>NC_080788.1:141072092-141372092 GCF_028018385.1 Neofelis nebulosa
AAATTATGTGCAAACAGGGCCAGGTGTATGCATTTTCTAAATAGAATGTCTGCAGGTTTTCATCAGATTTTCAGAGATCATGTGACTCAGACATATTTAGTCATGAGTAAACCAGTAATTTCTAACTTCATTCATTCATTCATTCATTCACTCATTCGTTCATTCACTCCCTCATTCATTCGAGTACCAGAGATCGGTGAACACACAGGAGGTCTTCTTGGGCCCTGGAGATACAGCTATAAACAAGAACGTCTCCACTCTCCAATCCCATCCTCGCTGGACCGCTGTACTCGGGCCTACTGAGAATCTCGAGTATTGACCGTGCTGACCTTGGAAGGCAAATACCACTTGTCCGCTTTGTTTGTATCTCCCGTCAGGCGTGTGAGACCCGGGCAGAGCGGGGCCTTCCAGGCCACGGCAGGAGGCAGAAGAGACTTCTGAGAAACGCCTGGCCTGGAAGAGGGAGGTGGGCTGGCAAGGCTGGCCAGGTCTCGGTGCGTGGAGGGCAGTGGGTGCCGTGGCCCGGGACAGTCACAGGGCACCGGGGTACATGACACCGGAGACAGGATTGCCACAGACAGCCAAGCCCGAGTGTCCCCCCCCCCCCACCATCAGCAGCGCCCCCAGTGGGGGCCCAGCCCTGTGGCAGCTTCCAGGGAGAGAGGGAAGGAGATGGCAGGTGCAGGGCCCAGCAGCTTCAGAAACAAGCCGGGTACTTTGATGCGGGGACCCAGGCGACTCCAATCCTAGGAAGAGGCAGACAGCGATATGCTGGTGGCTTTGGGAATGCTGTGTGACCTCGTTTCAGTGCCACATCTGCACCAACTGGGGAACTCAGGTTACACATTTACACCTGTTAGGCTCAGTAGCCAACATTGGGGCTGGAGGGTCCACTCTGAGCTGTCCTGCCTGTCCCTCTGAGGGGCAGAGGGGCCTGAGTGGGGGGGCGGTAAGCGGGGGTCATTGTTCTAAGGGTGATGTCAGCTTGTTGTGGTCCAGGAGGGGCCAGCCTTCCAGTCCACGGGGTGAGCCCCGCTGGGGAGGGAAGATTCCACCACGGAGGGACCCCCTCCCTGAAGAGCCTCCAGATGAGGGAAATGTCAAGTTCAGGTCCAATGCTGCATGGGACAAACTTATCCTAAAGAAAGATCTTGCATGTCTATTTGAAATTCAAATTTAACTGGACACCTGTGTTTTTATTTCCGAGATCTGGCAACCCCTCCAGAGGAAGCCCAGGGGAGGAAGAAAAGGGGAAGGGCCAGGAAGGAAGGAGAGGTACCTGGGGCTTGCTGCCCCTGGCAGTTGTTTCGGATTGCATGAGTAGACCGGGCCGAAGGAATGGCAAACAAATGCATCTGGTAATTCATTTTTTCCGGAATAATAAAATTTAGAAGAAGAAAACAGCGATAGTAACAGGTAACTTTTTTTTTTTTTTTTTTTGCGCTCCGGGCGTCAAAGTGTCGAAGCTCCTAAGTGTTCGAAAGCTATGGATTTGTGTCACCCTCAGACCGCACTCTGGGGAGAGGGGGTCACGCTGTCTTGCAGATACAGAGACAGAGGCCAGAGGAACTGAGGTGTCCATCCCCCATGGCACGGGGTGTCGAGGTACGGAGCCGCGCCTTAAGCCCTCCCACCATTCCCAGAGCCGGTCCTGGCTCACATCTCTCCCGGGGACATGCCTCTCGACATGCGACTTTCTCCTTAGATCACCGAAGGCGGAGGTCAGCAGACATTTTCCGCACAGGGCCAGGTAGCAAAGCCCACGGGCCGTGCTGTGTCTGTCCCACGATCCCCCTCCCCCGTTGCAGTGCGAAACGAAGGGCCCGTGGCTACATGTCTATAAACCTTGATTTACGAAACCCGGTGGCAGGTGCGGTTTGGTCTGCTGACCTCTGATCCAGGAGCATGAGACCCAACCCAAAGCTGAGGGGGCAAGAGAGCGCCGGCGGGTCACAGGCAGGTGGCAGTGAGTCCTGGCCCCCGGCACACGGCAAGTTCGCAGCCCCCGGGTTCGTTATTTATTGGGAACGTATAAAACAAATGCCTGGATGCCCGACTGTGCAGTGGCCAGCAGCTAGAGGTTGCAGGGAAAGCATACACCTTGCTGGGTCAAAGGCAGCCTCGGAGACCCCACCTTCAGAATTGAGACCAGCTGTAACACCTCTTGGCCGCCCTTCCTCGAGAAATCATTCAACCTTGCGACGCCTCGGGTTCCTCGTGCACAAAGCGAGACTGGAAATACTTCCCTCACGAGGCCGTGCAGGGACTGATGAACGTGCGGTACTTATCCGAGCGTCCGTGAGCGCTCGCCTTTGCCTTGCAAACCCTCCCAGATTCCTTCTCCCTCCTTCCCCTCCTCTGCCAGGTGAGCACATTCCCCCAGAACACAGACTCTGCCTCCTTTCCCCGGCTCACAGTTTAGAGGAGCAGAATTCCTCTGTTCCTGCTGCCAGATTGCATTTGCTAAACAATCATTTTGCTAACTGGGATTCAGACAATGTAGGAAGAAACACTTGAAAACAGTCGTAATTGGTGTTGAGAATAAGAAGCGGGGCGGGCGGAGTCAGAGCGTTATTAAATTTTGCTGCCATAATGACCATTGTCGAATTGGCTGTTTATTCCCCCATTAGGACGTAATGACATCCATTGTCGGCGGCTCTGCGTTTGATTATAAGATAATGACAATAATTCATTGTTGGCGGCTGTTCACCTTGAGACAAGGTAACCACAAGTTTAAAGGAAGATGTATAAGAGGTAAATTATATGTTGCTAAATATGAAACAGCACCTCACTTGTCCTGGTTTATAACAATAAAAACAACAATTTTCGATAGAACATATATTTAGTCGGGTTTTCCCCCTAGGAGAGAGACTGAGACACTGATCCTTGCATAATTACTACAAAGGAAAATCCCGCTAAATTGTTAGGTTCAGATACTGTACGAAACCTTCTTCTTGAACTGCGGGAACCACTCGGAGCCTTTTCTGGACCTTTGGCTTCCTGTTCCAGCCAGGTCTTTGCTGATCACGGAACTAAGGCCACCAGGGCGGGGATTTTAAATGTAGCACCTGTTTGCAAACACAGTCGTCTCAGGGATCAGAAACAGAGCTACTCCTGTGCAAAACCGGAATTTCCTCGTGCAAACGGAGCTACTCCTCAAACTCCGCCCTTTTCTCGGAGTCTCCTGTTCCCTCCACGCTCAGCTGTCGCCGCCTACCCCCTGCCTGGACTGGTTGCACCTGTTGTGCTGCGGTCACCCGGCCCGCAGCCTCGCCTGCCGGGGTCTTTCCTCCACCAGCAGACACACGAATCTTTGAACCCTCCGGTGAGATCCAATCGTTCCTCCGGGAGGGAGTTTGGTGGTGCCTCATTAAGCCGAATGTATTCGGACCATACGACCCCCCTCCACCCCGCTCCCAAGTACTTGGCCAGAATCTTTCTAGTAGTTTATTGGTCGGCGTCCAAAACTGGAAGCCACCGAGAAAGTTCTGAGCGAACGACTCATTTAGATGTTCAGAGAAACAGATTAACAAACTGTGGTACATCCAGCCGATGGAATACTACTGAGCCAACAAAAGGAACGAGCTGTCAAGCCACAGAGAGAGAAGGTCAGTGGTTGACGGGGGCTTGAGGGGTGGCTGAGGGTTGAATAGATGGAGGACAGGACGTTTTAGGGCAATGAACCTATTCCGCGTGTTCCTGTCGGGGGAGAAACGTGGCAAGTGCATCCTTGCCAAAGCTTTTGCAGGACATAAGGAGTGAACCCCAATATAGACTATGCAGTTTAATTGATAATAATGTATTGACATTGGCTCATTCATTGTAACAAATGTAGGGGCGCCTGGGTGACTCAGTTGGTTAAGAATCGACTCTTGACTTCGGCTCAGGTCATGATCTCATGGTTTCTGGGTTCGAGCCCCACATCGGGCTCTGTGCTGACAGTGTGGAATCTGCTTGGGATTGTCTCTCACTCTCTCTCTGCCCCTCCCATACTTGTGCTCTCTCTCTGTCTCTCCCTCTCTCTCTCTCTCTCTCTCAAAATAAATAAATAACCTTAAAAAAGCATAACAAATGTATCCAATGCAACACACGCTAATGCAAGGTGGGAATAATCTGGGAAACTTGTGTGCTGGATGAATGTGATGTGGAAATCCTCTTGTGCTCTTCCGTCAATTTTCTGTAAACCTAAAACTGCTCCAGAAAATAAAGCATAGTAATGAAAAAAAAAAATACCCTGTAACTGAGCATCTCCCTCAGTCGAAAACCCAAGTGCCGGGGCGCCTGGGTGGCTCAGTCGGCTGAGCGTCAGACTTCCCCTCAGGTCATGATCTCGTGGTTTGTGGGTTCGAGCCCTGCGTCGGGCTCTGTGCTGACAGCTTGGAGCCCGGAGCCCGGAGCCCGGAGCCTGCTTTGGATTCTGTGTCTCCTTCTCTCTCTGCCCCTCCCCTGCTCAGCTCGGTCTGTCTCAAAAATAAACATTTAAAAACAACTTTAAAAAAAGGAAAGAAAACCCAAGTCCTTAGCAGGATTTCAAGACCCTCCATGATCCACCTCTTCTAACTCCTGCACACTTATCTGTTGCCCTTCAGTCCCGCCAGCCTGCCTGGCTCACCTCCACGCTTGGTGCTCACTGGTCCCCAACCGGCAGGAGCGTGCGTGCCCCAGATGTGCCCCGCTCGATGCCTCAGGAGCCATTTCCCCTGCAGGGAATGCCCCTCCTCTCCTGGGGTCTCTTCTCACCCCACTTTCCTTTTCATCTTTGACGGTGTCTTGTATTTAGCCAGTTATTTTCTGCCTCTTGCTACAAGCTCACGGGTGTCTCCCCAGCGTGAGGTCTGGCACGTAGCAAGTGTTCAATTAGGACCTGCAGAATGACGAAGGTGGGAGTGCTCTGGCCTCTCTCTTCGGAGGCTCCGCACGTTGCCTGGCATCTCCCGGCGACTTAGTTTTTAAACCGCAGGTTCCGCCCCAAGCCCTTTACCTGACACGACTGTGTAGGACAGGGGGTGGGCACTACGGGACCTGGGTCATCTGTGGGGGCCGTGCACTTGGCACTCTTGAATTCAGGACACGTGGGGAGACTCACTTGCTACTCCAGGGGTTGCAAATGTTGCCTTTTTTGAAGTTTATTTATGTCCAGAGAGAGAGGCCGGTGGGGGGGGGGGGCAGGGGCAGAGATCGAGGGCAAGAGGGAGAATCCCAAGCAGGCTCCGTGCTGCCAGAGTGGAGCGCGATGCGGGGCTCGAACTCAGGAACGGCGAGATCGTGACCCGAGCCAGGATCAGAGTGGATGCCCCCCAGGCACCCCTGCAAATGTTCTTAAAACACGCTTGGACAAAGAGGTTTCCCAGGCCTCAGTCCACACACTCGTGTGCACAGGAGCACGTGCACAGACCCACAGAAATGCTGGGTTTGCAGAGGACGTGGCAAAGTTCAAAGTCTCAGTACGTCCACCTGTGGTCAGAGGAAGCGGACCTGGGACAAGTCACGGCCATGCGTGCAGATGAGGGCCAAGGTCCTCATGGCCCAGGCTCGGCCCCCTTGGCGTCTCCTGTGCTGACAGCTCCAGCATGGCTTTTAAGTCATTGAATGTGCCCAGCGCCCCGGGCGGTGGTGGCGGGGTCGTGGGGGGGGGGGGTGCGGAATTCTGCCCAAGTCTGGATGATTCTATCTTCCCAGGCTGCCTCTTGTGGACCTTCCGGTCTGCCCTCCTCCCTCCTTTGGTGGAGCGCAGCACCTCGGGGCGTGGTCTCCAGAGCTGGGGTGCCTGAGTGTGAATCCCAGCTCCAGCTCATTAGGTGCCGGGCGTCGGGCCAGTTTTGTAACTGCTCGTGCCTCGGTTTCCTTCTCTGCAAAACGGCCGGGTAAGAGCAGCACGGATTCATCAATCTCATACTTGTCAGGTGCTCCTCCCGGGGCCTGGCAAATTACAGGCACAAATGATTGCCGGCCATCCTGACTGTCGGCAGTGGCCGTGGCCGTTCTAAAACCCACCGCCTCCGCCCAGCTTCAGCCGACGTCTCCCCTCTCCGGAACTGTCCGTACACGTCTCGGCCACCTCTGTCCTGGGCGGACGTCCAGTGACTCTCCCTTCAACGTTCTGCATTACATTTAGACCAGGGAAACTAAGGCGGGCGAGTGTAACGCGGCAGGTTCACGGTGAGCTGGTCGGCACCATGAGAGGGACAAACGGTCATGGGCATCTTCAGGAGACGCTGGCCTCTGTCTTCCCCTGGGACACACCTTAGGGACGCGCGGAGAGCACACAGCCCAGCTCAGCGGTGTCTGCTCGTCTGGGGGAGACGGCTGTCTGTACGACTCGTGAGAAGGCACCCTTGGAGCTCCAGAGCATGACTGACCCAACGACCCCACTGCAAGGGCCCGGACCCCATCAATCACCACGGCAGGGCTCGGGCTGCAGGTCCCACAGGCCGCTCCCTGAGCACGGCAGGCCCTTTCCGAGAAAACCCGTGCCTCGTGTGTCGGGCCATTTTGCTCAAGGGCTCCCTCAAGGCCCCCTCCGTCTTCCTTGTTGGAAGGACCCTCTCTCAGTCACTAGGGTCAGACCTACGACGCAGTCCGATGACCCTGCCGGCCCCCGGCTGTCTTTTCGTTCCTCACATGTTCCCCCGAATAAATCTTTGACACCCCGAACCCCACGTGCATTCGCTTCTTGGAACGTACCAACAGGCGAGAGGCAGCTCTCGCCCCAGTAAAGTGCCCCTGTTCACGGACAGCCAGAATCCAGGGGCTTTCAAATACCCAGACTACCTTCTCCGCTAAACTCTCACTTACGAACCCCTGGCGTTCGCTGAAGCATGTAACAGAAGGAATTGTCTGTGCAGACCGAAAAGGTCGGTTTGCGTATTCACTCAACAAACATTTATTGGAGGTCTGCTCACCGGGACCACAAGGGCACACATTCGGCCCTCGGGGGAAGCCCTCCCGTGCAGCTGCGCGAAACAGAGAGACACGGGGATTGAGACACTCAAATAATTTCTGCCGAAGCGAAGGGCATGGAGCAGAGAGAGGGGTGCCCTTGGGATGCATCTTGAAGCGAGACTAGTTTGACGAGAACAGAGAGGAGACTATGCCTCCTTGGATGGAGAACGACCTCTTCGGAGCCCAGGTCGGTGACTGAGTGTGGCTCGAGAGCCTCACCGGGCTGGGGAGAGGCTTGGCCCACTGGCTAAGTGCACAGGCTTCACCGTCAGGCTGCCTGGATTCCGAATCCCGTTCCTGCCACTAACTAGCTAGCCGTATGGACATGCCGAGTTATTGCCTGGATCCGGCGGGGAAGAGTGCCTGGAAGGGCTGCTGCACAGACTGAAATCGTTAGTAAGTACAGAGCTACCCGGAACAGTAAATGGTACCTGCTTTCAAACATTGTTCCTCATTTCGACTAGGGCATAAAGGGCGTTTGGCAAAGAGGTTTAAAGGGTGATCGATTGCATCACGGAAAAATCTGCAGGTTTTTCTCCATAGATAGTGGCTCTGACACTCCGGGACTGTATGTACTTGCTAAGAGTTGGGCGGGCACAGTCTCAAAGCGCAGGGCGACCCCAGAATGCTTCGAGTCTGTCTTCGGAAGGGGCACAGACAGAGAAAGGCAGCCTCTCAGGAAAAAAAAAAAATCTCATAATCGTCTGGTTTTCCTCCCACCCACGGCAGGCACCCCCCTTCGCAGCATCCCAGAAAGCCGGGGCCACAGCTTCTGCTGACACACTTCCAGAGACGAGCACCTCACTCCCTACCGAGGCGGCTCGTCAGGCGCGCCCCAACTGTTAGAAAGTTTGTCCTTGCGCTGAGCGGAAGTCTGTCTCCAGCAACTTCTACTACCGCTCTGAGGTTTCCATCTGGAATCCCAGAGAACGCCCCCGCGGGGGAAAAAAAAAAAAAAAAGCGTGTTGGCTGCTTTCGCAACTTTTCTCTGGGGTGACTGTGCCCAGATCTCCCCACCGCTCTCCCGAGGACGTGGTCTCCAACCCTGTGCGATGCTGTCTTCAATCTGGGTGCTGAGACTCCTCTGATCTCTGTGTTTGGGGGAAAGCAGTCCCCCATTTGGAACCTGCTGTTGGAGCAGAACAGGGAGCTCTCTGCCCCCCTTCCCCCGCCCTGGAATTTCCTCCTGGGAGTGGGGGGGCGGGGTGGATTCTGCTAGAAGATACTCCTGGCCAATCCCTGGCTCTTTGCTTGCTCTTTCCTGAGGGGTTCCCTCACTAACTGGGAACTGCTTTGGAAGGAGCGTTCTGGAACGCCTGAGAGGCGTTCAGATCTCTCTTATTTCTTCTACTGGAAGCTTTCTGCCCAAAAAATGTGAGTTCTGCTCATTCCTGGGTGCTGCTGGTTTTATACAAGGGCCAGGTCTCCCCCCCCCCCCGCCCAACCCCGCCGCCCCCGACGATGCTGAGGCCCTTCGGGGCATAGGTGTCGGGAAAGCCATCTACCTGCAGATACAAGCTTCTCATGCTTCCCCATGAGCGGCTTGATCAGTAACCAGGCATCACGTGGCTTCTATCCGCTGACGCTGGTTGGCTTCTCAATACGTTTCAAAATTACACGTGGGGGGACGGGGCGCTCTTAATGCGGCCCCCTTAGGCTCCCAAACCTGTGCATGATGGTTCTGTGGGAATTTTGATATTCTTTTATCCCATGCTTATCATGATACATACATTCTCAGACTACCTATAATCATGGCTGTGCAGAACTTGTTAGATAGATAGTGTTTCCAGATTGCACGAGGCATTCTGAAAGAACAACATAATTCTTTCCATCTTCACGGTTTCCTTTTCCGCCTTACCGGCAGTGGCTTCATGAATGTCCAATTTAGACGAGCCTTGAGGAGTTGGCCTGAGCAAAATCACCTCCTCATCCAATTCAGCCAGGGATAGGTGGCCACCACTTTCCTCTTATCTCGTGGGGACCCGTGACCTTTAACATAATCACCTTCTCTTCTCTCTGCATCTTTAAGCTCTTCTATAATAGAGGGAGACATCCCTCCACCCCCCGCCCCCAGGACTGTGGTGTTCCTTCCTTAAAGAAGATCCAAAGCCTCTTACCGTCTCCGTCAGCCACATGGCTCGAGCAATGCTTTTCCCAGGTGGTACTTTGTCAGAAAAAAGCAGAAGTTGAAAAATGTGGCAGAAAATTTGCATGCATCCCTGAGCTGAATACTCCTGCTTTTGTTTTCATTTTGAAGATATAAAGTCTGAGTAGTCACTTGTTCTCACCGCATTCACTGGAAAGTCCTTTCCATTTTGCAATTATAAACGTTCCCGTCTCCTGGAAGTCCCGAACAAAATATTTATTTTCTTGAACGTTCACTTCAAGAATAAGTAGATAGGGAATATTTTTCGTAACCTAAAAATTTATTTTTTTCCCCCCTTCTAACTTCCCATGTAGAAAAATCTAGGTGTCTGGCCCTCTGACGTTATTGACACAAATGTTTCACCCGCTACTGTCAGTGGGAAAAATAGGTGTTATAATAATCATTCTTCTACCCGAGGGAAAAAAAAATGATGGGAGTCTATGTAAATGGTAGGTATGTGAAGACAAACGTTTTGACTCAGGAAATTCTTGCTGTGGTTCAGAGGAGCGGAGTGCTCTCGTCTATTTCTGTGGCCCTTCTGGTTTGGACATCTAGAAGGTTCTCTCCTCTGCCTCATGGTCGTCCCTACCGTCTGTGCAGAGGCTTGGTCTTTGCCTTTCTGGAAATGTCTGGCCAATGCAGAACCACCTCTCATTCCTAATGGAAACGCGCTACCTCCTGGCTCTCTCCAGCTCCCATCCCTGCCTTCATTTTGCCTCCTCCTCTCAGCTCAAACAAGAGTAGATCAGTTAGGAAGCAGGGGAGAGCGGAATAATGATTCCAACGGATTCATTTATGGGACACTTTAGATTCTCCACCCACATATGGAAGCTTCCCTGTGTTATCTGTGACCTGGCCCCATCCATGCTGCCTATGCCATCTGTCAGCTCCTGGGGATCTGGTCACTTTCAACCACCTTGCTCTCCTTGTCTATTTTCTTATTTCCTACCTGTTCTCCCAATCAAGTCTTTCTTGTCTCTCAAGACTCACTGTAGCTGCCACCCGTGCTTGAACTCCTTTCCTCATGTCCGTGGAATGGGCCAGATGCTTTTCTTTCCTGCCACACACTGAATGTGGCTTCCCAGTTGGTATTTTATAGAAGAGGAAGTGAAGTCAGAGTGAGAAAAAAGTGAACGTCCAGAGGCTGGGAAACGTCACATTTGAAACCCAAAACCAGGTGTTGGGACTCGAGGTCCAGCATTTTTTTATTTTACAACACACAGTCCACATCATTATTCCGCAGGATGGGAGAAAAGCGTCCGTGAGGGATGCAGGAAGGCCATTTTACCACCAGGCAATTGCTGTCAATGGGAGGCACGCTGCCATTAATGTTTGTGAGGCTGGAAGCCTGGATTTCCCTTTCTCAGCTCTGTGCCATTGGGCTAACTCCCCTTCTAAGCTTCAGTTATTTTATCTATAATTAATAGTATGAAATGCATCGGTAGGGTCGCTAAGATGTGGATCAGAATCCCTGGCATATAGTAGGTGTTCATTAAAAGTAAATTTCTTTGTTTAGAGGAACTCAAAGCTAGGGACCAGCATGAAAGAGAACGAGCGATGTCTTTATGAATGTTCTTTGTTTCATTCCTTCCCATTTAGAGAGAAACTTAAGATCTGCAAAATCAAAAACAAACAAAAGCACATACGTGTCACAAATGGCGGGATTTCCTTCCTTTTTGCTGCCGAGCAATATTCCATTTGTGTATACGTATACCACGTGTTCTTTATTCATTCATCCATCGGGGGATACTCAGGTTGTTTCCATGTGTTGGATCTCGCAAATGATGGTGCACGAAGTGTGGAGGTGCAGGTGTGTCTTCAAGAGACTGATTTCATTGCCTTCTGATATGTACACAGATGGGAGATTGCTGGATCGTACGGTAGTTCTATTTTCCATTTTTTGAGGAACATCTACACTGTTTCCACAGTGACTGCGGCAACTTACGTAACCACCAACAGTGCACGAGGGTTCCCTCTTCTCCACACCCTCGCCAGCACTTGTCTCTTGTCTTTTTGATCCCAGCCTTTCTGACAGCTGTGAGGTGATATCTCATTGCAGTTTTGATCTACGGGCCCCTGATGATGCGGGATGGTGAGCATCTTTCCATGTGTCTGTGGGCCATCTGGATGTCTTCTTTGGAGAAATGTCTATTCAGAAATGTTGTTTGCCTGTATTTCAGTTGGGTTATTATGACTTTTTTGCTCTTGACTTGTAGGAGTTCCTTATGTATTTTGGATATTAACCCACTATCAGATATATGGCTTATACATATTTTTTTCCATGCCGTTAGGCACCTTTGAATTCTGTTGTTGTTACGCAGAACAGTTTCTAGTTTGGTAGAGTCTCATTTGTTTATTTTTGCTTTCATTGCCTTTGCTTTTGGTGTCAGATGCAAAAAGTCATTGCCAAGGCCGATGTGAGGGAGCTCTTTCTCAATGTTTTCGCCTAGTAGTTTTACGGCTTTCTAAGTATACAATGCGTTTTAGGTCGATTTTTGTGTTTGGTGTCAGAGTGGGTCCAATTTAGTTATTTTGTGTGGGGGCATTATGCTAAGTGAAATAAGACAGAGAGTGGCGAATACTGCATAGGATCCCACGTATGTTGAATCTTAGCCAAAAAACAAAACAAAACAAAACAAGGAAACTATATCTCATAGAATAAAGAGTAGAATGGTGGTGACCAGGGCCTATGGGGGTGGGGGGCGGGGAGAGAAAGGGAAGAGAGGTTAGTCCAAGGGTACAAACTTTCAGTTATAAGATGAACGAGTTCTGGAAACCTAGTGCATATCATGGTGACTGTAGTTAATGATACTGTATTGTATATTTGAAATTTGCGAAGAGTAGACCTTAAGCATTCTCACCAAAAAAATTAAAAAAAAAAAATAAAGGAACTATGTGAGGGGATGAATGTATTCATTAACTTGAGGGTGGAGATTCTTTCACAATGTATACATATATCAAATCAGCACATTGTACACATGAAATATCTTGTAATTTGATTTGTCAACTATACCTAGAATAAATATAGTTTTAGATTATATATTTAGGAAAATGTATTTTTCTAAAGCTGGAAAAATGTGTTAAGAGGATAAATGTGTAAAGTATCTTTGGCACACACACATACACACGCATACACACACACACACACACAGCCAAAGGGACACCAGGATACTCTGGAGGCGTTGGATACATTTATTACCTCCTATCGTGGAAATGGAAACAGTCGTGTGCATATGTCCAAATTCACGCAACTGATACGTTAATTCTGTATAATCTTTGTACACAAGTTACACTTCAGTAAAGCTGGAAAATATGGTGTGTACCTATAATGGAGTATTATTTGCCCTTAAGTAAAAAGGAAATACTATCATTTGCAACAACACGAATGAACCTAGAGGGCATTGTGTTACGTGAAATAAGCCAGTAACAGAAAGACACATACTGCACAATTCCATGATAGTCAAACCCATAAAAGCAGAGACTGGGGTGGTGGATGGGGGCGGGGGCACGGGAGACTGTTACTCAGTGGGTGTAGTTTTAGTTGTGCAAGGTGAGTAAGTTGGAGCCATGTACCGTCAACCAAGAGACTATAGGAAGCAATACACTATTGTGTGCTTCAAATTATGTTAAGATATGATCGATGTTTAGGATAGATCTCATGCTAAATATTCTTCACACACACACACACACAGACACATACACGCACACACACAGGCAAGAGAACAAGGTCAATTTGAGAGGTGATGGATACGTTTAGTATCTTCATGGTGGTGATGGTATCATGAACAGATGGCCATGGGCAAACTCATCGAAATGTGTACATTAAATGCGTGCATTTTTTTTTAAATTTTTTTTTCAACGTTTTTTATTTTTATTTTTGGGACAGAGAGAGACAGAGCATGAACGGGGGAGGGGCAGAGAGAGAGGGAGACACAGAATCGGAAACAGGCTCCAGGCTCCGAGCCATCGGCCCAGAGCCCGACGCGGGGCTCGAACTCACGGACCGCGAGATCGTGACCTGGCTGAAGTCGGACGCTTCACCGACGGCGCCACCCAGGCGCCCCAAATGCGTGCATTTTTAACACAAGTTATTTCTCAGTAAAGTTTTCACACAAAGAAAATAAGACACAACCACACACGACCGTTGTTACGATGCTCTAAATTTGCCTGGTTAAAATAAGTTAGTTCAGATCGGTATTTTCATGGCAGCGCTTTAAAATTGGAAGTTCACTAAAAATGCATCACATTATTGAACGCATAGCCGGCATCCATGGATTCAGTAGGACTTTCTTGAGCGGCTTCTCTCGGACGGTCATGGCCCTGGAACTGGAATGTAGGAATACACTAGACATAGATTCTGTCATCAAGTGGGAGGGACAGCTGGGAGGGGAGTCCTCATGGAGTGTGGTAAGTGTGATAAGTGAATGCTAATCAGTCGATTGCTTAATACTAATGAACTAATGTTAATATCTGTGTGGGAACAGCAGAAGAGGAGGCAAGCAGCTGGCAATGGACAGTAAGAGAGAAAAATCAGTCACTTGAGACGACTCTTAAGGAATAAGCGGAAAAATTTCAGGACTAGTCGGGTCATTCCAGGCAGAAAGGGAAATGTGGAAAATTGAAAGAGGCGTTAAGTTGAAACAATGGTAAAAGTTCCAACGTGATGGTTAACGTGGGAGGTGGGGAGTGAACCCAGTTTCTGCCGGGGAAGTCTCTAGAAGGCGAGACAGTCTGCAGTTCGCGTGTTAATTTTCAGAGAAGGCAGAGTCATCAGCTCCTTCCCAACTCAGACCCTCTACTTTCCCACCCCTGCCCTGCCTGTACCTACAAGGCACCCCGGGTGCCAGGACTTGGCCCATCACCAGCATCAGCACAAGTGGGACCCGGTGGGGAGGGGGCTGCCTCCAGTCGATGGAAGGCCAAGGCCAGCAAGGGGAGGGCACGAGGGCCAGCCTCTCAGAACCTGTTTAAGATAACATGAAAAACCACTCACGTACTTTCAAATAGGTGAAATTTCGCTTTCAGCTTTATTTACCTGAGAATGAATTTCAGTTTGAAGAGGCCTTTATGTCGTTTGAGACGAAGCACCCAAGATATAAGCAATTTTCAACAAGAGTACTACACATTTGTCTTTATAACAATTTGTGTGTAACAGCTTTTATGCAAATGACACTAAAGTGGCACCTTTTTTTCTAAATTGGACATTTTTATGGTTATAATTTTCTTCTGTAATAACAGCAAAAAAAAATGGCTGTCCCAGTGGGGTTGAACATTTCATCTTCGAGCACCGTCTTGTGAAGTTGGAGTGACAAGTTTCTTTCATTTGAGCAAAGAATGACAAAAAAAAAAAAAGTATTCTTTGTCTTCCTTGTCTTAGTTTTCAGAGGTAGTTCAAGTTCGGTCGCCTCCCTCCCCCAGCAGCGTGGTGTCAGAAAATCACCACACAGCTTCCAGGCACCAAAAATATGCCTTGCTCTTTCTTCTTTCAGGCTGAGTGGCATACATTTCTCGGTTAGATTTCACTTGCAACACGTTGTTGGGTCTTTTGCATTCATATCCACTTTCCCCCAAGTCAGACAGGTGACTTTTATAGACAATGGAGTTTAATTGACTACGATACAATGGAATTTATATACAGTATTCTGGGCGAGCATCCCGAGATACCCATAGAATAATCTAGGTTATTGTTGCTTAATCGACCGAAAATTTTCGCAGAGACAACAGAAGAAGGCGTGTGTTTCAAACAATGACTTAAACGTATCCAAGGACTCAGCTAAACAATATATATATATAATTTGTGACGGTGAAGGCCTTTGGGATGGGCGATCCTGGAAGGTCATAGGAAGTGGTGGAGAGCAGAGATGGAGAGAAGTGCTGGAAAGAATTGGAAAGATCGAAGGCCTGACCCCGAATGACATTGGAGGACTCATACCCTCTCTCTGTGTTTCTGATTTCTCAATGATAAAAAAAAAATGTTCTTTCCTGACTTTTTTTCCCCCTCCTCATTCTGAGTCAGTAGTTCCAAGGGGCTGCTGTAAGGTGTTCAGAGAAACTTAGCAGAGAATTAGCTCTGGGGTTTTGAAATTTAGAGAGAGAGCAAGGGAAGGAGAAATTGAGAGGCGAGGAGACAACCGTCGACTACAGTGAGAAATTTGTGGGTACCATGTGAAAAAGTATAAGAGTTGGCTTTACTTCACCTAGTCCTTAAACCCAAGGCTTTAGAACTCTCTAGGTATTTGACTTTCAGGAAATAACTTGCCCATCGGGCAGTTGTACCTATCTCATACGGTTCTCATGAAGACCGAATGGGGTCGTAGGTATGCAACCCATGGTAACATTTATCAGCTGGTGGTTACAGTGTTATTAACATCATTAAGACTTCTTTTTACCACTGAACTGAGATAGGAAGCTCTCCTAGAAGCCACCTACTCTGTTGCTAATACCATCCAACTCAAAGGGTTGTAGTAATTTCTGGCTTAAAAAGTTTGCACCTCTGATGGGTAAAGCCATACAAATACAACATGTGTTTTGTGGCTTCTTTCCTGGGGTCACATGGTCTCTTGTTCATCTACAAGCACTTATGAGGGTGTACACTTGCTCCTTAGGCAGGTCCCGGAAATTCAGAGATGGGAAACGCAGTCCCTGTCCCCATCAGGGATTTGATTGGAAAGGAAGGCTAGACCCAGAAGCCATGTTTCTTTTTTCTCTCTCCCCAAGACGGTTGTGTCCTGAGTATTTGCTGGTGGGATATTGGGTGGCTTTGACTTTCTTCCTTAACCACTTGTGGAACAGGTGAATGTCTTCTTTTTTATGATGAACATATATTGTTTCCAAAATCAAAATGCTGCTCTCATTGTGAAATGAAAAAAATACAAAATAGGGCAAAGTAGTTTGAAAGAGAAGTTGGCCATTCTTGGTATGCAGATTTTGAATTAGAGGGATTTTTAACTCAAAGACGTATGTGTAAGTTAATGTCAGTACAAATATACACATAGGTGTATACGCGTATGAGCTCTGAGTATATGCATATACACATGGTCATTAACACATACCAAGAAAGAGGCGTTTCTTGCATATACACATGGTCATTAACACATACCAAGAAAGAGCACTTCGTTAGCTCTTTTATGGGATTCCGTATTATGATTAATCTCTATTGGCATCTCTCTGGTCCCTGGGTCTTGGTGTTTTCATCCAGGTTCTCCTTCATCCAGCTACCCAGGGTAGACCTCCAGTGCTGCCTTGCAGCCCCAGCCTTTGGCCCCGTTGGCTTCTGACTCCAGCCCAGAAGTCTTTCCTAAGCCTACCCTTCCAGGAAAAACGGAGGAGGGGAGAAGTAGGGTCCCTGGGGTTCCTCTCTCCATACTGCCACTTTGCCGAGTTTAGTCTTCTCGTCAAGAAATACCGGGGCGCCTGGGTGGCGCAGTCGGTTAAGCGTCCGACTTCAGCCAGGTCACGATCTCGCGGTCCGTGAGTTCGAGCCCCGCGTCGGGCTCTGGGCTGATGGCTCGGAGCCTGGAGCCTGTTTCCGATTCTGTGTCTCCCTCTCTCTCTGCCCCTCCCCCATTCATGCTCTGTCTCTCTCTGTCCCAAAAATAAATAAAAAACGTTGAAAAAAAAATTTAAAAAAAAAAAAAAAAAAAAAAAAAAAAAAAAAAGAAATACAGAGAGTACGGGCAATCCCAGAGACTGTTGGGGGGATGAAACTCTCTGATACATGCTGGTCATCTCCTAAGCCTCGCTTCTACTTCTGATCTGATCCCTGGGAAGAAGGATAGTGACATGTGAACCACCTGTCAGTTGATGAACAGGAATTAAGAATTTTTCCAGCAGGGAGTAATTTTGGAGACTTGTATGATTTGCCCATTGGACTGATGAGAAAACTGAGTATCAAGGTAGGCGGTGCCTTGTGCTGGGGACACAAACCAGCCTGCGGTCCTGCCAGCAGATGTCCACGGGGAAATCCAGCCCCCAGGTCTTATTCTACAGACCATACCCTGCATGTGCAGCACTGTTTCACCTTGAGCTTTTACGAGCAGAAATGCTTAGGGGTCGGTGTGCATATATCAGCATATCTATATAGCCTTACAGAAACCAAATATTGAATGTCGTCATTCTAGGATTGCTGCACAAGACAAAGCAATTTGCATGGATCCTTTGTGAGCTTTCTTTTCCAGTGGTAGAAACTCATTAAAATCTCATGAAATCCTTCCACATAAAATGTGAAGCAATACTGAGCTGCCTCCCTAAAAGTTAATATGTGTGTGTTGAAGGGAGGTGGGGGTTGGGGGCACAGATTTGAAGCAGCTCATCATTGGGTCCAGCTGCCATAGTACAGGGAAATTCCTTAGCATATTTTAATTACCGTCTGGCTACCCCTGTAAATAAATGAGCCAGTGGCTGGAGCCTGGATCAGGCAGGGGACTGAAGCAAAGGCGTGGAGTCCCAGTGGCCCGTCCACTTGCAGCAGGGCTGAACTTGGGCATGATTGTTGCAGCGAGAAGAAAGGCTGCTGGTCTACCTGGGATTAATGAGTACCCAGGGAATGTGGGACGGCTCTAGGCTGGAGCTGGGGTCATTAAATTCCGCTGGTCATTAATCCCCTGGAAATGCCCAGGGCTGAGGTCATTATTCTTGGGAGATAAAAAATTCAAGACCAAACAGCACAAGAGCATGAATATCGCGCATTTCTCAGATTGGTGGTGTTTTTCAATTTGTTGGCAGAATGCAATTTCAGGGAAACAAATTCTTTTTCACATATCCACCGTGCAGGCATTGATCATCTCAACCCTACATTTGAACTCGTCTGGCATTTTTTTGTGTCTCCCTACTGTGTGTCGGGAGCTGTTATTAAGTCAATTTCCTTTAGCCCTCCGGGTGGTGAAGGCAGCACTGTCAAGTTTAACGGCGAGGAAATCGAAGGTCGAACAGTGTTAATGACTGGGGCCAATCTTCCTACGGTGCGTGATGCAGCTAGCAGGGAGAGCCTGTGTGGTACGCATCCTTTTCTTGCATGGGGCGATGGGACATCTTCAAACTGGCCCGGTCTCTCGGAGCTAACCATGCTGTCTGAATGCAGCTCTGCGATTACAGTGCCTAAAACGATCTGAGTCGATTGCAAGTGGGGCTTGGTGGACAACTTTCCTTCTCGGTGCCTCAGTGTCTTCATCTGAAAAGTGGGGCTCATGATTGCCCCCCCCCCTTACAGGATTGCTGGAAAGATGGATAAGCTGATGTTTGTAAAGCACTTAGAACAGTGTCCGACTCGGGGTACGCAGCACAGACGTGCTTATAAAAGAAAATAAAGTCAAACCAAGTAAGGAAAAGTAAAATAATAAAATCACATCGGATAAAGTAAAATAAAATGAAATAGCAAAGTAAAATAAATTAATAAGGCTGGGAAACAAGGCACTGTTCTTGTTCTTCTGAGTCCTGGGATCTGTTGGCAGGTGCAAAGTACTTTGCGGTGTTTGTTGGCCTTCGGGATAACTTGGAAATGTCTTCTGTCTTGATCAGTTTTATTGAGAGCCGCTTGCTTCCTTCTGCAACTGCACACCCAGAATGCCAGCAAAGCCATCTTGTTGGTGGTTAGCCTTTTGTTCATTTTGTCCTGGCCCTACGAGTTCTTTTGTTTGCAGAAGAGAAACAGGTAGAAACGAGCATCTATGCACGTGGAACCTTTCATAAAACCATGCTGCAAACGAGGGCTTTTTACCCTATTTTCCAAGGCTCCAGGCACCCGAGCTTTCAAGTCATCTGGTGGGAAGGGAGTTTTGAGTTAATGCAAAGTCTTTGTTTGCCCCACACCAACAGATGGAAGTTTGGGTAACTGTTTGGTGCATTGATGGCGTCACTGCTATTATTTCTAATAATAGACTTCTTATACGTATTCATTGGGAAACATTTTGTAATAACATTGGGAACCATAAAACCAAGAATTAAAAATTCAGCCATAGTTGGGGCACCTGGGTGGCTCGGTTGAGTGTCCAGCTCGTGATTGCGGCTCAGGTCATGATCTCAGGGTTCATGGGATAGAGCCCTGGGTTGGATTGTGTGCTGACAGCGTGGAGCCTGCTTGGGACACTCTCTCTCTCTCTCTCTCTCTCTCTCTCTCTCTCTCTCTCTCTCTTTCTGTCTCTCTTTCCACCTCCCCTGCTCACGTGCATGCTGTCTCTATCAAAACAAATAAACTTAAAAATATTAGCTACAGTCCCTTTTCTGCAATAAATGGTCAGTCTTCTTTAACTACATGCCTTTCCACTTCTTTGCTACCTGTACGTCTATACGGTCCTATTCGTAGCAGAGATCCAAGATGGATGGAGCTTTTTCTGCTCAATAGTAATCCAAGGTGGGTAACTTGAAAGACTTCACTCATTTTGAACTCTGTCTTCCGATGTGTTCTGTTAAAAAAATTAGTTACACTCTTTCATGACCGTGATTGAATACCCTTCGGCTTCAAATAATTGCCAATGAGAACAGGGTGTATCATTTTTAAAACGGCACTAGGAGAAGGGATAAGTGCTCCGGGAGCAGTGACGAGCCTGTCCACTGAAGTAGGATTTTCAGACACTTTCAGAGACGCTGTGCCTTCATTTCCCAACATACTTGGTGATCAGCCACAGGTGCATTTACCTCATTTGGGGAATCCCTCTTCTTAATTAAATGAATTAAATTGCTGCAGTCCCAGAAGACCCGCCATCAAATTTAGCGACCCGGGATGCTTGATGCCTGCATTTTTGCTTGAGATGCCGTGCTATGTCATTCACTCATTGCTTGATTTAATATATTTCTGTTGAACACCTTTGTTTTCAAGGCCCCGAGGTAGAACACTGCTTCCAAAACTATCAAGTGCATTTGAGCATCCCGGGGTATAACTACAATGGAGATTTGGTAGAGCGGGGGGCCAAGAGACCCAACCTTCTTAACAAGCTCTCAGGGGAGGCCAATACCGCGGACCAGCGGACGGCAGCATGCCGTGCTAACGGAAGTGACGAGGAAGACGGACAAACGTGGTTCCTGCTCTCAGCGAGCCGGCATTCTAGTCCGGGAGACAGAGATTAAACAGGCAGGCCAAGGCGGAATGAGACCATTTCAAAGAGTGACACCGTGAGAAAGAGGCAAAACCTGGCCCCGAGGCTGCTGGTAACATAGGATGTTCAGGAAAGGCCTCTTTCTGACGATGTGACAGTTGATCTGAGACCTGCAAAGTGAGAAGGATGTGAACATTGGGAAATCACGGGGAAGAGCATTCCAGGCAGACGAACTAGCAAATACAAAGGCCCTGTGGTAGAAACAAATGAGTTGTGTTTAAGAAAAGAAGTCCAGGGTGGACAGAGTAACTGAAGAGGAGGATTGTGTGAAATGAGATCAGAGATATATAAGCGGGGGCTGGGGTGGGTCGGGCCCTGTGGGCTCAGGAGGCCCATCTGTCACAGGAAACCAGGCGATGGTTAGGTAATAGAAAAAGATATACTCACAGTGACTTTTTCAAGGTGCTCTTTAAAGGAAGAGAAGCGGAGACACCAAGCAGGAGCTGGGACCTGGGTCCAGGAGAGAGAGGACAGTGGTTTGGACCCGGGCGGGAACAGCAGGTAGGTTGGTGGTATAATGCTAAACACAAAACCTACAGGCTCTTTGTTCTTTTAAAAACCAAGGGATGTGAGTGCCTCTGACACGTCAGCCCTGCTGTGGGTCTGGTTGCTGGTATCGACCTGGATCTAGGCAGACGCTCTGCCCTTGGGAGGGAGACGGGAGAATGGCCCTCCTTGATAACGTAGGGGCCAATCACTTCTTGCACAAGGCACTCTGGGCGACAAAGGCGGGGCAGGGCCAGCCCCCCACGTGAACCCTGGCAATCGCCTCCCATCCCTGAGCGAGTCTGAGGTCACCTCTGCACAATGTAGGCAGGAACCAAAGAACCCCTTCACATCAAAATGTCTGTGCTGTCGACCTTCCTTCCTTTGTCTTTGCCTCTTTGCTGCTCAGATGTTGTGTGAGCCCTGGGTGAATCCCGTGATGGGTTTCTCCAAATCCAGACTGAAGAAACGGGTTACAGGGATGGGCTCTTTGGTGATTTAAGAGGCGGTAGAGAATACGGGGGGGGGATGCCCACGGACTCCTAGGCTCCTCTGCTTTGTGTCCCACTAGCTGTGTGGCCTTGGGCAAGTTGCTTAACCTCTGTGTCTCCCCTTCCATGAGAGCTGCACAGCTTTGCTGCCAGGATTAACCGAATTAATGTAGATGAGCCAACCACCCCCAGAAGCATCTGACTCAAAGTTAACAGTATATACGTTTAGCTATTACTATAGATGCTGTGGTCGACATCTTACTATGACATTACCTGGGTAGTGAGGCCGCGACAATGTCACCGATCACGGGCAAGACCATTTTTCATCTGAACTGGGTGGATTTATAGTCCATATATTCCATGGTCCATCTGGAGAAGACACAAGGGGAAAGAGAATGGCCTTCAGGGCCCCACAGGTCCATATTGAACCTCGCTTTTAGCATTCACTGGCTCTGGGACAGGGGAAAGGAACTTGAGTTTTTCCCAGCTGAGCTGCAGTTTCCTCTACATCCCCATATTCCCCTAATTGGGATTAATGGTTTTGACCTCAAAGTTCAAGATGAAGATTAGACATGGTGACCAACATAGTAACTTGACCGAGGTAGATCAGTTATCAATGGCGTACTCAGGCATCTATCAGATACTTGTCAACAGCCAATTATATGCCAGGCACTGTGCTAAACACTGGAAATGTAACACGAGCAAAGAGAAGGAGGAAAGCACAGGCAGTTGTGTAGGACCTCTACTAGGGTAATGGTAACTTCTCCAATCAGGGAAGGATCCCGTGAGCCGACGACATTTGCATTATTATCAGCGTTCGGGTCTTCAATCACGCAAACGTTCCTTACTTGACCGCAAGTCAACTTGTATCTAGCCGTGTGTTTGGTCAATTCAGCGTAGACATCATCGGTGAGTTGCAAAATGATCTCGATCTGTGGTGTTGTCAAAGACGGCTTTCCCCGTGTGGTAGGCAGAACACCCTACCCCCCACCCCACCCCATACACAAAGACGTCTGGGTCCTAATTCCCAGATCCTGTGACCATGGTACCTTGTCTAGCAATAGAACTTGCGGCTGTGATTAAGTTAAGGATCTGGAAATGGGATCGTCTTGGGCTATCTGGGTGGACCCAGTCTAATCACGTGGATCCTTAAAAGTGGAGCGCTTTTGCCAGCTGAGGTCAAAGGGATGTGAGACTACAGAAGAAGGGTCAGAGAGACATCGTGTTTCCGGCTCTGGAGACGGATGAAAAGACGCACGAGCCAAGGAGGGTGGATGGTGTCTAGAAGCGAAAAAAGGGCAGGGAAATGGCTTGTACTCTGGGAAGAAATACACGCAGCTCTGCCCAGGGATTTTAGCCCAGGGAGACCTGTGCTGGGGACTTCCAGCAACAGAAAGCTAATATACCCACGAAGGCAGGATGTCGTGTGTGCTACGCGTCCCTTTTGAAGCAGCCGATAGTATCCCGTTTTGCAGATGAGTAAAAGTTGGGCCTCAAGGAGGATAAGCCATCTGCCAAGACGAGCCAAAGAGCGATCATCGGCGGCTAGCGTTGCCAGGTGGGGCCGTCTCGCTCGAAAGCCCGTCCTGATTCTGTGCCACCGGGGACGGCTTCGATGGCTAACCTCGTGTCCCAGAGAGATGTATGGAGAGCCTCGCGGCAGTGACCACCAAACGTGGAAGAGGCGGAGCAGCCACGAAAGCTCCTAGGCCGCCGCGCACCTGTCGCGCGGCACGTGGGTTAAACTCCGCCTTCAGACGTGGCCGGGTCGCGCCTGTCGCGCCAGACACAAGTCGCGTGACCGCCCTTGTAGCAGCTTTGTCGTGGAGGTATCATCTCCTGCCTGCGCTGTTACAGATCTCTTCAGTCAAGCAGCTGTCTCACGTGCTGAATAGCCTTTCATCTTGTCAAACACTTCCATTCGCCTTTCTACAGCTTTCTCAGCCAACGTGTACACACCTAATCAATCTCATGCCACTGTCTCCGCACTTTTCCAAACCAAGAGCACTGCCCCAACCGCTCTCTTAAAGAGACAATCAGCTCTTTTTTGTTGCGCTTCAAGGATGGCTTCTCACTAGGGGATGTTTTCCGAGCAGCAGAACGGAAGACGGGGCCGAGGTTTGAACCTGCCTGCCTTTTCCGCTGGTTCAGTTTAGGAACTCCTTGCTCCGCGCAGGGAAGACACGTGGGTTGGCGTCCTTGCCCTTTTCCTAACCTACACACCTGTTGAAAAGGCAGATTTATTTTCAGTGTGTTCTCATGTATTCATCACCTACACGTGAAGCCCAGGGTCTGCAAATCAGCAAAGCATGTAGTGTTTTCCATCTTCCTGAATCAGAACTCACGTAACTTCTCAGCCTTAGCCTGCACCTTCCACCTCCCCATTGCCTTACCCCACATGCTCCTGCAGTGCTGAGCGGTGTTATTTTATGCCTCCGTATTTACCATGGTCTTACTATCTTCTGTAATCTCTCCCTGACCTCTTTTATGGCTCCTAAATATTCTTCCAACATCCCCCCTGCGTCTCCCAGTATGCATTTCTCTATCCTTGATACACCAGGGAATAAATACACCTGCTGTTCTGTGATATATGTTTATCAAATGGTGGCATTTATCTTATCATTTCCCGTGAAGCAGAACGCCAGAGCAGCCCTATTCTTCACCCTTGCTGGTGCCCACGCCCTTGGCTGTGGACTCTTGCAATCTTCCTTTCTAACGTGGACTCAGCCATACAGCCTTTGGCCAATGAGATGGTAACAAATGTGATGTAAACAGAAGTTGACAAAGCACCGATGCAGTTGGCCTTGCCCTTCCCCTTGGGTGTCCACCATTGCCATGAGAACATGCCTGGGCCAATCCCCCTGGAGGATGAGAGACACACAGAGCTGAGCCCAGTCTCCCCAGTTGCCCAGCTAACAATTAGCCAACCTTGACGTGTGAGTAGATTCAAGTGAGATCGGCAGAACTCCCGAGACACATGAGCAAGAACGTGTTTCTTATTGCACGCTACCGTGATTGTGTCTGTTCAGCAGAATGCCATGGCCATAGGGGACTGATACACTCCCCTATTAACCTACACTCACCTTAAGGCCAGACATTGAAGCTAAGTCCTATTCATATCCTCAAGGCTCAATGTTTAGTAGTAACTCAATAAATAATCATTGAATTGAAGGTGAAATGATTTTCAAAATCTGTATACATAACGGCAGCTCTGAATTACTAATAGTTAATCTGGGCTTTGGTTATGCAGAGGGAGCCTAATGTCATTTTTCTCTTACGACTCCATGTTACAGAATTTCCATTAGGAGATTGATCCTTCATTTGTGTGAAGATCGAGGGCAGCTGACTTCAGAGTCAATCCTTAGGCACAGCGTCTCTCTCCATAAGCCATGTCTGTGTACCAAATATTAATTAAAACCTCTTATTTTTATGGTAAATACATGACTTATATTATATTATATTATATTATATTATATTATATTATATTGCGGGAATTGTGTGCAGGAAACTGCATGGAGGAAGGAGTCACTCATGAGTTACTGTGAGGAAGGTGATGGACAAAGTAATTGCTATTTGAAAAAACTCAAAACAGAACAAAACAAAACTCTCTTGCGAAGCATGTGATTTAGCGATAGACTGTGGTTTTCGCAATTGTACTTTTGTTTCTCAGTATGGTTTTCCTTTTAAATTTCAGATTTGCTGCAAACAGATCCACACAAAGAAGGCGCTGAACACATAGGTAGATGTGTGCTCTGTTTTTGTCTTTCTTCTCACAAAAAATAATACAGACACACACACACACACACACACACACGCGTGCACGCAAACACATACGTGTTTGAATCAGTTGGGATGGATGGAGGGGAGTCACTTCAACCTTTAAACCCCGTTGACATTCACAAGGTGCTAAAAGTCAGCTGGGGTCTCAGCTCTGACGGATTTGCATCTCTTTGAATATGACGCTTGAAAAACCCCAGCGATAGATTAAATTTTGCCAAGGAGAAAATGAGAGAGAGGCTTCCACCTCTCAGGTCTGCTGGGAGGATCTTTATGGTTGATTTACTTTTTTTAAATAAATGTTTCTTTATGTGTTTCCCTCAGTTCCTGCCCAGGCTGTCTCATACAAGCTGTAACTTCTGCCCGTCCTATCAGCCAGCGAACAGTAAGTCAGCCCGGTTCTAAGTACAAGGTGAAGGGATATTTCAATCTAAGCTGCATATACCTTCTGTGTTTTCTGATTAAAATGTGCAAGCAAACCTTGGAATAAACTCTACCTGACATGACTTCTAAAATAATTTACGCTCTTTGCAAACCTGGGATGTAGGAATTGATTTTGGTGCCTGTCACTGTATTTCAGATGATCAAAAATGGATCAGAGCTTTTAAATGAATTTAATGACCAAAGATGATCCTGTATATATGTATCTCTCTCTCTCTCTCTCTCCATATATATATATACATATATATATGTATATATATACATATATGGCAGTGAGGTTAGAAAACAGAACTCCTCATCTAAAGCCACAGTAGAATGTTATTTGTTTCTTATAAAAATGACACGTAGTAATCATTAAAAATTTGCAGAGATAAGGAGGAAAAATTACTCCTAATTAAACAAGCTGGAGAGACCCATTGCTAGCACCTGAGTGTATTTTCTCCCAGTGTTATTTATGTCTCCGGGTTGTTTCATATAGGTTAACTTATAAAACAAGTTCAATTTTGTTTCCTGATTTTTATCGCTTGCAATCATGATGATGAGGACGAGGAGGATAACATTTGAGCAAAACTGATGTGGAACCTTCTAAGGACTATGCATATGCTGTCTTGGTTGCTTGGTCCTCAACACGAACCTATCTGATAGGTTCTATCATTTCCTTACTTATAGATGTTAAGTGATTTGCTCAAGGTCATACAATCATATGCTTCTAAAGCGCTGATTACAGCCAAGGTCATCTGATTCTTGAGTCCTGTGCCTTTAATCACTATGCTATGATACAAGCTTTTTCAATATTATAAAGTAATTATAATTATATATAATATAAACATATATATATATAATTGCAATTATATATATATATACACACATATATACACATATACATACATATATATGTGTATATATATATAATTGCAATTATATATATACATGTTTATATATAATTGTAATTATACATTTCTCTCTCTATATATAATTTTTAGTGGTTGTAGGATAGGCCAGCAAACATTATTTGCTCTATATGCATAATGCATTCTATGCAAATGTGTCCCTCTTGGAGGTGTGTAAAGAGGAAGCCCTGTACTGTAACATTATATAAATGACCTATTTTATCTTTAAACCATTTCTCTGTTTCTGGATATCAAGTGGTAATATATTTTACTCCTTGATCCACTCGCCTTGGTGGAGTTGAAAGAGCACCAAAGATCCCATCCTACAGAGTTGGGTTTGAATCTCAGCCCTGCAACTTACTACCAGTGTTTTCCTGGACAAGTTGCTTATCCTCGGTGCCTGTAAGGCCAAGTGGGGGTGTCAGAGAAATTAAATGAGATGCCATTGGTGTAGATAGGGGTTAGCCCAGGTGCTGACACTTCACAGGTGGCCAATATATAGTAATATAGCAATCCTTTTCATTATCAATAAAAATTTATAGTGACTGCCATGTTTTGAGCAATAGTTATGTGGCGATGAGTGGTTGGGTTCACTCAGCATCACCACCCAATAAAATAAGCATTCTTTATCCTCTTTGCTACATGAGGACAATGATGCCAGAGAGGACCAGTGGTTTTCCCAGGTGAGATCTAACTGGACAGCAGAGGATCTGGTTTCAGAGGGGCACTCCGGCGGCATTCTTTGCTGGACTCGGATCTAGCCATGAAGTGCCTTGAGAACTCTGCAGAGCAGGTAAGGATAAGAGGGGCCCTGCAGGACTTCTGGTAAGGAGCAGATAGCTCCGTCTGTGGTAGCCTGTGACACAAGTGTGCTCAGGAGTGAACAAGGCTGGAGTAAGGAAAACCGGACGAAGGGCTGTTATTGGAATTCAGGCAAGAGACAATGAAAGAAATGAGGACGGGAGGCAGTGGAGGTGGAAAGGAGCAGGTTCTGAGAACTCTAGCAGAACTTGTAGGTTTGGTGCTTTGGGGGAGACAGGGAGACAAGGGGGGATGACATGTCCGAATTTTTGTTTAGATGATACAGGGGAAACCAGTAGTGTAATCTACCAAGAGAGAATGGGAAATGGTCAAGGGAGGTGGTCAGTTTAGCTTCGGGCAAGTTGACTTAGTTCCCTCATGGATACCAGATTGTTGGATGTCGATGTCTGAGGCTCGAAAGCAGAACCTGCGTTAGATTTGTGTGTTTTCTGCACCCTGAGGGGCTTGGGATGGGGGAGCTTGTAGGAGTATCCAGGAAGAGGGTGAAGATAAGGAAACTGAGAATGGGGCATGAGGAACAACATCACTTAGGGGGTGTGCAGAGGCCGGGCTGCGTGGCCATGCTGCACTAAGAAATGAATCCTGCAGGGGGCGCCCTGGGTGACTCGGTTGAGCGTCTGACTCTTGATTTTGGCTCAGGTCATGATCCCAGGATCCTAGGATGCAGCCCTGTGACAGGCTCTGTGCTGAACGTGGAGTTTGCTTAAGATTCTCTCCACCCGCCCACCCTCTCCCCTGCTCTCTCTCTCTCTCTGTCTCTCAAATAAAAAAAGAAAAAGAAATGAAACCTTCTATCTGAATGGCTTAGCCCAATGGAAGCATATTTCTTCCTCGTGCAAAATGTGATGAGGGTTAGCAGGGCTCTCTCCATCTAGTGACTCAGGGAACAAACGTCCTTGCATCTTGGACCCCAACATCTCAGTAATTGGCTTCCAAGGGCCCCGAGAGATGGGAATATCCTACATGAGAGATCTTAACTTCCTTATTTGGAAGACATACATATCATTATCCACAATTAATTGTGCCTAACCACAAAGGAGGCGGGCAAGGACGAATGAGCACAGAAAGAAGAAATGGTACGATGGCTGAACATGTAGCGTTAAGTCTCCCATCAACTCTCTGGTACGTTTCCAAAATCAATTATGAATTTTAAGACTCTATTCAAGCACCATTCACCCGAATTAAGTGTTGATGTCACAACTTGAGTTGGTGGGGGCTTGAGGAGTGATGACTAGAGTGCAAAGAGATAGGAAGCCAGCAAAAGAGAGAAAAGGAACTGTAGAGAGCTGTCCCAACTCTAGAGGCTGTGCAAATGGAATCCAACGGTATCTGCAGAGGTGTGGGAGATTCTCTAATGAAGACCCATCTGCCTGGCAGGGTCTGGAAGTCTAAGCTGATATTAAACTCAGAGCACATGATTGCATCCAATCAATTCTGTTATGGAAGGACTGTAGAGCCTCGGGGGATACAGGAGGGATCTAGAGAATGAGAGAGCTAGGCATGGAGACAAAACCAGAAGCTTGTCTGTCCTGGAGGCAGATATTACAAGTACCCATGGATGATGCTAAAGATGTCTTGGGCTGTAAAACAAGGTCCGGACCTCACCCACAGGTGGGCCATGGGGTGATATATGTCTTGCTTTGGGCAGGACTGGATCAGGTACTGAGTAGGGCAGAGCCCCAAAGTTAAAGGCAAGACCCCCAGCTGGGATGTCCTGGGAAATGTTTTCAATCTCGACTTCAAGGTAGCGAATTGGTCTGGGATTCGGGTCTGAGTTCTGCCTGGTCTCTGCTCCCGATGACCTGCGTCATGCTGCTTCGGCGCTTTCTTCCCCACCCTCTCTGGGTGTTGGTTTTCTTTTTCTTGACGGGGGAGGGAGCAGTGAAGTAGATGACCCATGAGATCTCTTCCCCTTCTAAAACTGCCAATCGGTAATTAACTGAGATGCTGTAAAATGCAGCGCACGTTCACGAATGCTGTTACGCAAGCTGTTCTTTTTATTAATCATAGACGGCTCTCCCCCATGCTCTGAGCTAATGGGTGCCGACTGCAGATCTAGAAATGCATTTAGAGGGGCATTCAGAAGGGGGATGCCGTATCAAAACCACATAAAACTTCTCATGAAGTTTAATTGTGATGCACTTCCCGAGAGAGGCAGAGCTGTTATCACGTAAGAGCAATTCCCTAGCGCATGCCAAGTTGAAAATAAAACACAACGCTCCTCATAACCACGCTGGCAATATTAGGAAAAGCCAATAGCGCGAAGCATTTGGAGGTTAAACGTTCCTTCTTGCTCTATTGGAGGAACATCTCATCTGAACGTGGCAGGTTCTGTGTTTCTACAGCGCATGAAAGGGTCAGTAGACTTGGTGTCAGGAGCCTTCCGAAGAGGTGTGTATGAGCAGCCTAATTTGTGATGAATCAAACACCCTTAATTCTCTTTTCTCAACAACTTCCCCATGTCTTCCACCCACCCAATCGCAGGCCATTCTTGTGCCCTGGGAGACATTCTCTGTGCCACCTGCTCTGGCATTTCGGGTTAGCCACGCACGTATCAGAAAACTCGCTCAGAGGAAGCTGGGGGTCAGGTTCTAGTGCAGGCTTGCACACAAGAGCGAGGTTCTTGGAAGAAAGAATGAAAGGAAACGAGGGCAGCCAATGACCTAAGGAAGTGCACGGTGGGGCAGGTGCACAGCCCTTCCCGGCTTGCATGCACCCCTTCCCATCACTTCCGGCCAGCATCGCACCCACCACGTGAGGCCAAGGGGCCTGGGCTGAGTTAGGAGGATCTGAGGCAGCTAGAAGTTCAATGACTTGCTGGAGCCCTGCAGTTAACAGGTAGAGGGTTTGAGCTGAGATTCAGGCTTGTAGTTGTTTATGCAACACAATCTTCTCCACACTCGTCACCATTATTACCTCCCTGCTCAGCCCTCTGTGCTACTGGGCTGCTTCCTGGGTTCCTGCTTCTGCTGATTATGTGCAACCGTGCTTATGATTCCTCTGCATCCCCTTTTCCTGTTGCTCTTCTTGCTGATGTCGTGTCGCTCGACATTTGCTTTATTTGTTGGGAACTCTAATGGTATGGATAGTCACCCTGCTTGGTCATCAGAACACCTCCACAAAGAGCTCTCTGGAGTTTGGAAGTATGATCTACCTTGTTTGAATCACACGGCTAGAAGTGACCAAATGGGAATTTGATCTGAATCTAAAGACCATTCTCGGGGCACCTGGGTGACTCAGTTGGTTGAGTATACGACTTTGGCTCAGGTCATGATTTCACAGTTTGTGGGCTCAAGCCCCCCCCCCCCCCATCAGGATCTGTGCTGGCAGCTCAGAGCCTGGAGCCTGCTGCAGATTCTGTGTCTCCCTCTCTCTGTGCCCCTCCCCTTCTCTCTCTCAAAAATAAAATAAACATAAAAAAAAAAGACCATTCTCTTGCCTGTACGCCATATGCTTCCATGAAGCCAAAGGGAAGGGACTTTGGATTGGGATTTTATCAGACAATGACCCTTTCCCAGGTACCGTTTGTCTGGAGATGTAGGATTTATACCAGATTGGGGAAGAGGTGATCAACAAGGTCCTGGGGTGAAAAGAACATAGAAAGTACAGATCATATCATGTGGAGGTTGGCAGTGTGAAGGGCAGGGCTGGGGGTGAGAAGTAATCTAGACTTAGGAGGTGAGGAGCTTCTGGAGAGCCAATAGGGAAGTGAATATGGGGATTCACAGCATCACAGAAAGTGGTGGGCCCCCAAATGATGTTCAGTGAAGAGAGGTAGACTGGAGGGAAGGAAGGAAGGAAGAAGGGAAGGGGAGAGAGAGGGAGGGAAGGGGGAAGAAGGAAGGAAGAAAGGGAGGAAGGAAGGAGGGAAAGAGGGAGGGAGGGAGGAAGAAAAGAAGGAGGGAGGGAAAGAAGGGGAAAGGCACTATTCTTGTGTCTCTGCTCTCATACTCAAGTGAGAGTAGACATTTTCAGAGACATAAAGTTGATCATCTACTATAAATCTGATTTCCCAGAAAAGCTATGACAATTTTGGTGTTTTGAGACAAGCGATAAAACCCCATCACAGACAGGGTAGTATGTGCTAGTGGTCATCAAAATGATTTCTTCTCGTTCCTGGTCACCATAGCCCCTGGGGCTGACTGGAGAGGGAGAAGGTGGAAGCTGGGACGGCACTGCACAGTACATATCAAGAAATGTGTCAGGACCACCTCTCTCCTTTGATCTCTGCCTCGCATGCTTCCCTAGGACCTGGGACTTAGGACCTCCCTGGGACACAGGCACATCATCTCCAGAGGAAAGACAGTGGTGTCTTTGGAGACTGAGGTCACTTGAGACCCAGAAAGACAGATGTCACCCCTCTCCACAATTTTCTGAGCTTTCCCCCACACATTCCTATTCTCTTCCTCAGAACGGTGCTGGGACCTCGGCAGGTGAGGGATTATTATATCCATGGTGGAGATACAATCAACCATGTCATTGCTGAGGCTCAAAATGTGAGGTGACTCTTCCAAGATCACACTCAGGAGAGCAGAGCCCGGCTGGGCTTTCTTTATATGATGCCGCCTCTTCAGAAATCATTCTCACAAAGGCAATCCCAACCCCTCCCTACCCTGAGGTTTTACCTGATGGGATACCCTATGTGTAAATGGGCCATTTTGACCATTCTTTTTGGACTGTGCTTTTCCTTATAAACTATCCCTTCAGGCGCCTGGTTGGACAAATTCTCAGGAAAAATTTAATTTGCCTGGTATATGTAGCATTTGCAATGAATACTTTGTCTCCAAACTTCGTTGGAAACGACTGCTTTTCTTGCAGATAATACAAAACAAAGCCTGGGTTTAAAAATAAACAGAGCACTAAGATGACAACCATATTGACAAGAATACCATAAACAAGCCTGGCTCCAGATCAGATGCCTTTCCCACGGCGTGCCTACCTTTCACATGTTAGTGTTGTGTTTTGTCTCCCTACTTAATTAAAACTGAGTACCTAACAAGGGCCATGTTGTAAAGGGAATTTGTTCCTGAACTTGGCTTTACATGGAGCCATTGAAACAGCCATGTTTCAAGTTGCATTTCCTGCCAGCTTTGCTATATTGTGTATTTCTATTTGCAGGTTATCTTCCCCTGTCTGTTTCATTTGGGAACAAATACTTAACTTTGGCCCACCTTTTGAAACATCCTTCTCAACATAAATTCACCATGTGGGTAGATTTTGGCATGGTGCCTGTTCCAGGTGCTCCCCTGTTTCTACTCTGACTGCTCTTAGATTTTTCAAATGTCACCCCGATCTGCCACGGTCTGCCCGATCTGAGCTGTCAGCACAGAGCCCGACACGGGGCTTGAAACCACAAACTGCGAGGTCATGACCTGAGTCGAAGTTGGACACTTAACTGACTGAGCCACCCAGGTGCCCCAAGGCCTCTTTGACAAGTCTCCAGCCTGTACATTCCAAAAGCATGTCACAAGCAGACTATTTAATGTTTCTTCATTTACTTAGCAAGTAGCTGCTACAATTCTAGACGTTTTTCTGTGTGCCCCTATTATGTGCAAAGTGTTGAGAGAGACACAGTCCTTCTTTTCAAGATGTTCACAACGTCCTGGGTAAATAAAGACACAGGCAAGGAAATTATGTAGCTAGCAGAAGTCATCAGTAGTTATGTGGAGGTACAAAACGCTAGGTTCCTATATAGAAGGGATGGTTTCCATTGAAGCTGGCTTCAGGAAGGGGTGGCCTTTGGATGTGACCTGAAGGAAGAACCTTTCAAAGACAGAGGTGGGAGTGTCACCCCAATGAGGGCACAGCAAGAGTCCAGACCATATGGACTTTTTTCCTGGAAATGACCAGTGGTCCAGCACATTTGGGACACCGAGAGTAGGTGGGGAGATAAATTGACGAATCAGATGTGAAGGGAATCCTGGGGATAGTGTGTGGAAGGCTGTGAATACCACATCAGGGGTACAGAATGTGATTCTAGTGGGACATTTCAGAGGGTCCAACACACCAATCAGTTTAGACACTTCATTATTTTCCCAAGTGCACCTGGCCTGGTTCACTCCTGGGCTTTACGCACAATCATCTCTTCTGCCTGGAACAATATTCTTGTATTTCTGCTCATGGGTTTCCACCCATCCCTTTCTCTTCTGACTCTAGCCTAGAGTTCACCTTAAGTGCTTCTGTGTCCACACACACACTTGTGCATGTGTGCGTACGAGTGTGTGTGTACATGTGTGTGTGTATGCGTGTGTGCGCCCTGTTTTACCTTCTGTATCTGCTTTTGATCTTTCAGAGGTGGCTCAATGTTTCTAGTCTGCTAATGGCACTCTTGCTTAGTTTTGTGGGTTCATTCTGTTTTCTTGCCTTCCCTGGCATTTGTGAGATTTGTTTGTGTGTGTGAGCAGTAAAATTCTGCAGTTCCGCCTGCCATCTTGAACCCGTCACACGAGTTCTTTAAAGAGCCTCGAATCACCATTCCACTTTTCTTTCCCACACCACAATTTTTAAAAAACGGAACAAAAGTCTTCTCATACACGAGTAATAAAATACTTCTTTAAAAAAACGTTTTAATGTTTATTTGTTTTTGAGAGAGCCCGCGTGTGAGTGGGGGAGGGGCAGAGAGAGAAAGGGAGACACAGAATCGGAAGCAGGCTCCAGGCTCCGAGCCATCAGCACAGAGCCCGATGCAGGGCTCGAACTCACAGACCGTGAGATCATGACCTGAGCCGAAGTCGGCCACTTAACCGACTGAGCCACCCAGGCGCCCCAAATCCTTTTGTTTTCACTTCAGTGGCACAAGGTGACATTTCACAAAATTGCATCCAGAAGAATTCAGCTGTCCTCTGACCCGTCCTGTCCTCCAATGCCCACCACGAAACTCCGCATTCCTACACAGAACAGAACACTGCTTTTCGTCTATGCCATTCGAGGCCGCCTGCTTCATCGTGTAGCTGTTGGTACATAGAACCGTGTACATGGAGAGGCTTCAGGGCATCCTTACTGAATGAATGAAGGCATACATGCATCATCGAACCTCATGTAAGTTGGTTTCGGTGACGGGGAGCTTCTTTTACTTATCTTTGCACCCTGCCATGACTGGACATGCATTCGATGCTTAGCATCGACCCCGCGATGGATTTAATGATGCCGGTGACCTTGCTACTGTAGATACTACAGGACCACCAAATGCACAGTATTCCCACCATGGCACAACTCCACTGAATGGATCTCCTGGGAGGCCAGCCCAGTTCTCATGAAGTCAGCCCCGTTAAATACAAAAGTAAAAACACTCTCTGAATCAAGCGTTGCAGGGTTGCGCTGGGAGACTGTTAGGATGAGAGGCTATTTTTGTTTATCTTTTTAATGTAATATTAATAAGTCTGCTTATTTACTGCTTACTCTTAGTAAGTAGTACGTGTTCAGATATATGCTTTGCAGGGTTATCGTATTTAGTGTTCACAAAACGTTTATGAAGTAGACACCGCTATTATTCCCATTTTTTTGACAAGGAAACTGAGGTGTGCAGAGTCGAAATGGCTGCCCAAGGTCACCCGACAAGTATGGGTAGGATAGAACTCCAGCCTCAAGTACTCTAACATTGGTGCTTGAGCTCTTAATGTCCTCACCATCTGCTCTAAGTGTCATCCAGGGCCCAGAGCCAGAGTTACTTAAATTACAGATGTCAGGGACTCATTCCAGACTGTGGGGGAGCTGAAGCCTAAGCATCTACATTTTTAATATTAGAGGACCAGATGTTTCTTATATATACCAAAGATTGGAAGTCATGACCTTGCTTCTGTAGAGCCAGGGAGAGGGAACCTGTGGACCTGCATGCACTTGAAGGCCGAGAGCAGCTGCTCTGTGGGGGACTTCACATCTCTGAAAGGCAGGAGTGGGATGGGTTGGGCTCCAGATAGGAGCTTCTCTGCCAAGAGTAAGGACTTCCCAGATTCCTTTCTCACAAACCTGGCAATGTCGCAGTTCTGGGGTGGCAGAGGGTGATGACCACAGTCTCCTGGATTGTCCTCTCTTTAAGCCACATGTACCCTGGGAGAAACTTCCTGAATAAGAGTCAGTGCTGCAGAACTGGCCTGAAGGCCCCCAGGCTTCTCGTCTTCTAAAGTGGCTCCTCCAACCTCTCACACCTGGTGCACCCAGTACATACCCTCCAGAAGGACGTCCTTGGGGACCACTCCAATCCCTGGCAGAGAGATGCCAGTCATTGTCTGGCTCATCGTGCGACTCTGAGTGGCTGCTGAGCCATGGCGTGCTCGCTCCATTCAGGATGGCAGCTGAGGGCCATTGTCTCCGTAAACAGATGCTGAACCAAGAAGAGAACCCTCTGGGTTTCTCCACCACTGAATTTCTCCCCTGGGGAACTTTCGCTATCAATCAAGATTCTTTAGATTTTTTTCTCCTTATAGTGGCTCGTTTTCTGACCTTCACCTAACAGGATGCATCGAGCTCTTAAAGGGGCTTAGAAATGTCTTTCTCCCCCCACAACTTGAAGCCCCGAGATTAGCATCAAGATCCGTCGTCTCTGGAAAATCCATTCAATATAGAAAACGTTTAGAGAGCACTGTGCAGACTCTGAGTGAGACACAGATCTTGTCACGGTAGCAATCATGCTTTAGCTGGAAATGGGCAATAACTCTAAAACCAAGAGCTGGTCTGGAAGAATATGCTAAGCCCTATGTGAAAACATATGGGGCATTTATTTTATTAAAGGTGGTTTCCCAGTGAATTATACATCTTAATATTTTCAACTGCCTGGGGCATCATTTCAGCTCAAATTTAATGTTATCTTTGTGCCTTATCACCGCTTCCCCTCTGCGCGCATTTTCCAAAAAATGTAGGATGCTTCTTCTAGGGTGTAAGTTAACAAAATGGAGAAAAGACACCAAACTACAAGCTATGTGAAGGTAGTGATTATGCCTTGTTCCTTGTCCTATGGTCTGCCTGAAGTTGGGGTGTTCTAAATATTGGACAAGTGGGTGAATGAGGGAACAAGGATGCCCTGCTTCCTGTGATTGTAAATGGTTTTTAATATTTGCGATGTATTCCCCCAGTTTCAAAATCTTACCAGATACTTTAGCTTTTGTGATTCTAGTCACTGTTCTGTGAACAAGCAAGCGAGATATTATGTTTTATCATCAACGTTCAGTGGACAAGGAGTTTAATATTTACTAAGACTTTAGCCCCAGCACAACCATGAGGAAGCGGTCAGGTTGCAACTTGACCCTTGGTCTGCCTGGCTTTTGATCTCAAACAGATTCCTCTGTATCACCCCACGGCATTGGGGATGACTACTGTTATTACCATAACTGAGGGTTTTTTCGTGGGTTATTAATCTTTTCCTGAATTGTAATTCAGGGATTATTAGTCTTTTTACCATTTGTGATAATCAGCATATCGTAAAACCAAAAAAATGTTCAGTCAAAAGGAATTCATGTGATTCTAGTGTTTTAAGCATTTACGTTTGGTGGACAATGCTCTGTCTTCATTTCAGAGCCTGTAGACACAGTCACTCACCTAACAACTCTCCTCTCTTGACTTCCTGATTGTCGCTCGCTTCTGTCCCCCTCCTCTATCATCCTGGCTTCTGTCCTTCTGGCTTCTTCCGAGTCCCCCTCCTTTACCTACTATTTAAAAAGTGCTGGTGCTCAGGTCTCAGTCCTAAGCTTTTTCTACATGTATAATCTCTGCCTATTTGATTTATTTTACCCCTCATGGCTTATGTATATATAAATGCTCATGAATTCCCAATTTTTATCTCTGACCTAAGCTGTATCTCTAACCTAAACCTTAGACTCACATGCCCAAATGCTAGTTGGAATCTTCTAGACCAGCTCTTCCGTTCAATAAACACTTGCTCATCACGTATTGTGCATTAGGTGTTCTATGCATTGAGAATACAGCAAGGAAAAGATTTCAGGTAAGTTATCCACCCAGAACTTATCCAAGTGGAACTTCCTAATCCATAAAAACTATTCTCTAGTTTGCCTTAATGTAATAAACACACTGCCAACCACTCAACTATCCCAGACAAAGACCCAGGAGCTGTTGCTAGTGTTTCATTTCTTCCATTTCTCAAATTCAGCCCATCAACAAGTTCTGTCAACTCTAATCCTAAAATGTCTCTCAATTTCCTCCACTTCTCTCCATTTCCTTTGCAACCACAACCAGTCCAGAAAGACCTCCATCATCTCCTGGCCAGATGATACATGGTAAACTCCTCACTTCCTCTCATAGACCCTTCAGTCCATCCTCCTCATGGTGGCAAGAATGACCGTGAGATATCATCAGACCACGGCAGTCCCTGATAATCACCACTGATGCCTTGCCGTTGAGCTTGGGCTAAAAATTCTTTCCATGACCTACCCATACGTTCCCTGTGCAAAGTGACCTCTGGACACTTCTACAAACTCACCTCATGTCATTCCTTCCTCATCTATTACCTTGCAGCTACATGAATCTGTGTGCTGATCTCTGAATATGCTTCGGCTCTTTCATACCTGGAGGCCTGGAGGTCTTCCTATGTGCCATTCCCCCTGCCTGGAGTATTCTTCCTTCTTCTATTTGTGGCCTGGTCCCTCCTCAGCCTTTTAAGCTAAGCTTAACTCTCTGTTCAGAGATACCCTCTTTGAACTCATTGTTTTTCTCTGCCACGGTACTTCATGCTTTAAAGAACTTATCACAAGTTGTGATCATTTTATTGATTTTTTTTGGTTCGTATTTTTTTTTTTTTCATTTCTTCCCCCTCCTAGGCATTGAAGGTAGACACCAAGTTATCTTGTCCACCAGTCTTATTTCCAGTGATGAATCCAATGTCTGGTGTGAAGCAAGTCCACCATAAATATTCATCGATTGAGTGAACGATTGTTTTGTCATCTGAAAGACAAAGGATATTTATGCTCAGATTTAATCAAATGTTTTTAAACATGTTATTAATTTTTTGAATAAAAACATGAACAATAGCCTACTTAGTGGTAATGTTAACACTAACAAGATGATTCAAGTGAAACATAGAACAGTCTTCGTCTAAGTACACAGTCAATAAAATACTAATGTTGCCTTTCTTCTAGACCACAGGGTCACACAAAGAGATGTTTATGGAGTTGCACTCTATGGTTTCTGGGTTTGCATCTCTTGGCATTTATCACTGGCTCATGCAAGTTTGAATAAAGCTTAGCCACAGATCATTTTGGGGTCCCTCCTCTGGGTCAGACGCCACAGGGACAAGTGAGACATCTGAGTCTTGGAGAAGCATCTGCCTATGGAGACAGAAAATTACAGACTCAAATCAAAGAAGACAGTAAGCTTACGGGAGCAGTTGCTAAAGATCCCGAAAAACATATTCTTGGGTTGTATGGGAGTAAGAAATCAAATTTTTCCTCTAATATAAAAAAATGCTTCGTGGTGGTGGTGGCATTTTGTTGAGCTGTTAGGCTGAAAATAGTCGCAGAATGACAAAAAGGAGGAAAGTCAGTAAAAAAAAAAAAAAGCATATGACCTTGGCATTCTGCCTCACAGGTTGTGAGAAGCATGTTCCATGTCTTACTTGATTCAACAATCCTCGAGACAATGGGACACACGTTACTAGTATTTTGTTACTGTTGTAGTTGTGTGTTTGCTTGTTGTTAACAGGGAATTTAGAGAGAATCAGCATTTTTACTTTCCCAAGGACACCTGGCTCATGCAGCACGAGATCTCGAACCACAGGTGGTGAATCTGGGCTTTTGATCTGGGCTCTGTGCGCGGCTGCCCCGTGTTTGGTGACTTCAATGAATGGCCCTAGTTTCTTCCCCTTCAGCCCTTTTACCAGCTTCCTTCCCGCCAGATTGAGAAGTGCCCTGCAATGACTCATTTCCTGGAGGAGGGCTAGTCCTGACTCATCAAAACCTCCCCCAGACCGTAAGGGGGAAAGGTTTTAGCTGCCGAGACAGTCTCAAGAACAGGAAGACATCCAGGATTCTTGCCTCCTGGGCCCACAGGTGCTGCAGATAGCACGTGGACCCACTGTGGCAACTGGATCTTTCACAAAGCCATGAACTTCTGCCCACCTTCCCTTCCAGAGCACTGTGTATCTCGAGGGAACCCTTTCCCTGGAATGGAATCATTTAAGGTGGTCGAGACTTCTGTCTCCTAATTGGCTAATAAACAAGCGTTAGCAAGACGGCTGCAGTCTAAGGCAGTGCCCGGGGGGTCTCGGGGAGGAGATGTGAATGCAAGAATGCCCCCTGAGACTGCTCATCACCGCAGTCGCTCAGGATTGAAGGAGGCCATTGCTTGGATCTTGACCTAGTGCTTGTTGCTACCTAAGTGCTGGTGTCAGGAGGAGCTGACAAGAGAAGAAAACGACAGCAGGTGGACCTGGTTCATACCAGACATTGGATTCATCACTGGAAATAAGACTGGTGGACAAGATAACTCGGTGTCTACCTTCAGTGCCTAGGAGGGGGAAGAAATGAAAAAAAAAAAAAAAAAAAAAAAAAAGAACGTTTCCAGGGAAGGGCGCCTGGCTGGCTCAGTGGGTACAGCCTGAGACTTGATCTCAGGGTCATGCGTTCAAGCCCCATTTTGGGTGTGGAGCCTACTTAAAAAAATGCTTCTCTGGAGATGAGGAGACCTGTATTTCTGAGCACACTGTCCTACGGGAAGGGTCTCCAGAGCTCTTCCTTCAATATGCAAACTCTGTCCCGTGTATTACCTTAATCCTCCTCTAACCCACCAGCCTACCTCTCATACATGCATTCATGCACCCACTTCTCGCTATATTTCTGGGTGCCGAGAGCAAGGACAAGAGAAGGGAAGGGTATATAGGGTGTGCTGATACAAATATAACTGACCTATTACCTAATTGGTCAATTCCAGAAGGATGATAGGGTGCAGGCCAGCTGGGGGAGGTTGAGAGGCTGAGAAGAAACCTTGAATTTCTATGCATCACCAAAGATCGGGTGCCTGGAGACCTGCCCCTTCGATCGAGGGAGACTGGGGCCCCCAGGCTCTCAGGGAACCTGCCGGGATACACAGGCACTAGACAGAGCCTGAGAAGGTCATTACTCAAGGCATGGCCAAGATGTGCCTTCACACCATTGCCTCTTCTGTTAGTGTGACCGCCTCCTCTTTACATTGCTGTTGACCCTCTGTTAACCTTGACCTTCGGTTCAAGTCCACCGCACACTACTGCTCTGAGCCAGTGGCGCTCGGAGGAGTGAAGCTGCATGTTGGCGCCGAGTGAGGGATCCAGGGATGGGGGTCGGGACGCAGAGGCAAGCTGGGTGATGGAGGAACCGGCAGAGGTGGTGACAAAGACAGGCCACACGGATGTAGGCATCCAGCGCTCTCGGCTGGGAACAATGTAGCGGTATTGGAGAAGACGAGAGTGCTCCACAGAGTTTGTGGCGGGGCCCGAGGTAGGGATGCGGGCCGAAGGGAGGGGCCACGGAGATCCTGCAGCCTGATTCCACAAAACTGGCCCTGAGGACCCTTCCTGTGTCACATCTGCCCAGGCCGGCCCAGCAGGGCTTCGGATTCCACAGAGGACGTGGGACTGAGTGACGAGCAGGTGCTTGCAGTACGGCCCCAAGGACCCCAGGAGGCCTCCTTCCTGGTCCCTGCCAGCCCAGCACCACGGCCACGGTCTCCCAGGTGCTCCCGCTTGGTCTCCTTCCTCATCCACCTGACCCTTCCCAGCTGGCTCGGTGGTCGCCTCTGGATCCAGGCCACCAAGGCAGCAAAAGGCGGAAACATGCCGATGCCTTCAAGTTAACGGCACGTTGGGAAGAAATACCCAGCGAGAGGTGCGGATGGGTCTCCATGAACTTAGGGAAGTCAGCAAAGCTCACAAAAGGCTGACACACATGTTCATTCATTCGTTTGGAGCAACTCGTTCACTCACTCGGCCCCCCGCCCGCCCTCCCAGCAAACCTCAGCTGCTGAGCATTTCAGTCCCGCGTCTCCAGGGCCCCGTTTCTCTGGGGCTCTTTCCTCCTTCACCCCAAACCTCCATCTCTCCCTTTCCTCCTCTCTTTTCCTTCCCGATGGCAGTTTTTTATTTCACAAGAAAACTTAGGAAAATTGTGGAAACACGCACTACAAAGCGAAACCTTATTTTTTTTTTAACATTCGGCAGAGGGCTCCCCCCACCCCCTCCCCCAAAAAGGCAGCCATGTCAAAGACACTGCCTCCCCCCTTTGACATTCATGCAGTGCTCAGAGTCAGCTGGGGTCTCAGCTCTGACAAATTTGCATCTCTTTGAATGTGACGCTTGAAAAAAGCCGGAGCCGCTAGATTAAATTTTTTTTTTTTTTTTCCGTCGAGAAAATGAGAAAAGCCTCTATCTCTCTGCAGAGTCTACTGGGAAGATCTTTATTCTGATTCTTGTTAGAATTGTTTATCACCCTGACAGGCCAGACTCGGACGAGATAAAGGCTCCGCTCCATCACGGGGCCTGACAGTGGTAGGACACGCAGAAAAATGAAAGGAGCAGGAGAAAATATTATTAATAGATGCCGACTTGCTTTGCCTGCATGGCACGTCAGGGAAGGGAGAGGGGAACCATAGCTTGATTGCAGGCCTATGAAGTTCTGTCCAAAAAAGAAGCTATTTTTCATTAAGTGATAGAAGGGCCTTTTTCATGTTCTTTCCTGAGGAGCTGATAACTTATGCAGTTTATTCTAACCCTGCTGATTTCTGTCAGGGGAAGAAAACCCCTGAAAGATGGCTCTGACTTGTCCTTTTCAGGAAAGGAGGCTGGTTTGACAGACACGCGAGGGAAGTCATGAGGCCTGGCCTGGACGGGCTCGGGGCCCTGGCTGCTGGCTGGGCGTGCGTGTTCGACGCCGTGAGTCTGGGATGGGTGGGGAAGGGGAAGGACAATCGGAGTTCAGGGCCCCTTTGGCCTCGAAGGGGGCTTCCCTCATGGAAATGCAGAATTGGGCGTCTGTGTGGACGACTCCGATCCTGTGCACGGATGCCCTCCCGGGCACATCACTGGTTACTACTCTACTAGGCCGCTCACACCGCCATAATAACGTGCCACAGGCTCAGGGGTTTGAGAAACAGATGCCTGTCTCCTCGTGGCTTTAGAGGTTGGAAGTCCAAGATCACGGTGGGGGCAGCTTGGTTTCTCCCGAGGCCTCTTTCTCTGGCTCATCGGCATTTTCTTTGCAAATGTACAACTCGGCGCCCATTGCTCTGTTTGTAACGGGTGCTTTTGAAGAGGGCCCACCCTTATGACCTCACGTGACCTTAACCATCTCCTTAAAGACCCTGTCTCCAAACACAGTCCCGTTTTGAGATGCTGGGGGTGAGGGGTCATTTGGGTTAATACCTGTTTCTGGAAGGTAGGCCGTGGTGGCACGTAGGCCAGTGTGGTGGGCATGCTCCCACGGGCATCCTGTGAGTCTGGGTGTGTGGCCTTTCTCCAGACAGGCACTAACCAAGAGTCTAGAAAGGGTCCATCTCCGGCAGTCTATGAGAGGCGATGAATCCCTTTTGCAAGCTGAGCTCTGAGCTCTCAACCTCTTCTGTTCTCCACGTGACCGTCAGAAGTCTGGCTGGGGGGGGGTCCGTGAGGAGTCCACTGGCACATCCCACCAGGAAACCCCAGGAGTTCATTCAGGTTTACAGTTTTTGTGGTGGGGGCTGGGGAAAAACCTTGGGCAGCTTACAGGTTAGTGATACGATAAGGGCATCTCTGTCTCTGTGGGGTCTTTGGAACATTTGGAGAGGACAACGGCCTTGGACATCAGGGAAGAGAGTTTGGCGTAGAGGAACAGCTGTGCTTGGTCTGTACCCCACTGCTACCTCAGACCATGACTTAACCCTTCTGAGTTTCAGTGTTCTTGCGCCTTAAGTGGAGATGATGATAGTAGACAGAGTTGTACTTAATGAAGGATCTTTGGGGCCACTGGGTGACTCAGTTGGGCAAGCGTCCAACTCCCGATTTGGGCTCAGGTCATGACCTCATGGTTTTTGAGTTCCAGCCCCTTATTGGGCTCTGCACTGACAGCGTGGAGCCTGCTTGGGATTCTCTGTCTCCCTCTCTCTCTGCACCCCCCACCCCACCTCTCAAAAATAAACACATAAAACTTAAAAAAATAAAGTATCTTAGTTGCTTGGCATACCCCCTCAAGTACCATAAGCACTTAGTTGATGATAGTCGTGATGCTACCGTTGCTATTGACGATGATGATGATGTTGATGGTTATTTGCTTGAAAATCAGTACGTGCACAACCCTTAACAGGTGCCAGGCACCGTCCCTTCCTTTTTCATGCTTACATTGGCCTAGTTTCCTACGAAAACTCTAAGGACTAGGCGTCACTATTATCGCCACAGTAAAAATAATGACCTTGATGCTCAAGGAAAGTCAGTGAAGTCAGTAACTTGTCCAGGGTCACACAACCAGTAAGAGACTGTATGACTGGCTGGGAGGTAGGGGCACTGGGTGGAGAGCCGGGGATAGTCTTTTACTCCACTGTGTGAATTACAGAAAATTATTGCCGTGTGGCCCGAGAAAAGGGGAAGGATCCAAGAAGTGTGTGTTTACTGTAATATCTAGACACGAACTATAACTCAGGGTGTGGTTGGAAACATTGGCTTATTGGGGACAAACCACAAGTGAATCATTCAGATTGGCAGAAATCATTTCAGCTTTCCGAAAAGAACTGAAGGACCCCGGCAATGGCATGGATAGACTTTATGGTCACCGCAGGGGTTAATCCCAGACAGATATCTCTTGCTTGCCTTTAAAGGAACAGGTTAAAAGGCACCTCCGCAATAAAGCCTCCCTTACCTCTCCCAGCACAGGAGGCCGCCTATCTTCCACAGCAACTAAGCATCTGCAATGCATTTGCAGGTGTCATAACACAATGCGATCATATATTGATTTGTGTGTCTTTTCTCCTTGACTTTCCCACCGGACCGATGAGACTCTGAAGCACCGAAGGCTCTTTCGGACCCCAAGATGGTGTGCAGCAAACGGTTGTGAGTAGAGTCGTGGAAAATAAACAGTCCGTGAATCCTCAATACATTGAATATGAATCCTAAATCTGTAGGGAGAAAAGAAGCACGGGGTTCGAAGACGTAGATATTTAATTTGGAGAAATGAATTTTGGAAAGGGCAATGATAATATTAATATCGCAGAGTTATGTTTCATTTAATTTAACATAAACATAGCCCACGCCGGGCCCCGGGGTGGGGGGAGGGGTGGGATACAAGGGTATATGGCACCGGAGCTCATCCATGAGGGAGCTTCCTTCTCGAGACGAAGCATCCTTTAGAATTGCTCTGTTGTCTCTGAGGCACCCAAGAGAGGGTAAGGCTTAGAAAAGGAATGATGCGAGACTCAGAACTGAGCCTTTGGGTCCCAGAAGTGGAGGTTTAAAGAATCAATGGGGTTGATCTAGGCCATCAAGGGGACAAGAGCATTCCAAGAAGAAAACATATGTGAGTGGAGACGAGCTGAGAGACAACCATCATGGGGCCAGAGTGAGTCGGGGCTTGGTGTTGGGCACATGCATCCCAATCATGGCTTCACCCCTTCTTCAGTGCAGCTCAGTTGACGTGTCCGGGTTGGTTTTCTCATCCCTAAAAAATGAGAGTGGCTAAGTAGATAAGGGAAGGACTTTTTCCCAGCCAGGCGAGTCGGGTGATCCGTGGGCTGCCTCTCTTTGATGGATTGAACATGAGGTCTACTCACAACTGACTAATTTCCTTCAGACACAGTGTGACGTGGCGAAAAAGCTTTGGAGCCGGAGGAGGGGTTGTTTCTAACGGCCACTTCTTTGAGCCGGGTCTGTTTAGTTCGACCAGCATAAATACGGTGCTGAGTGGGAGCCAGGCATTGGGTAACCTGTACGCATTTGAGGGTGAAGAGGGATGTTGCTCCTAAGTATTTTAAAATAGCAGGTTTCGTTAAAGAAGGACTGTAGTGGGCACGCAGGAATGGGGGTTGCTCCAGTTCCATCCCTTATTAAAACACTTAAAAATAGAGCTGAGTAAGCAGATTCCATTTCTCTCTCAAAGAGCCTACAGTGTAGTTGGAGAGACATTCGTATTTATTTCTTCTTCTTTTAATTCATCTCTTAAATGCATATTTATCCTTTCTGAGCCTCAGTTTCTGCGTCTAAATTGGGACTAATACTGGTTTCATCCGCACAGGATTGCTTTGGATGCTAATGGGTATGTCTAAGGATAAAGCATATCAAGTTTTTGCACAGCAACCGCTATGAATGAGAATGCAGAATGTGTATATATATATATATATATATATATATATATATATATATAAAACTATTCTGGGCAGTGAGTGAGTATATATATGTGTGTATATATATATGTATATATGTGCGTATACATATACACACATATGTGTATATATATGTGTGTGTGTGTGCATATATATATATATATATATACTCACTCACTGCCCAGAATAGTATCTGACATGACGAAGTTGTTAAATGAATAATTGTTAGGTGAGTAAAGAAATAAATAAAAGTTTATGGCTGTTATTGTAATAACTATTGTCTACTGTTGGCTATGCATTGTCCTGGGTCCTGAGTCAAATTTTATGTTGCAGTTTTATACTATAAGTATTGTAAGTAGTATACTAATAAGGAGTAGAAGTATTGTACTATAGAAATACACGATATACTCCATGGACTAGAAGAAGAACACCTAAAGTTACCTGAAGAGGAAGTCAAAGAATGGTTTCTGAAGAAGGAATACCTGGGCAAGGGGTTAAAAATTAGTAGCAATAGCCAAGATACTGGCGTGGGGAAGACTGAGAGGGAGGTGAGTGTGTTCCAGGCAGAGGGCCCAATGTGACACAGAATATGTTTGGGAAACTAAGCATTGCTGGATTTTAAATGTGGGAACATGGGAAGCAGTTGTGGGTGCCAGTCGAGAGGGTGGCACACACCATTTACTACAGGCCATGTTAAGGCTTGTCCTAACCCTGAACAGAGGAGGAACCAAGGCAAGATTTGGGGAAGAATAACGTGGCTAGCCTTATACCTTAGATCGCCGTTGAGGCTTCCTTGCGTCTTCTTCTGTTCACATCCTAGTTCGCTTTTGTGCACAGTATCTTTCCTCCACTAAACCGAGGCTGGTGGATGTGTCACTGAGGGTACCTGAACCTCCCCTGACCAAGATGTGGGCTGTAATTTGAGCTAAACCAGTCAGGCATGGGGGTGCGTGGATTTTGAATCTAAGTAATACCATCAAGAATAAAGCAGTTGGTGTGGGTCCACCTTGGTGCAGGTATTTGCATAGTCTCAGGACCTCATAGACTCACTGACCATGTGGCTGCGATCTACTGTCATCCACAGGTTCCCTCCTACCTCTCGATTTTGTGCAAATCCCTCCCATTGGCAGAACAGGGCTGGAACCAGGTGACCAAAGAGACCGGGTTTCCAGCCCCTGGATGGAGGAGAGTACAGAAAAATAAGGGTGTGGCTGGGACAACACAGATAGCACACTCTCTTCCCCACAGAGGCATTACAGTGTTAGTCACAAATAGTCTGGGAGACTGGGGCGCCTGGGTGGCTCAGTCGGTTAAGCGTCCGACTTTGGCTCAGGTCATGATCTCACAGTCCGTGGGTTCGAGCCCCGCGTCAGGCTGTGTGCTGACAGCTCAGAGCCTGGACCCTGTTTCAGATTCTATGTCTCCCTCTTTCTCTGACCCTCCCCTGTTCATGCTCTCTCTCTCTCTGTCTCAAAAATAAATAAATGTTAAAAAAATAACCAAAAAAACAAAAAACAAATAGTCTGGGAGAAAGCCAATGAGGCGAGGAACTAGGTGATCAAAACTGGTCAGGCACTTACCACTGGAATGTAGATTCTCTTGGCACTAAGCTTCTTTTCATCATTCATCCTTCTAACCTGACTCCCGGCTCCTAAAATAAGTACCCAATCAATATTTGTTGACAGACTGATGGGTCCCTTTCGTTCAATGATGGCTACAACTGGAGGTTAAAAGACCTTCCTGATGAACAAATATTCCTCAGTGGGTGCCTACAATGTTCTACGAGAGACCCCAAACCTCATAGGTATGTGCTGATATGAATTGCGTGAACGTTAAGACAGGTGAATTAGTGAAACAAACTGACCCCAAACCATGGTGGCTCAAATGTAATAACCTCCAAAGGCAGTTACGTCTGGTTAGCAGGCAGCTTTCCTTCAGGTTATGGCTTAGGAGCCCAAGCTATTTCAATTTGTGGCTTCCCCAGTATCAGTGTCTTCTGTCAGGAGAGGAAGAGAGTGTTAGACTCACTGTTTCTTAGAAAACTCTGCAGAAGTGAGTGACACCTACCACTTTGGCTTTAGTCCACTGGCAAGAACTATTGTCATGGTCGCATGTCACTGCGAAGAGACTTGGAAATGCGGAAAAGCTACAAGCAGGGGAAGAAAAGGAAACTGACTTCCGGTGACCAGCTGTCTCTCCCACTGTATGTGTGTGTGTGTGTGTGTGTGTGTGTGTGTGCATACTGAATTAAAATGGCACAAATGACAAGCACAGTTTAAAAATCACTTTAATAATAATTATTTAACTTGCTGGAGTTTTACAAGTTATCCTTGTAGTTGCTTGAGGTGTTCTTTTTCTTCCCAGTAAGGGAAGGAAAATGTTATTTTTGAGAATTTATTGTGAATTTTGCCTGGTAATTCATGGACAATCATTCCATGGCTCCTTGTTGTAACTCTATGAACTAGGTTCTATCCTTTGTCCTTTGTAGATGGAAGCATCGAGGCCCACAGAAGTTCTTTAACATTTACAAGTTCTTAGAGCTGTTAATTATAAAGAAGACTGAACCTGAGTTTGCCTGATGCCCAAGTCGAGCCCTGTTCCCTGAGAGCTGGGAATGTCTTTGCCATCCAGAAGCCATCCATGAAATGCCCCGAGGAACAAGGACATTGGGGGACATCTCCATTCGTGGATCCTGCAGAAGGTTTCCATGGTCATTACACAGGACGATCTTCATTTCCACAAAGGAATGTACTCATTGCCAGTTTTCTTAAAAAAAAAATGTGGCTTTTCTAGATTTTCTTTAAAATAATACTTCTGGTAAGGACATGAACAAGATAAATATTTCTCTACTTCTGGGGAAACTAATAACCAGGGCCCTGCAATGACAGCCAGAAGTCTACACTGAACTTCACTGAGAGGGGATACGCAGGGTAGTCAGAGTGTACAGGGGGGAGCAAGTGTCCTGTGAAGGACTCAGCCCTCCACACCTCTAGCTGTTGCCATGAGCTCAAATGAAACCCATTGTTTCTACAGCTTTCAGCTTTTCAGGAGAAGCTTCCAATCTAAATGTAAAATTCCAACTTTAAATATTGATCAAACAGAAAAAATAAATAAGGTCAAACAAGTCACACCCATGGGCTGAATTCAGCACCTGGGACAGCAGGATTGTGACCTCTGCTTTTGGGGATGCTCTTGGCCGTAAGGTCCACACTGTTGGATTGGAATCACCATCACAGCCTCTGCTCTTTGTGTTACAGACAAAGCCACTGCGCTGCCAAGGACGTGCATCTCTCCAGCGCCTGCTTGGCACATCGCAGGAAAAAAAGGGGCACATCTAACTGCCCATGCTCAGCCAAACCAAAGGACAAAGGCAGCGAGGCTCTCTCTGGACCTTGGGGGAAAACATAGCTCTCTCAGGCAGAAGACACGAATGTTCTCGTCCAGTGTAATTAGGAGCAGCAAAGAAACTCAGACATGTGCCCCTTCTGTGTTGGCAATGGATATGACAGAGCTACATGAGGCGCAAAATACGGGCTCTGTGTGTGTGTGTGTGTGTGTGTGTGTGTGTATGTGGACGCACCCTCCGTGCTGTATGCCGCTTCCTGCCCAAGTTTCAGAGTTTCAGAGTGATTTCTAACTGGAAGCCGATGAGATGGGATATTATGTCTTTTTAAAAAAATGTAACCAACAACAAACTTTGCTTGGTGTAATTTTAGCAGGGATGTGAGTTTGCCAAGGTGCAGTATGTCATTGTGGAGCTACTGTTTTGACAAAATAGTATATATGTGTGGTTGCGTCTGCGAGTAAGAAGACAAGCAAAAAAATAGGGATATACATATTTTTAAGAAAGTGAATGCAATAAAGGAAGGACGATAAATAGAAATCAGAAAGAAGTTGGTGAGGTTGACTATCCTCACAGGTCTTCATGGAAGCTGTTTGTAAAGACGCCGAAACTTTCAATTATGGAAACAATCCTCATCAAATACCTCTAAAGTCTGTTCTGTGCAGACACTGTGGGAGTCCAGACCACGTCGACACGTGCAGGACACGTCCCTGTGTTCCAAGACCCACTGTCCACAGGAGACAGCCTTGCAAATCTACAGGGAACCACCCCACAAGTCCATAAGCAACCAGAGTGGCTGCCATTGTTATTATTCTAATTCATGCAAAGCTTTTGGAGCAAGGCTTGGCATGTAGCTGCACGCTCAATAAATTAATAGGCACGGGGCAAGGTGTTTTACATGAGCATTTCTCATTCTTATAACAATCTCAGATTGGATCGTATTATAAAGGAAGCAAAGCTTAGTGAGAGGCAATATTGCAGAGTAATTAAGAGGTGAAGGCCCGGCTCAGTCACTTACTTCCTTGGTCACTTCACTTAATCGTATTGTTCTTCAGCGTGCTTGTCTATGAGTTACAGATTGCAATCGTGCTATTGTATTAGCTGGTTGTGGTGCAAAGCCAACCACCACAGACTTCAATAGCTAAACCGGAAACCTTTACTATTGCTTATGCACCTGTGGTTCAGCGGAGGTATGGCCAGTCTAGGCTGGGCTCAGCTAGTGGTTCCAGTTTCAGCGGCAGTAGCTGTGTCTCCTTCTCGGAGAGGTTCTGTGGTTGGGTGGGGTGGCTCTGCTCCCCGTGTTTCTCATCTTGCTTGGGCAAGTGGGCTTGCGAAGGCAGGTTCTTCTTATGGCAGTGGCAGAGATGCAAAAGGGCAAGCTTCATCGTACAACCACTTTTGAAGTCTTCGGTCACATCACAATGGTTGATGGAGCATTGGTCAAACTGAGTCACATATCCAAGCAGAGCCACTCAGTGGACAACTGGACTCTGCCCTTGGACATGAAGCAAGAGAAACAATATAGATTTCTGAGCAGGAATCTAATCTACGAAGCTACTTACCTCAAACTTGTTTTGGGAATTATATGTAAAGAGCTATGTAACGTGCTTCATAAAAAGTTTAGGACACGATAAACAATCAATGGAAGCAGATAATTTATCATTGGTGCTATTCTTTATTTGATGGATGACCCAACTGAGGTCCTGAGAGGTTAGGTAACTCATCTGGGATCACATGGTGGTAAGTGAAGAGCCGTAATTGAAATCCTTATTGTCCAAGTTCTCTTTTATTGGTTATTATTCTTATTTTTATTAGATCGTTATTTTTATTTGAGAGAGAAAATGCAAGTGGTGGGGAAGGGCGCAGAGAGAGAAGGAGGGAGAGAGAGAGAGAATCTTGAGCAAGCTCCACACTGTTGGCACAGAGGCCAACATAGGCCTCGATCCCACACCATGGGATCATCACCTGAGCTGAAACCAAGAGTCAGATGCTCAACGGACGGAGCCACCCGGGCACCCTGAGTTCACTTCTTTTTGATGGAAACCCATGAAGCTGTCTGGCACTAGAAAATAAGTTTTGCTCCAACAAAGGCAGTGTATTCATGAGTATTTGGCTTGACCCCACTTAGGAAGGAAGATCTCAGACTCTGAAAGTTGATGGGCTACAACGAGATGAGCAAACGTCAACCCCGAGGGGAAAGAGCACAGGTCACGGCTACCACTACTGTGCATTGAGGCCCCTGTATTTCAGGCCATGGATTAGGAGACCATGGGTCTGGGCTTTCAGGTGGAAGAAAATCTTCCCTCCACTCCACCTGCCCAGATGCAGCTGCTTGACCCTTTGGCTGGGAGCTGGGAAGTAGGAGTTGGCCGCTGGAGCCTCCCTTCTCTGTTCAATCAGACAGCAGGAAGGAAGAGATTTTCTCTGGATTCCTTCATTTGCTAAGATTTATTTTCCCCCTCTGATCTCTCTTTTCCTCCCCTGAGGACCTTGAATTTATAAGTATTGAATTTTTTAGAACCCTCCGGAAGTACTACATTAAATGCGGAAAAGGGTGATGGGCTCTCCAGGGACTCTGCAGTACTGTCTATCACTGCTGTTGCATATTGACTTAAAGGATTTGCTTGTTGCATGTTGGAGTCCATTTCCTTCCCTCACCTCACTCTGTCCCCTCAACCCCTAGATGGAGAGCTCCTTGTATCATTGGGCCCAACATAACTCCTTAACCAGGTTAAATATACAGAAAATATTGGCTGAATGAGTGACTGAATGTTGGATGGAAAGAAATACATGAGTGAATGGATAAATGAATGGATGGATGGATGAATGAGTCAATCAGTTATACGTCAGAGGATATATGGGTGAATGAAGGAGTGAGTAGGTGAAGGAGTGAGTTACATAGGTGTGTGGGTGGCGGGGCATGAGAGAGTGAGTAATGAAGTGATATATTAAATTCTTCATTCTCTCTTAAGCTTCCCTTACAATCGGTCTTTGTCAACCACCACGTCTTGGTCAGGCAGATCTGGTTAATCACATTCATCCCGTCAGTGTTAGCTCAGAGCCTGTGGGGAGGAGGGGCTCTGCATGCGTAGTAGTAAGGGAAGCCAGTAGTACAGTATTGAGGGAAATCATGAAAGTTGAGGTGATAGACTCCTGGCCTTTGTCTAACTGTTGATTCTGTTGCTATTTGCAGCAAGGCAGAGAATTTAGGCATGATCTCTGACCTCATTCAGCTATTATCTCTTGTTCATCTGCTAGGGAAGCAAATGAAACCTATGGTCTGTATGTTTAGGGGGATTCTTGAGAGAAATGTTAGGGAGGGACCATGCCATAAATTGCCACGCAATTCCAATAGGACCTTTCAGATCACTCTCTATCTCTGGGTCAACAGCTGCCCCCTATGCAAGACAGGACATGGGACCAGCACACAGTGACCCGAGGAAGATATACGCCCAGAGGGGCACCCAACATGGCCTTGTCCATTCTCTGGGAGTGGGCACCGCTAAATCATCGCTCTCACCTTCAACTTCCAATTGAACTTTTGTTTGTCACTGTCTCCTTTCCGCACACAGGCTACCCTAGACTCTCAGTGACTGTTGTGTGGGATACAGCCATCTGGAGAGCCAACTCCATTCCAACTCATCTTTAGCTGGCCCAAAGGCACAACTTTGGCTGACTACAAGGGTAGTGGTGACAAGTCCTTTCCAACCATATTGAATTTGTCCAGGGCTCCAGGATCATCTTCACAGAAAAAGTGATGGGGGATCATAGAAAAGAAAGACCACCCAAGTAAACTCTAGGGTGACCAGGAGACACATCTTGGAGGGAGTGGCACCAGAAGTGAGCTGTGACGAGAGGAGAACTTCAGAATGCAGAGCTTGGGAGAGAGGGATACATTTCAGAAGGCAGGAACCCCTGAGCAAAGTACAAACAGAGAAGAGCAAGATGGTTTGGAATGTGAGATCTTGAGGAATCTGAAATAGTTACAGCAGTTCACTCCCTGGGAATTAGTGAACAGTCCAGAAAGCATGTGCGAAAGCATCATCTTGCACTTTGGTCCTGTGTGGCCTCCAGGATGCTGAGAGGAACTTGGTAGGTTGGGTGAACCCAACCAAGCCCATCTAACAGCAAAAGACTCAAGTTATGCACATCATACAGCATTAGAATCTCTTTCGCGATCCTTCTCGTGGACACTGGCATCTACTCACCCTGCAACATGTCTGCTATTTTCCTGTCTCTCAGTGTTCCATCCTGACATAAGAATATCTTCATCGAGGGAGCCTGGGTGGCTCAATTGGTTAAGTGCCCGACTCTTGATTTCCGCTCAGGTCATGATCTCATGGTTAGTGAGATTGAGCCCCGCTTTGGACTCTGTGCTAACAGTGTAGAGCCTGCTTGGGATTCTCTAAACAAACAAATATAAATATAAATATAAATATAAATATAAATAAATAAATATTAAAACAAAAGAGTGTCTTCATTGTACTTTGTCCCATCCATTTCCATGGATGGATGAGGTTTTCTCTTCCTGAGGGATAAAAATAATTAACTTCATAGTTTCACTTTCTTCAGAGCTTTTCAGCTATCCAGCTGGCTTAATCTACCTTTTTAATATCTCTGATGGCCAGGATAGGGAATAGGTACTTTAGCCATAATAAATGCTAAGGACACAGCAACATCTGTACAGAGTTTGTCTGATATGCAGAGGTTAAAGAAAATTTCCTCCTTCTGAGTCCCCACCCCCCTCTGTGCACACTGAATGCTGACACAGAAAAGCCACAAGAGATATGACTGGAAAGTTAAGTAAGGAACAGATTGCTGATGATTGAAACATAAACATGGCTGGGATCTGGACCCAGTAAATTGCCTAGAAAGAGGGCATTCTGGAACATTCTCTTTAAATGCTAGAGTCCAAGCATCTTTACATGGCTTCGTAGGAAAATCTGATCCAGTACTGACTTTGAACTTCATGTCCCATCTCTTCCTTTTATTTCATTCTCACTTGAGCCACATGGAGATAACCATCATCCTTTGAACATACTGAGAACTTCCATGACTCTGGGCTTTTGTGATATTTTTCCCACTGCCGGGGTGATGCCTGTCCCCATCATTCTCATCTGGGGAATCCATTACAACAAACTTCAACCATCTTAATAAAGCATTGGCTACCATTAAAAAGTTTGCTCTCTCCTTGATAGTTTCTCTTTTTTTTTTTTTTTTTTTTGGCCACAGCAATGATCCCAGCACACTTGATTTTGGATAGTACATCCTTGCTTTATCCAACAGTTAATGGGCAACTTGTGTGCCTAGAACCTGTGGCCGTTTTGCAAGAATGCCAGTCTTCAGGAATGTTTACTGGTGAAACAGAAGAATGAGTTCATCTACTAGTGAATGTGCAAGTCAGACGCTAAATTGATGAACGGAATGAGTCACCGAGGGAGTAAGTAAATAGAGAACAAATGACTTGGTCAACACATGAGAAGGTGAGAATGGCAACTGAAAGAACAAATGAATGAATGAATCATTTTGTGAGAGAGGATGAATACATCCAGGAGGGATCGAGGAGACTCCTGGGCACTGACAGATGTTGAGATAGTCCCTTTACACTGAATGACATTTGGAACAGAATCAGTTATCCTGGCTACTTGCTTCCTCCCTCATCAGATGACAGCCAAATAGAAAAAGCAGAATGGTATGTTGATCAAGGGGGCAGACTTGAAGTAAAAATTATGGGTCACAATTAAAATGTGTTTCCGTGTCACTATTTTATATTTAAATAAGTAGTAAGGGTTTGTTTCTGCTGGCTAGAGATATGGATTATATCAATTTTTCACTTCCCTTTTTGTTTCCTTTCAGGAGCTCACCAAAAGCAGACACGGAATAAACGATTTTCTCCTAAGGATGCAGAAAGATCTAGAAAATGGCTCCCAGCTTGCGAGCTGGATAAACTAAGAAGCACCTTACAGATTTTTGTGATGGTGTCCCAAGGTGTGCACTCCTGGCTTTGTGAAAGGCTTTAGACAGTGTCCATGAAAAGGGAGGAATTCTAACTAGTTTGAATTATCCTCACCCCTGCCCAAAGAAATCAGCACTAATTTCAAGTACACGAGATGTTTCCTGGATCTTAGCTTTTGGGGAAGTGGTACGTGAAGAGGTATTAAGAATTATCAAGGCGTGCCCGGGTGGCTCAGTTGGTTGAGCGCCTGACTCTTGACTTCTGCTGAGGCAAGATCCCAGGGTCATGGGATCGAGCCCCATGTCTGGCTCCATGCTGAATGTGGAGCCTTCCTAAGATGATCTCTTTCTCCCCACCTCTGGCCCTGTCCCCTGCTCACAAGTGCACTCTATCTCAATTAAACAGAAGCATTCTCATAAATATCAAGACATAACCCCATAGATATCAGAAATTATTTGAAAAACTAACACTAAATACCTGCATATTTTGCACAGAGCACTAAGTTAAAAAAAATAATAACAATAAGTCTTTGGGACAGAGGACTAGATTTGCTGTCCCTCACTTTCCCCAAACTGCAATATGGGCTCAGAACCAAAATGAAGAAAATATCTGAAACCTTAGAGAAACCATTTTCTTTTTCTTTCCTGCCCCCCGCCCCGCCCCCAAAAATTTGCATTATAGGTCTACCCCTGCATCACTTCAAGGGAACACTTAGACCTTTCTCACTCAGAGGTCCCTTGGACCCACAAAGCTCTAGCGGTATATGGCGGGATGACTATAAAGTATTTTCTCAAACTGTAAACGGAACTTGAATGTGGAGAAGACCCGCCACAAGGCAACCTGATCTGGCTCAGGTTTTGGTGCATTGTGGAGAGGGTACAGCTGGCATTCGCTGTGTCTTACCCCGTCTAGAGAGGCTGGGAAAGACCAGAGGTAGAGCTCACCATCTCACCCTCAGGTGGGACCTACAGAGAGCCAGTGGCCTGAGGCGAGCATCCCTGAGATGTCCACATGCTCTCACATACTAGCAGGATGGGATTACAGAGCATATGAGCTTTGATTAATACTCTCATTCTGTTAATTCTCTCGGTGTTATAAATCACCTGGTTTAGACTCAGAGATACATAGTGATGAACCTGAGGGCACATAGCTTGTTCAAAAAACGGTGCAATTATTATTTGTTAAGGTCATGTTGGTTTAACATCCACATGTCTAAACTAAGAACTCAGGGTTTCAACGGCTTGCCATCAGCCTGTCTGTATTTTTAAGAAGAATATAATAAAAACTAAAATATGTGTACAGATCACTTGAATTTTTTCATGCATCCATTTGTGCGCGGATTTGAGTATTTAATGGGTGCGTCTTGTATGCTGGGCCCTGAAGGGGGTGCTGAGGGCGAAAACAATGGAGAATAAGGCGGATATCGTCTCTGCCCTCAAGAGGTTCGTTTCTCTGTGAGTGACTTCTGTTAGGCTATTGCCAGGAAGTTGAAATTCAGTTGCCAACGATTTTGTCCCTACTGTAACTGCGAGGAGAGAAGGGTTAGATCGTGGGCTGCTAAGGAGAATGCGGAGACCTTTCTTGCCATCCAGACCTTAGCGTTCCATTGTGTTTCTTTTTGCTTGTGGCTGATGGAGACGGGAAGCTGCTGGGTGGTCTGAGCAAAGGAAAGATAATGAATTTAGTATTTGGAATTTTCATGTAGCCGCCCTTTCCTTTAAGGTCACTCACCCTCATGCTTCGCATTTTCTCAACGGGGAGGATGAGTGAAGGGAGGATCTAAATTGCTTTGGGTTATCTGGGGTTGTTAAGGGTTGGTGACTGATTTCCACACCGTGTTGGGAAGGGGACTTGGCACGAGACTGACTTTGTAGGTGGCGGGAAGTAAGGATCTGACAGCAGAGTTGGGGGATGGTGGGATAAGGAAGGGTCACAAGCAATGCAAAGGGTTCGGGTGGGACATCTCAAGTGGATGCGTGGACACGCACTGAGCAGGTGGTGGTGATCTGACAAGGCGTGCTGATACGTCGATCTGGGAAGCAGGGGACAGGATGGAAGAGGCTCCCCGATGATACCATCACCATTAACCAATCTTCCTTCCCAGACTTGCGTAGGAAGGAGAGTAACCTCAGCATAGATGGGACGGGTGAGCTCTCCTCCCAATGTCACTAATTAAACTTGCGAGTATCTCATCATTGGATTGTCCAAGTGAGCCTGTACTTTCCTTAGGCTCCTCATGGAACAGCCAGGTGTTTCCTAATCTAGGTCTCTCTAATTATCCCATATTCACTCAGAACCTCTATTTGGAACGGAGTGTACAATAGAAATATATGAAATGGCTGTTGAAACGAGAACACTTGGAGGACTTGCTTGTCAAACGTAGAGTATATTTCAACCTTAGTGTGCGTAACTGGTGGAGAAATGCCCTAAGCCAATAGGATTGTCATCTCATACAACACTAAAAAGGTTATGAATTCCCGCATAGTAGTAATCATACCTTTAAGTAGTACTTCTCACACAATGTAATTAAGTTAGTCCAAAGTTGCTGGAAATCTTAATTGTTTTAGGATTGGAGACAGTTAGCTTTAGGCTTTAGATTTTCCTCCTTATAAGAGGGCGGCCCTGCCCCGGGTGCTGAGGCTCTGGGAATTTTACAGTCCTCACCTTTAACATGGGGATAATGAGAGCAGCTGCTTCCCTGGACAGGTGTGCACACTGAATGAGGTAAAAAAAAAAAAAAACATAAATACTTAGCCCATGACCGAAGCCATGGAGAGTGAGTGATATGTCAACACTTAGTCCTAGAAGTGTTGGGGAAGTATTTTCGGTGCACAATTTTAGTGGAACTAAGTAAAAATAAAAATGATAAAGCTTTTTGTGCATATGGATTTGAGGACCATTTATACAGATTTTTTCTTCCAACCCGTTTAGGTATTCAACCAAGTACCAATTGAGAATCCTGGCCTTACTATATCTTGCTAACATTAATTATAAGCTATCGATTAAAAAAATTCAGACATTTCCACCTACACTTGGAAGATGAGTATACGAACACTGAATTGTCGAAGCATTGTTGGGGCGCCTGGGTGGCGCAGTCGGTTAAGCGTCCGACTTCAGCCAGGTCACGATCTCGCGGTCCGTGAGTTCGAGCCCCGCGTCAGGCTCTGGGCTGATGGCTCAGAGCCTGGAGCCTGTTTCCGATTCTGTGTCTCCCTCTCTCTCTGCCCCTCCCCCGTTCATGCTCTGTCTCTCTCTGTCCCAAAAATAAATAAAAAACGTTGAAAAAAAAAAATTTAAAAAAAAAAAAAAAAAAAAGAAGCATTGTTGGGGTCAACCTTGCCTCTAATGTAGAACTCAATTTTTATTTGGATTTTCAAATGTCTCCAATTATCCGATCAATACGACATGCATATTCAAAGATTGGTTTTCATCTCATCTGGACGTATACCTTCCAGGCCCGCTCTTTATCTATGTGTTTGTACAAATACAGACGACATTGGGTCCATAAATTCCCTGTATCGGAATGAAATCATGCTCACGTGTGTTTCTATCACCCCGACAGCTTTGTTCGGGCTTCAGACACAGGAACGATACTAGTTACTTCATTCTTCAGCCTTTCCACCTTGAACGTCGTTCTGAAAAACAGAGTTTTCATTTAGAAATAGCCCAAACTTCCCACTTGTGTGTCAGCCTGGGGGAACTCAACTTAAAAAGGGTATTTAATAATACACAGAGTGGAAGGGGAAAACCGAGTTGAAGGACTTCGTGCTGAAGCCCGCAGCATTTCTTAACATTTAAATTCTCTGATTGCACGGCCCCCTTCTCCCCAAGTCACACGGCCGTGGGTAATCACCATTAATCTTCCATGCCCGTCGCTTCTCTCCTTCCCTGAAATAGTACTTCACAGGGATAAACACGACACCCATTTTGGCTTCCATTCATTTTTATTCGCTTATTAGCAGAAAAGGAAATGGCTGCCGTGGCGCGGGTTCTATGGGCTGGGCCCTGTGCTAAGCAATTTACAGGAATCACTGTGATTAATTCCGTAATCTGACAACATCTCTGGGAGGCGGGGACTATTATTCTCTATTTGAGAGGAGGCAACCGAAGTTCGGAAAAGTGAAGATATGTATCTAGAGACACCCTGGTTAGAGGAGGAAGTATATCTCTCCAGTTGGCCATGTGTGGATAATTGGAGCCACTCAAAACCGTGAAAAAAATGGAGTTTCGAATTAGAGGCGAGGTCGGCCAGTGATGTAATTCCTGTGGGAACAAGCAAACTAATAATGACAGCAAGTGGCCTTGAAAGAGCAACAGCTGACAGAGGGATAGGTAAGAAAGCCGGATAAGTATTATAAGGGGATGTGTGGCAAACAGTTTCTAAGGTAATCCTCTTGAATACCACCTTCTGCATTGAGAAGGACCTGTGACTTGCTTCCAGCCCAAAGGAAACAACGGAAGTTATGGGATGCCACTTCTGTGATTACATCTTAAGGCTATAGCAACTATCTTGCTGAGAGACACCCCCACCCCCTCGCTGGCTTTGAAGAAGCAAGCTGCTGTGTTGGAAGCGACCCTATACAGGAGGCTGATGGCGAGGGACTGTGGGTGACCTTGAGCAGACAGGCAGAAACTGAGGGCTACAGACCGACACCTGGCAAGGAGTTGAAGGCAGTCGTGTGAACTTGGAGGCAGACCTTCATCAGTCCAGTCTTGATGAGGCAACAGCCCCAGCCGACCACTCAGGAGCAGCCTTGCGGGACCTAGTCAAGCTGTGTCTACACTCCTGATCCACAGAAATTGGGAGGTAATAGATGTGTGTCATTTTAGGCAACTAAACCTGTGATGATTTGTCACACAACGGTAGATAACTACTATGAGATCTCTTAGAACCGCATCACCGAATGTGTAACTCTGGGGAATTCCTTATGGTCTTAGGGGAAGAGCAGAAGACTCGGAGAGGAGGGAATTGCTTTCATGGGAGTCACAAAAGCCCAGCGGTCACCTTCCAGTATCCAATTTAGCTGGCCACGGTGGGGCATTAGATGCTGTGGACCACCCCCTATTGAAGTATCGTCTCCCTTCTCTTCTATGACAGTCCTCTCACCAGTTTGCTTTCTACTTCTCAGCTTTGTCTGCGACTCACTTCATCTGCCCACCGCTCAGCCACGCGTAGTCCCCGGGGATGACCCCGTATCCCTGCTTCTCTTCCCACACGTGGCATTCAGAGCTATACCCATGCTGCATGTTGACCCGTCCCAGATCCATGACCCCTGCCCCGAGCGATTCCCAGAGCTCCCGGCTGTTTTGGATGTTTTCTGGATACCTCAAACCGAATTTCTTATTTCCTTATTTCAGTGAGGGATGTCCACCAGCCTCCATTCACTACCCATCGAACTGGCCACTCAAGACAAAATACAGTGGTTGCTCTCAACTTTCCTTTGTGAAACAGCCACTCACTAAACCCTGTTAATTTCATGTCTGAAATAAGTCTTAGCCCATTCTGGTTCCTGATGACTACTGCAATGCTACGTCGATTCAGAGGAACGACTGAAATCTTTTTCTAGACAATCTCCTGGTCTTATCCTCCTTAACCTACACCATACATTGCTGCCAATAATGTGCCGAGATAACAGAAGGATAGAGACACTTACCAGGAAATGCCCTTTGACTCTGTCTCTCTCACATTTTATTACAAGGGCCCAGTGACTGTGAAGTCGATGCTTAAATTCACAGCTTCTTCCAATGTCCCTTTTTACTCTTTTCAAATAACTATTTATTTTTGTGTCCAGCTGTATATTCATGCTTATGCATCTTTTTTCTTAAAAAAAAAAAATCCCACTTCTTACAACCTTTCTTTGGTTCTGGAACACCACTGAGAGAAAGATCCAACTCCTTAATGCAACCAAGTTAATCAATCTTTTCAGGTGCTCCCTGTGTCACATTTTATCTTCCATAAAACGGAACACATTCCAGTTTTCACTACGTATCATGCTATTTTGTGTCTCGGGCCTCTGCTTATGCCATTCCTTTGGTCGCAACACTTTTCCATCTCTCACTGACTTCTGCCAATACCTATCCAACCACGACTTCTATTGGACAGTTTCTCTTCCTTCTACAAGGCTCAGTTCAGGTGTTAACTGCCCAAGGAGACTTCTTAGGCCTCCTTCCAAGCCCAGGTGGCTCTCTGGGTTTCTATGATACCTCGATCTTTCCCTTATTACACACTGACTGAGTCTCCATGGTGTCTGACAGATGAGCAGCAGAAGTTTGTCGAACCGGCGCTAAATTACCATTCTATAACTTGGAGTAGTTGCATCACGACCACAAATCTCAATCTCTATCCTTGTAAACAGGGTGGCTGAACTACCTTAAAGATTGTGGCAAGTTTTCAATGAGATTACGTAAAATAAAAATACTCGATAAACATCAGGAATCATAGCGGACACAAATAGACCTGCCTGGTATTAAGATATTCTCACAATCACAGACGTGGTCAACACGAAGGAGGCTGTACATTTACATGAAATCAAAGTCTAGAAATCAGACGAGGGACTATCGCAAACGTTATCTCGTGGTTACACGCGTGGGCTTTGGGGTTGGTTGTCTTGCATGAGAACCCTGGATATGCCATATACTACATTTTATGACTTTAATTAAATAACTCTCTTCTCTGTGCCTCAGTTTCTTTACCTGACAGTGGAGACAACAACAGGGGTCCTGTAGGAATTAAACGTGTCAGCCCACTTTTAACTGTTAACATAGTGGCGGGCCCTTGAGTAATCCTCAATAAATGTGAACTATCATTACCGTTAATTATGATTAATAGAATTTGAGGAAAGGCCTTTTTGATGTCACAGTGAAATGAAGCCTGCCTGATGGCTAGTTTAGCACAGATATTCAAGCTGCACAATCCCATTACTCACAGAAATCATGGCCATATTTCTACTTTTGGAGAATAATGATAGAGCGTAATGGTAAAGCGTGGAGGACACTGAGACGACATTAGCAGATTTAATCCGAGAGCTGGAGAGGTACTGCAAGGTAGAATATTGATGTGCTTCTTTTAAAAATTGTTTTTAAGGTTTATTAATTATTGAGAGACAGAGAGAGACAGAGTCTGAGTGAGGGAAGGGCAGAGAGCGAGGGAGACACAGAATCCAAAGCAGATTCAGGCTCTGAGCTGTCAGCATAGAGCCCGACATGGGGCTCAAACTCACCAACTGCGAGATCATGACCTGAGCCCAAGGCAGACACTTAACGGATTGAGCCACCCAGGCGCCCTGATGTGCTTCTTTTTAACTATTAGTACACCTCATACATATAAGCTCCATAGCAAGATTAAGAAGCAAAAGAGAAACAGCATAATACAAACCTGGATGAAATTCGAGCACACGGATTAGTGACCAGAAAGTAAAAACAGAAAATACAAAGCAGGGTTCTTGTTTTTTTTTTTTTTTTTTTTAACATTTATGAAATTAGTTCCTCTTCACGGTAAAGCTCCTCTGGATGATACAATTTTAGAGAATTCATTTATTTTTTTTACATATTTTTAATGTTTATTTTTGAGGGAGAAGGAGAGAGAGAGACAGAGAGACAGAGAGAGACAGAGTGTAAGAGGGGGAGGGGCAGAGAGAGACGGAGACACAGCATCGGAAGCAGGCTCCAGGCTCTGAGCCATCAGCACAGACCCAGACGCGGGCTCGAACCCACGAACCATGAGATCATGACCTGAGCGGAAGTCGGATGCTTAACCAAATGAGCCACGCAGGTGCCCTAGAAAATTCATTTCTAGAAAAGTACTATTGAGAACTATATGGAAGAAGAACTCTGTAATCTGCTTGAGACTGACGTAGGTGGGTGGAGAAAAAAAATACAGCAATGGAGTGGGTAGTGCTAAGTTCCTGTTCTAGCTGTGCAGAGAGCTAGGTACCCTGATGGAAACAAAATATGCTGATATATCACACAACAAACCGATGAGAACCCAAAGAATGTGTTTCAATGCGTATGTAAAATTATGCGCTTTTAGTATGTATAGTTTACAATATAGCATTTATAACTCTATAAACTTAAAAATACACATTTTTAATGTGTTGCAAAGTAAAAGAAGACATTACAAAATGTAAGATAAGATCAAGAAATGAAACTAAGTGGTAAAGTTTATCAGATAAAAAACTAAGTAGAAAAATAACGAATAAATAATAACAATAATCAGAATGAAAACCTCAAAGGCTGTTTAACAGCAGATGAGATGTAGCTAATTAAAAGATCAGTGAACTAGAAAATTGGTCTGAAGAAATAGTCTAGAATGCAGCTTAGCAAGACAAATAGAGTGAAAGGGAGGTTAAGAAATACAGAGGATATGGAAGGAAGGTCTAACATATATTTAATCAGCGTTTCAGAGTTTCAGAGTTTCAAATGAAGAGTGTGAAAGAATGTGGCAGATATTTAAGAGATGATATCTGAAACATTTCCATAACTGAGGAAGTACAACAACCTATAAATTCAGGAAGCCCAGCAAATCCCCAAACAGCTTAAATAAAATAGATCTGTATAAGCTTAGACACATCGTAATCAATGACAGGAAACCAAAGACAGAAAGGAAATCTTAAGGGGCACCTGAGTAGCTCAATCGGTTAAGCATCCGACTTCAGCTCGGGTCACGATCTCACAGTTTGTGGGTTTGAGCCCCGCGTTAGGTTCTGTGCTGACAGCTCAGAGCCTGGAGCCTGCTTCAGATTCTGTGTCTCCCTCTCCCTCTGCCCCTCCCCTTGTTCACACACTGTCTGTTTCTCTCTCTCTCTCTTTCTCAAAAATAAAAATACAAACATTAAAAAAAAAAGAAAAGGAAATCTTAAACCCAATCAGAAAAGAAAAAAGTTCTCACTTGAAATTTGAAAGTGACTTGTCTCATTTAAGAGCAACAATGGAAACCAGGAGACAGAAATCATAACTTCCATGCAGTGGAAGAAAAATAGCTATCCACTAAGAATTCTGTATTTCAGAGAGAACATATTTCAAGAAGGAGGGCAAAATTAAGATAATTTTAGAAAACAAAAATGGAGAAAGTTTAACCATGAACAGATGTCTTCTAAAGAAAAATTCTGAAGGTTTTTTTTTTTTTTTCCAGTAAATGTCCAATCAACCCAGATGGAAGTCTTGCAATTCAATGAGGAAAATTGATCAAATGAAGTATTATCTGTATGGGGATGCCTAGTCAAACATCGGCCATATAAAAAACATACTAAAGATGTGTCAACTTTAAAAGACATCAGGATACATCAATAACAATACATAAAAGTCAGGAAGGAAGTAACTTGAATTACAGTAAGTAAATTAACATCAATGTAAAAATATATATCTAGAAAACAGCTGTATCTTTGGCCATTTAGAAATCTAGTGTTAAACAACTCATACACTGAAGAATAATTATAATGGAAATTATAAATATGTAGAGTAGAGCTGAAAAGAAGGAAAATAAACCTTACAAGATGTGTGTGATACAGCCAAAGCAGTATGTAGAGGAAAATTTATATCCTTTAAAGATTATTCTATAAAGGAAAGAAGACTAAAAACTAATGAGCTTATTCTTCAATTTAGGAGAGTTAATAGACACAAAATAACAAGGACAAGACATTAAAAAGAAGGAAAGTGTTCTTTTTAAGTATAAAAAAGTGAAATGAAAAAATAACATGGAATAGAGAGGAATTGATAGAATATAAGCTCAATATTTTGAAAAAATAAAGAAAACCAACTGGCATAGAAAGGAGTAAGCAGAAATAAAAATAAAATAAAAGGGTGTATTACCACTAAAATGAAAATATTCAAATGATAATAATAGGATACTATAAACAACTTTATACTGATAAATTTTAAAATTGAGATGCAAGGGACATATTGTTAGAAGAAATATGATTTACTAAAACTAACTCAGCAGGAACTAAACAAAATATGAAAAGCCCTATAACAAATAAGGAAATTTGGTCAAATTAAACAAAACAAAACAAAACAAAAACAAAAAACTTCCCTCGAACACTCCAGGACTAGATGGCTTCATCATCAAGGTCTATCAGACAGTAACAGATAATCCAATTTTACACAAATTACTAAAGATTACAGAATAGAAGAGATCATACCTTAACGAATTTGGGGACCAGAGTAACCTTGATACCAAAATTCTATAAAGACTTTATGAGGATGAAAATTGCAGATCAATATCCCTGTGAACAGACATGAAAAAATCCTAAAGAAAATATTAGTAAACAGAAAACTGCCCTATATAACAAAGATCATTTATCATGCCCAAGTAGGGCCATGTTCAGGAATAAAAATTAGCAGGAGAGTTTAGTAAGCTTTCTGGACTCAAAATCAATCTGCAAAAATCAATCACATTTTTATACACAGACAGCAAACAGATAATATAATTTAACAGCTATTTCTAATAAGATAAAAATATTTAAGAATTTAGGACTATATCTAACAAAAATGGCCAAGGTCTTTATGAAGAAAATGAGGAAAACAATTGTTATGGGACCTTACAGATCTGTAGAAATTGAAATAACATTGATAAATAATTTGAGGAGTCAGTATCATGCATATGATGATGCTCTCTAAATTGATCCACATAGTCATTGTAATTCAAATACTATCCCAGTAGGTTTTGTGGGTATGTGTGTAAAACCGACAGGCTAATTCTAAAATCGATATGGGATTTCAAATGGCAGGAAAAGGAAGATTTTCCTGAATGAGAAGAACAAGTTGGATTGGCTGATTTCTGCAGATATATATGATTACTTAAATGGCAGTATTTAAGGCAGGGTGATATTGTTCCTGGGCTAGATGAATCAACCAATGAAACAGATTAGTAGTCAGGAATGGTGTGTGTGTGTGTGTGTGTGTGTGTGTGTGCGCGTGTAGGGGTGTTTATTTTATAGGCAGAAGAGGCATTACAGATCAGAGGCAGAAGAATGGATATTTAGTCACATGATGCAACATGTTAACATACAGTCTGTGAACACATAGTCTGTTAACATACAGTGTGTTATCCGTATGAAAACAAATAGAGCACTACATCACAACATGCAGAGAAATGAATTTCAGGTTAAAAAACTTCAGGTGCAAGGCAAAATGATAAAGGTAATTGTGTATATGTTAATATAGTAAATGAATTTGTGTGAAGAAATATTTCTTAAATAAGCATAGAAGGCAAAATCCACATAGGAAAAGGTTAATAAATTCAAAAGATAGCAAAATAAAAGACAAAATAAACATCCAAAACGGAAAATATATTTATGACATGTATAATTTAAAGATGATTAGTATAGAGAATAAATAAAGAACTCCTACAAACCAGTAAGAAAAACTATAAGAGTTCAAATAGCAAAGTGGACAAAATACCGGAACAGGCACTTCACAAAACAGGAACCTCAGGGGGTCAATGACACATGACGATGAGATGTGTGATCTCATTGGTTAACAGGGGGATGAAAATTAGAACCCCAACGGGATACTGTTTCATACTCACCAGATGGGCAAAAAATGTAACATTGGACAATATCTGCCAATAAGAAGTTCTGGAAATGATAGGGAGCCAGGGACATTCTCTGAATGGTGAATTGGTGAATTGGTCAGATTGCTTCGGAGACCGATCCGTCATTATCTAGTAACATTGAAAATGCACATACCCTTTGTCTCAGCACTTCCTCTTTCAGATCCTAGAGAATCTCTTACATATGTACATCTGGAGACATGGAGAAGAGCGGTCCTCAGAAGCTTGTCGTGCCAGAACACTGGAAATGACTCAGACATAGGAGGGGACTACGTTAGTGCACCCTGGTAAAGACACACAGTAGAATCACATTCATGAGTGCAAACACATGAACCACGGGGACAAGGCAACAACACAGATAAACCTCAGCAACGATATTGAGCCCCAAACGCAAAACCAACAAACAACAATTCCAAAAGAGCATGTTGTCGAGACAATCCACTCAAAAACGATTCTACTGATAGGAAGTTCAAAAACATGAACGATCGGTTTTAGGAATACGCTCAAGAGGTAGAGCTCTACAGAGAGTAAGGGAGTATTACCAAGACAGAAGAGTCGTTCCAGCTGGGGAGGGAGGCAGGCTGGCGGGGGGGGGGGGGGTGGGTAAAGTGGGTGCGTCACGCAGGTGTTTTGTCGTAGTTTTATTCTTCACACCTTGTGTATGTTTTGAAAGGGTTGTGTAATTTATTCAATAATTTATAAAAAGTATTTTTGCACGTATTCATAATGTAGTGAAAAAGTGGGCATATGTATGGCGGCTGATAGGAATTATTCCAATACCGAGGAATAAGTTGCAGGGGTGTGGCAGAGAGGAAATTAGTTGCACCTTGAAATTCTGGGAGGCTTCCCGGAGGAAAGGGCGCTTTGTCGTGTCCGTGGTGAGGAAGAACATCGCAGCTAGTGCAAAAAGGGGGGAGGAGTGCAGTGCTCCGCAGGGAAGGATCTGGAATCGATGAGCACTTTGAATCAGGCATTCTCAAGTTGCTGGGAGTTGAGCCATGTTGTGGTTGGTAATGGACTCGGGTTTGAATCTTCTCTCTGCCGACTTTCTAGCTGTGTGAGCCTGGGGGAGAGATTTTCTCACCCCGAGGCTCAGTGGGCTTCCAGGTCAAAGAGCGTGCGCAACTCACCGTGCGGTTTTGAGGGTTAAATAAAAGAACACACATCGTAGGCCCAGAACAGGCTACTTGACGCGAGAGTTGGCCCCTGTTTTATAGTTGTGGTTGTGGCGGTCTCTAGGCTTGGTGGATAGTGAGGCTAACAAATGCCAGGGCGCACAGACGTGGGGATGTGGGTGCAGCCGGAAAGGAGGGAAACTCAGAGCATGGGGTGGCTGGAACACAGTGGCCCAGACAGACCAGGACGTCATGAGGCCGCCGTGGTGAGTAGAGAGCGCATCATCGGAGGCCTTACCTGCCAAGCTCAAGAGTTGGAACATAATTTAAACAGCAGGGAGTCACTGGAGGGTATTAAGCAGGATGGGAGCAGTCTTGCGGAGGGGGTATGGAGGGTCTTAAATCTACGCTGGGTGCCTTTGGGGCTACGTCAGCCCAGAGACTGTTTTATTGTCGGGAAGATTCCAGCAGCTGCCCCTGTGCGCAGGGTGGCTTGGCGGGGGCCGGAGTAGGGACCAAGGGGACAGGCATTCTGGGGGGAGGTTGTGTAGGTGTCGTACAGGTTGTGAGAAGGTCCTAACCCGGGGCGGGGCCAGACAGGAAGGGACTGATAGGAGCCACGGGAAAGCAGTGTCTTTGACAGGATCGCTCGGTGGCTGTGTCTCAGAGCTTATTTTAAATGCAAAAGGGAAATGGGGGCTGCGTGGCGAGCGGGGTGGTGGGGAGGAGGCAGGGCTCAGATCTTATCTGGACTCTTGGCTGTCATCGGAGCCGTTCAGAGCAGGTGCTTCAAAGCCTTCGGCATTATCCTGCACTCGGGCCCGCGTCGGGTACACACACAAAGTGGGCATGCATTATTCAGGCAGCATCGCGTGCTCTGCGCCTCTCGTCAGAGCATTGGCAACGTGGGTCCCTCCTTCCCCAAAAGCCCATTGTTAAGAATTATAAACAAACAGGATGGACGCCTTTACAGTCACTTCACTGCTGGGGAGATCTGCAGTCATGCACTTGCTGCAGAAAAATTCTGTTCTGAGAGGCGGGTATGAATGTCATTGACCTAAATTCCAGCGTCCCAGCCTGTACCTGCAGAACTTTGCAGCAAAGAAATGCTGGCGAGAGGCAGATTAAAAGGATCTGTGACTATTTCTTTCCTTCCGTTTTATGAAAATTCATTGCCATGAATATCTAGTGACCCTGAAACCCATTTCCAACTTTGGAATCGGCTCCCCGAAGGTCTGACTTAAAGGTGCAGATGAAAATCATCACGCGAGGGGCTTGGAAAGGGCCGGAGATGCCGGCTTCCCTTAGCGGAGGCTGATGTCATCCACGCTGTGACTGAGCGAGGTGACGGTGGAGGGGGGGGGGGCCCGGCTCTGCCCCAAAGGGACCTGTCTCTCTGCAGTGCCGAAAGGACAGCGCCCACACCCGCGATCTTGCAGATTTGGATCCGAGTCTGACGCTGCTAACTAACAATGCCTCGCTTGTGCTGGCTGATTCGATGATGAGCGTCTCTGTTGCTGTGAATTTTCACTTTTTTTTTTTTTTTTCCGTGGCAGTTCTGTTGTCTTTTCAATTTTCTTTGCACTTTGCAATTATCAGTTGTTCTAAACGGCCTTGGCGACGCGGGCTAGGTCAGTATCGTTCTGTACGTTACGGACACGCTCACTTAGACACAGTGGCCCCAGGACTTGCCCACGCCTTGCCTGTCCAGGGCTCAGAGAGTCTGCCCGGCTGGCCCGTTTTTCTCTTACTCCAATAGTGCATGTATCAAGCCATTTCATTCATTCCTTCACTCGTCTGGCAAGTAGCTACGGATACAGCACCTAGTACATCCAGGCGTGGTGCTGAATGCTAAAGATACGGAACTTAATAAAATGTAATTCCTGTCTGTCAAATGCTCACGGTCTGAGAAAAGAGCAGGTAATTCATTTGCTAGATATGACACTCTGTGGCAAATGAAGTTTCCGGGGGATTCCACAGAGGAGTCCTAGGGCCCGGGCTAGATATGCAAGGAAGACTTCCTGGAGGAGGTGACGTGGTCCTTGATCCATAACGACAGTAATATGGATTTAGGAATTTGAAAGAGGAGAAAGGATGTCCTGGTCGGAGGCCGTATGGATTTGAGACAGCAGAGGTCCTTCCAGATGGTCATTTATTTCGGTGGGGACAGGGTACCACGTGGGTAAGTGTCCGTAACCGTGATGGGTGGCAATCTACACAGGTCCCAGAAAACTGTTTTGGTGTTTTTAACCCTTGATTTAAATCACTGAAGCCAATGAACAATTCCACAGTCGCCAGGAATCCCTTTTAAAGTTTAGGAAACTGAGGCTCATGGGGGTGAGCAACCTGCTCAGTCACAGAGGCAGCTGAGTGGGGGACAGAGGGCTTGGACGTGTGAACCCCACAGTCTGGCCCAGAGACCCCTCCCTCCTGCTTCGCCTTCCAGGGAACTGGTCGTGCCTCCCTTGGTGCAGGAGTCCTGACTCCTGTTCTCTTTATCTTGTCATCCAGAGAGTAACCTGCAGCGGGTACCTATAACCTCCTCTCTGACCTTGGGACCACTGCATTGACCTCCTCCTTTTGCGCCTAGAGGGACGACACGGGGCAGACCGGAGGCGTCGGGACGCTAGACGTTACTATTGTACCGGGAGTGGGGATCCCCAGCGGGGAGGTTCCTCCGTAACTCGGAGCTCCTGTGTCCATTTCCCCACTGTATCTGGAGGGTCGTTACTTGACTCGGACCTCTCAGATCGTGCCATGCTCTGGGGACGAGTGGGGGGGGGCGGGAATTGCACTCCGTTGTTTTAACTTTTTTTCATGTTTGTTTATTTATTTTGAGAGAGAGAGAATGGGCAGGAGAGGGGCAGACAGAGAGGGAGAGAGAGAATCCCAAGCAGGCTCTGTGCTGTCACCACAGAGCCCGACGTGTGGCTCGAACCCACGAACCGTGAGATCATGACCTGAGTCACAATCAAGAGATCAAGAGTTGGATGGTCCACACCTGGAAAATGAAAAAAAAATAAATAAATAAATAAGAGACCCACCTACCTCAGAGAGGGGCAAGGACTGCCCGAGTTGATAAACGTAAGCCTCCTGCAGGTCTCATGGACTTTGAACATTCTGTTGTCTGTGCCTAGAATGTTCTTTTCCCGTACTCATTTCTGCGCTTCCTCCACTCCTACCGAATTCTTTTCTATTTTTTTTTTTTCTAATTGTATTCTCCCCGTATCCATTCCTAAGGATGGGTTCAAGCATTATTTGGGGACGATGCTCTTACCGCTAACTGTTCACAGTCAGAACCCACTCCGTTCCCGTCTTCACTGTGGCTTGTGATAACCTGTGCACCTGTGTGCCTATTTGACTTATATACAGGGATGTGTCTGAATCACTTGTCCTTGTCCCTGTAAAGGCAGGCATCCTTGCTGACTTGCGCTCACCATCATATCCCTGAGGCAAACATATGCAAAGCCCCTGATATAGAGCAGGAGACACTGTAAATTGCACAGGGCTCCCCTGTATTTTTGAGGGGCTGTGAGAATTAAGTTGCTGTTGACCCGTTGCATGAAGACCCTCACCTACGGCCAGGTCTGCAACCAGGGTGCTCCAAGTCCCTGGTGGTTTCACCTTACCTACTTTACAGTGTTGTCCCACACGCCCGTTAAAGTAAAATACTGTACTTCCAATAAAATGATTGTTCCGTGCAATGCACCAGTAACTGACCTCGTGGAGTTTCTTTCCGCATCGCTCCTGGATGTTCACGGCTAGGTGTGCACGGGTGTCCTGCGGCTTCCGTTTCTATCTGCATGACTGTGTGAGCCAGTTGGGCTCGGTTAACTCTCTCTGTATATTTTGACGTTATTAATTGATTCCATCTGATTGCATTCATCATGAGTAATTGAGATGTAGAGGAGTTCCTAGAGTAAGGAGAGAGGGGCTCAGTGTCTAAAGGGGCAAATCGCGTTGGAAACGCAGTGGACCTCCCATTCAAGGTGAAGTTCAACGTAAGCGTGGCGTGGATCTTTCACTGATTTACTGAAAACGTGGTCTTTTTGTTGTAGTGCTTAGATTCATTAATGGTTCTTTTGAGATAATACATTATCTTGATGAGAGAGGAGAGTCATCAGGCACAGGATGTCTTTGTTGCTAAAGTTGTTTCGTACTTCGTGAGTAAAGCTGGTCTGTAGACCTAGCTCTCTGAGCTTTAGCTTTTTTATAATTTGAATGAGTACATTTTCAATTACACAACACCAATGAGACAGTCTGGGTGTTGAAAAAAAGTGATCTGTAATCATCACCGTAAATAATACCTAAAGCACCAAGAGCAAAAAAACTTCTCCCCCACTCACGTTCGTTACGTGCCTCCTCCCTCCTCAGGTAATCAGACACCAACCTTGTGACTTTTCAGGACTTTTCTTACACATGGTTCATGTATATATGATTACGAACATGTATGTATCTGGTTTATTCTTTTTCTCAACATAATTGGAATGGAACTACTCATTCTGTTGCACAGTTGACTGTTACCGATAGATTTCGGAAAACTTTCCACGTCCGATCTATCTCCTTCTTAAGTTGTCTGGGATTCCGTATTATGCATAGTCAGAAATTAATTTAATAAAGCCCATTTAGTTTGTTAGCAATTCTTGCCAATTACGCAGACCCATTCAAGGCAGCAACGACAGCCTTGTGCATATATCCTATCATGTGTGGGATAGATTTCCCAAAGCAGAGTTCCGGGTATTTGCTCTGCCTGTGTAATTTCTTATTTTCATTAATTTTGCTACACAAACACGTAGGTAGTTGGCTATAATTTTTCACTTTCCTCGGCTCGAGTGCATGTGGCCCGGAGTTCCTGAACACTCCATAGCAACGCTGTGAAGAATTCTGATATAAGCTCTCCTATGTGATGTGTAATTCACTTACCAAGTTCACCTGCTTTCACCCACATGCTTAAGAAAACACAAACCTTCCTTTTGAACTCTAGTTATATCTGCTGGCTGTGTACATCCTCCTTCAAAGCTGGATAATTGCCAATTTCTGTTTCGCTTTGTTCGGGCTTAAATTGGGGGGGAAAAAGCGATTTTTATTCATCCAGGGGCATTTTTCTTTTAAAAAAATTGTAAAAGTGAATAAAAGTCGATCTTTCCTGTCACGTCTTCATGGAAGAATTGCCCTCTGAGCAGGTGCAGGGGTCAAGTGCACAGTCGTGAGTCAGCATCCTGATGCCCCAAGGCTCTTCACCCCAAAGGCTGCTGCCTCATAAGGACTAAATGCGGTCAGGAGAGCGCTCAGGTCTGGGCCTCAGGACATCAAACATAGCAAGGGTTAATGCGTTATAGCTGGCTGGTAAATAATAGAGTGGGGAAAACCTGATTTTAGACTCAGACAAACTTGGAGTCAAAATCCTGCTCGGTCACCTCCAAGATAGACAATCTTAGGCAAGTTAATAATTCTCGGATTCCTGATCCATGAATAGAAAATACAACCGTATGTATCTTGTGGGGTTGTTATAAAGGCTGATAAAAAGGTGATGTATAGAGTGTTTGGCATTGTGTCTGGCAGGTAGAGAGCATTCAATGGATATTAGCTGTCCTTGTCCCTGTTGTCAAAGTATTGGGACCAAAAAATCTTATTGTCACACTTGAGATGGGAGATAGAACAGAGGCACTCAACAAATAAAAGTACCTCTAGTTCCAAGCCCCACAAATGACCATCTATCTGGACTGGGTGTCAGAAGCTCATTATTTTGTAGGGGATTTTTGTACAAAAAAAATAAATAAATAAACAAGGTATGCTTTCCTTGCAAGAACAGAGAACGTCCCATTCCTTCTGACTTGACGGTAAAATTCCTTGAGAAAAATAACAAAGCAACACGCCTGGAAGGTGAGCCACTCACCTCACTAGTGACTTGCATTGGCTTTGCACCTTCAGTACAAAGACCACAGCTTTGCTGTATTAAAAATAAAGACGTGAGCCGGTAAACCCAAAGTGAATGGAACAGATTGTTTAACGTGACTTTCCCTTATCTGTACAACACATGCATAAGATAATGCCGTTGACATTTTTGTCAAGGAAATGAGGTGTGGACCCTTAGCATTGCTTTAGATGGGAGTCACGGAGGGGAGGCACGGCGGCTGGTGTGCCAGAACCCAAGCATTCGATGATAAGGCAGGCACAGTGGATGCCTTGCATGTTCTCAGCACCCAGTAAGTAATTGCATTCATGGCCTTCCTGGCTAACCATTTGGAAGATATCGAATGATCCACCGCGCCCTGGAAGGAAATTGGAGCCACCACGTAAATCCCAGAATGTTAGCAGTGCAAAGGAGGTTGAAGATGATCTCGCTTGCCTTTTCTTCTGCACGTGACAAACAGAAAAGGGAATAACCCATGATCGAAGGAGAGGTAATAATCAGGAAGAACTTAAGTTGGGCGTTCCCACTAAGGAGGGGGTATCTTGTTAAAATATCAGCATATAGTTTGCCAAAGAATGTTCCCTCCTTCTGCAGGTTGACGATATGTTTTACTTCTGCTTCTAAGCCCTCTCTGTAGCTACTGTTACAGCTTCTGTCCCCAGTTGCTTTTGGTTTGAACCCCAAGTGTGCTTTCTTTAAGGCAAGTTCAAAGAGAGTCCGACGCTCACCGTCAATTTACCAGAGCACCCAACTGAAGTTGAGACTGAGCAAAGATGACATTCTAGTGGTCCCCAATTCTGAGCCATCGTGCGCTGAGTCTGAGCAGGAAATTAAAATTAAATAGATAGATAAATAAATCCACACCGAGGTATATGCGGTGACGCTGGAGAATGGCAGGGGCAATTTCCAAAGTAATCTCCAAGAAAGATCAGATTACCTGGGAAGGATTAACAATAGGGCTAACAACAGACTTCTCCTTTCCACCACCAAAGGCCAGAAGACAGCAGAGTAATGTTGTCAGAACCCTGAGAACACAAACTTCAGCTCGATGGATATTCAGCTAAATGCTGGTTCAAGAGTGAAGTAAGACCCTTCAGCCAAACACAGTCCGAGAGAGCTTCTTAGTCAGGGACTCCTGTTAAGGGCATTTCCAGAAGACAATCGTGTAAGAAAGACACTCAAATCCAGGAAGAGAAGGATATGAAAACAATGCTGAGCAAAGAAATGGATTGAGTATTTATACATGATTGATTTTACATATGGATTTAGAGCAAATAATGTATTTTCAGAAGGATGGATTTGGAAAGGTTTAGAAATTAAAAAAAAAATTGTAAAATATCAGGCAACCGAACCATGAAAGACAGGAGAGGAAATTATTCTAAAGACCTTATAATATTCAAGAGAATAATCACATCGACTAGACTTTGTTAAGTCACATATGTATTTTAAAAGTGAAAAAAAAACACCAAAGAAGAGAGCCAAAAAATAATAGGGGAAACCCAATAATATAGAAGGAAAAATAGAAGGAAAAAAGAAAAAAAAATACATATAGTGAATACAACATAAATTATTGGATTAAATTTCAATTTATCATTAGTTATAACAAATATAAGTGAATGACATTGCTAGCTATAAGAGCTATGTATATTGGAGTAAAAATATTTTCCAACTATATTCTCTTTTTAAGAGTTACACGTAAAGATCATAATGTGGAGATTAGGAGAGTGGCGAGATTAGAAACGAAGACAGCAAAATAAGTAGAAAACCTCAAGGAATCTATAAAACATTTCTAGAAATAGTGAGTTCAGTAAGGTCACAGGATATAAGACAAACAGAAAAAAAAAATTCTATTTCTATGTACTAGCAATGAACATATGGACACCAAAATTAGAAGTTCAATGCCATTTATAATCCCTCAGAAATATAAAATAGGTATGTGCAAGACTAATAAAACATGTATAGGACTTGTATGCTAAAGACTATGTCACACAGATCAGATAAATCAAAGGGAATTTAAATAAATGGAGAGATGTACTGCGTTCATGGACTGAAGGACTTCACATAGTAAAGACATCAATTATTCACATATTGCTATTTTGGTATAATGTCATTTCTATCAAGAAAGATCCCAATAAGACTTTTTGGTAGATATGGACAAGATTATTATAAAATTTATATGGAAAAGAAGAGGGACGAAGAGAGCTAAAATATTTTTTTAATATTTATTTATTTTTGAGAGACAGAGAGAGCATGAGTTGGGGAGGGATAGGGTGAGTGGGGACGGAGGATCCCAAGTGAGCTCTGTGCTGATAGCCTGGAGTCTGATGCGGGGCTCGAACTCATAATCCATCAGATCATGACTTAAGCCGAAGTCAGACATTTAACTGACTGAGCCACCCAGACACCCCTAAAACCACTTTTTTAGTGAATAAGGGGAGAAAAATCATTCTACCCAATTTCAGGACTTAATACATAGCTGCCGTGATCAAGACCATGTTGCATTGGGGCGCCTGGGTGGCTCAGTCGGTTGAGCGTCCGACGTCAGCTCAGGTCATGATCTGGCACTTGATGAGTTCGAGCCCCACGTTGGGCTCTGTGCTGAGAGCTCAGAGCCTAGAGCCTGCTTCCGATTCTGTGTCTCCCTCTTTCTCTGCCTCTCCCCCACTCATGCTCTCTCTCTGTCTTAAAAATAAAGATAAACATTAAAAAAAATTAAAAAAAAAAAGACCATGTGGTATTGGCAGAGGACTAAACATCAGTGGAACAGAATAGAGAGTTCAGAAACAGACCCTCAAAAATATATCCAGTGATTTTTAACAAAAGTGCAAAAGCATTCAAATGGTTCTGTCACCACTGGGTGTTGAAAGGTAAAAAAAAAAAAAAAGACAAAACTAACAAACAACCCCTCCCCCCCAAAAATCACAACAAAACAACAAACAACCAAAAGCCACACAACCCTTGACCTAAGTCTTGTAACTTATACAAAAATTAATTCAGAATGGATGAGAGACTTCTTTGTAAATCCATAAAAGTTTTAGAATAAAAAACACGGGGAAAATAGCAGGGTCTACGGCTAGACAAGGACATTGTAAATTCAACATAAAATATGAGACCCATAAAAGGAAAAATTGACAAGTAGGACTTCATCAAAATCAAAACCTTTTTGTTCTGCAAAAGATACTGCTAAGGGAATGAAAAGACAAGCTACAGAGTGGGGGAAAAAGTATTTGCAAACCTGATAAAGGTTTCTTGTCTGGAATATATAAAGAACCCTCAAAGCTCAACAGTAATAATAATAAGAAAAAAAGACAAACAGCCCAATTGGACAATGGTCAAAGACATGAAGAGCCCTTTCAATAACGAGGATACACATATAGCAGATAAGCACATCCAAAGATTTCAGCATCATTAACCATCGGGGAAATACAGACTAAAGCCATAGTGAAATATCACCACACCCCTATCAGGACAGCTAAAATAAAAGACGATGACACCACCAAATGGTGACGAGGATGTGGAGACACTGGATGACTCGTACATTTCAGGGGGGGTGGGATGTAAAATGGTACAGTTGCTTCGGAAAACAGTTTGGCAATTTCTTAAAAATTGAACATGCAATGACCCTATGATCCAGCAATTGCACACACGGGCAGTTTATCCCAGAGAAAGGAAGACTTTGGTTTACACAAAAATGTGTACACAAGTATTTATAGCAGTGTTATTCCCAATAGCCAAAAATGGAAACTGCCCAGATGTCCTGCAATGAGAAAATGGCTAAACCGTGGTAGGGAGAAAGGGAGAACAAACGAATAGACATGAAGGGCTGAGGAGTGGTAGCAGAGGAAGGGAGTAAGGGTGGATACAGAAGTTTAACATGAGAGAGCCCTGTGGTGACAGGAACACTCTGTGCATACTGGCTGTACCACTGTCAGTATCCCAGTAGTGACACTGTATTACAGATTTGCAAGATGTACACATTGGGTGAAACTGGGTGAAGGGCACATAGGATATTCCTTTAAGATTCCCTACAATAGGGGGCACCTGGGTGGCTCACTCGGTTAAGTTTACAACTTCAGCTCAGGTCATGATTCCCCAGTTCATGGGTTCAAGCCCCGCATTGGCTCTGTGCTGACAGCTCAGAGCCTGGACCCTGCTTCAGATTCTGTGTGTCCTTTTCTCTCTGCCCCTGCCCTGCTTGTGCTCTCTCTCTCTCTCAAAAATAAATAAACATAGATTTTTTTAATATATAAAAGATTTCTTACAATAGCATATAAACCTGCAATTATTTTAAAATAAGAAACTAATTAAGCATACAAGTAAATAATTTCCATTTATATTGTATTTATCATATAAAGATAGTGATACAGTAATGTTGGGAGCCAAAGCATTTTTTTAAAAAGAGACAGTAAATGTACAATGCAAAGGAAAGCCAGAATAGCAATATCAACATCAGAAAAACATAGACTTTAAGGAAAAAAGCATTAAGGGAAAATAATTTCATTAGCTAATGCAGTGATCAAAACAAGAATAATTCTTTAGGAAGATACAACAATTCTGAACCTGTACACACCTACCAACGTACTCTCAAAATATATAAAGAAATAATGGACAGAACTATAATAATAATAAAAAAAACATTTCAATTATAGTGGGAGATTTTTGATTGCTCAGAAACTGACAACTCAGGCAGACAAAAAGTTATTAAGGACAGCTCAAGCAGTAAAAACAATATGTATGGGAAGAAAGAGTGACAGAATATTCAGTAATATACGTAGGAATACTCTTGTTTAACAATATATACAGCACAAAGTTTTTTAGAAGGGATCTGGGGATTGGATTTTTTTCTCAGACTTTGCAATGATATTTTTACCAGTTTTACTGAGATAAGGTTGACATATAGTATTGTGTAAGTTTAAGTTATATAGTGTGATGATTTGATACATGCATATCTTGCAAAATGTTTACCATAAGAAGGTAGGTAAACACCTCCTTTACCTCACTTAATAACTATTTTGTTGTTGGTGTTGTTATGATAAGAACATTAAAGCTCTATCCTCACTGCAGTTTTTAAGCAGACAATACAGTAATGTTAACTACAGTCACCATGGTGCCCCTTGGATTTCCAGAATCTACTCATATCATAACTGAAAGTCCGTACCATTTGACCGATATCCCCCCATCTCCCTCACCCTTCGGCCCCTGGCAACCACCATTCTACTTTCTGTTCCTATGAGTTCGATGTGTTTAGAGTCTACCTGTAAGTGAGGTCGTACAGTACTTGTCTTTCTCTGGCTTTATTCACCTAAGGTCCTCAAGACCCATCTATGTTGTTGCAAATGGCACGATTTCCTTCTTTCTCTTATAAATAGGCATTTAGTTTGTTTTCATGGCTTGGCAATAATGAATAGTGCTACAATGCCCACGGGGGTGCAGACATCTCTTTGAGATACTGATTTCATTTTCTCTGGATGTATACTTAAAAGTGAAATTGCTGGCTCATATGGTAGTTCTATTTTTAATTTTGGGGGGGAGCTTCCATTTTTCATAGTGGCTGCACCGATTTACATTCCTAATGGTGTACAAGGGTTTCCTTTTCTCCACATCCTCACCAGCATTTATTTCTTCTTCTCCCTCTCCCTCTCCCTCTCCCTCTCCCTCTCCCTCTCCCTCTCCCTCTCCCTCTCCCTCTCCCTCTCCTTCTCCCTCTCCTTCCCCTTCTCCTTCTCCTTCTCCTTCCCCTTCCTCTTCCCCTTCCCCTTCCCCTTCTCCTTCTCCTTCTTCTCTCTCTCTCTCTCCCTCTCCCTCTCCCTCTCCCTTTCCTTCTCCCTCTCCCTCTCCCTCCCCTTCTCCTTCTCCTTCTCCTTCTCCTTCTCCTTCTCCTTCTCCTTCTCCTTCTCCTTCTCCTTCCCCTTCTTCTTCTTCTTCTTCTCTCTCTCTCTCTCTCTCTCTCTCTCTCTCTCTCCCCATTTGAGTAAATTTGTCTTATAATATTACATTAGTTTCAGGTGTACAACATAGTGATTGGACGAGTTTATACATTTCTTCTCTTTTTGAGACTAGCCATGGTATGAGGTGATATCTCAATGTGACTTTTTTCTTTTACCTTTTTTAAAAAAAAATTTAATTTCAGTATAGTTAACATACAGTGTTATATCAGTTTCAAGTGTACAATAGAGTGGTTCAACAATTCTATGGATTAGTGCTCATCATGATAAGTGTATTCTTGTAGTTGTGATTCGCATTTCCTGATGATGAGTGATGTGAGTACCTTTTCATGTACCTGTTAGTCATTTGTGTGTCTTCTTTGGAAAAACATCTATTCAGGTCTTCTATTTTTATTTATTTATTTTAAAAAAAATTTTAATGTTTATTTATTTTTGAGAGAGACAGAGACAGAATGCGAGTGGGTTAGGGACAGAGAGAGAGAGAGACACACACAGAATACGAAGCAGGATCCAGGCTCTGAGCCATCAGCACAGAGCCCGATGCAGGGCTTGAACTCACAGAGCTGTGAGATCATGACCTGAGCCGAAGTCGGACGTTCAACCGACTGAGCCACCCAGGTACCCCAGGTCCTCTATCTTTTAATCGGGTTATTAATTTTTTGGTTATTGAGTTGTATGAGTTCCTTACATATTTTGGATACGAGCCACTCATCAAGTACAGGTCTTGCAAACGTTTTCTTTTATCTGCAGAAAAAAAGTTTTAAAAGGCTCGATCACACCATTTCTTCCTCAATCACTACTTCCTCTGTGAGCCACTGATGCTGTTCATGACACTCAGCTGTCCTGATGGTTTATCGCAGAGGCTCCCAAATAACTACCTATAGATCAGAGGTGATTTGAGAGGTGGCTTTCCCCAGTCTGCAGCAAAATTGGAAAAGTAAGAGGTGTGCGGCATGATTTTCAGGATCGGATTTTCTTTGTTTCAAAGGAATGCCCTATGTATCGCTGTATCTTTAAAATGCCCTTGCTCTTACAAAATGATGCTGCCGATGTTATTATGTTAGTTGTTTTTGTTGTTGTCGTTTCTTTAGTGCACAAAACTCAAAGCTGGCAATACTTTAAAAAAATTGCAAATGGGTTCCGACTCTTCCGTTCTTTCTGATCCTCATCTGTGCACAGAACGGAGACTGTGATGTGTCCTGCCTGCTATGCCTCCTCCTTTCAGGCACTTTTACAAACACGGCCTTTATATATATATACAACGTTGAGGCTGGTGATTTCATACCCATTGAACAGAAGCACAAACTCCATCTCAAAGAAGTTTGGTAACTACTGTTGCCGTGGATTTTGCATTCGACTCCGAGTTCAGATCACGTGTTGGAGCAAACGTATCCCTCTCCTTCCACAACCCGGGATGTGTGCGAGTTGGGTATTCTATGAACCAATTCTCTTCAAATCTTCGGGCCAAGGTTTCCATAAAAGTACGTCTAGGTTAGACACAGTAGCTAACGCGATTTCTTTCGGGGGCAGGGGGTGGGGGGGGGGGGGTTGGGGAAGAAGTTTTGAGCTCACTGCATTAAGATTCTGTCAATATGCCCTCTCAAATTATATGGTTCTTAAGAGAAGAAAGCTGCTTTAATAAAAATAGATACTACACGACATGTTATTCTTTATAATTGGACCAAAGATCACAAAGACCATACACTTACAAGATAATCTGAAAATGAACAGACAAATAATATAGTAATCACCAAATCCTTATTACTTGAAGCCTATACGCGCCAGGAGGCCCTCTCTCCCTTGATGATCAAGCCTGACCCCTATTAATTTTAATAGGAGTTAAGTAGTCACATCAAGGGAAGTATCAGTGAGTACTCGAAGCAAACCAACCCCGGAGATTAAGACCTCCACTTTTGGCTTTCTGCTGAAAATGTGACACGTCGCCTGATGCTTATCTGCTTTTAATTGTGTGTTGTGTGTGTATGTTTTTGTCCCTTCTTTTTGCAGAGGAGGCAATTTGCAAATCGTTGCTATCTGCCTCCCTACAAGGAAGAGATAAATTATATGAGAGGCTGTGGCGTTTGGCCTGTTTGATATCCTTTGCTGATAAATTGAAGTGCACCTTCATAATTAATACCCAATCTTTGCGGATCGACTCTGTGGCACCAGAGCTGGAGGGCATCTGGCCGTAATAAAAAATTATTGTTGTCATGCACCCTGCCCCTTCCCCCCACCCTGCACCTTATCACTATCGTCAAAAATGGGCACGGAACAAATCTATCAGAGGTTTTGTTGGACAGCGTCAGAAAGATCTCTCGGTTTTATTAAACAGCGTCTTCAAAGATTCAGCAGAGACAGACTTGCTTCTGTGAGCTTTTTAACATGTAAGTGACATTTCCCTGCGTTTAAATACGGCTTTGTTAGGCCGTGCTTGCAATCAGAATGCAAGAGGGGGGAAAAAATCCCGTTGTTAGAACCTGAAACCAAAGAGAAATAGATCTTCCTTTAGTTTAGCTCTTGAAATGGGAAGTCGAGGGAAAGCCAGAATCAGAGAAATCAAATTAAATTTAAAATTCCTGTGAGCTCTCGGAATGCAGGATCAGGATAAACATTTGGTCCTGAGCAGCGAAACCAAACAAAGCAAGACGCCATTTAGTAAGATTTGGGGATGGAGGAGTGAGCCTCTGGGTTTGTGTAGGACTTTGTGACTTAGGAGGTACTTGGGAAGCTGGCCCACGGTTGGTTCCCCACACGTCTCCTCCGGATGGCCTCTGCAAAGGCCACTTTGCAGGTGGGGAAATAGACTCAGGAAGGGGGCAGGAGCTCTCGAGGCGGACCTGGGGGCAAAAGAAAGGTCTTCTGGCATCTGTTGCGACTCCAGAGACGGCTCACCAACATGCTGTGGCGATTTACCCGCCAGTAAGTACATATGCGGATGTGCACAAAACAGAAGAGCCGAAGCCATTGGCCAATCACTCCCCACTGTCTTCCATGTCCCCCAAAATTGGCCAGGCCACTGGCTTTTTGAGGACCACCTGTCTGACTTCACACTCACCCTTTCAGTTGCTGTGTCTGCATCACCAATTTGGCTTTTGGCTCTTCTTTGTACCTACTCACTATCACCAGCCGAATAACATTCCCTTGCCCATTAAGAGACATCAGAGCAAATCCTCAGGGCAGTTCGGAGGGGCCTCGGCCTTCGGAGAACCCTGGTTGCTGGCGCCAAGATAATCTGGCTCTTGCAAGGCAGCTGAGCTTCCGGTGGGGCCGCGGTGAGACTCAGCAAGACACGTGGCTGGAAGCCCAAAGCTCCTCTTACCAGACATAGATAGTTATGATTATTTTAATAAAAGTTATTTGTTTTGAGAGAGAGTGTGGGAGAAGGGCAGGAGGAGAGGGAGAGAGAGAGAATCCTAAGCAGGCTCAGCACTGTCAGCGTGGAGCCCGACGCGGGGTTGGAACTCGGGAACCATGAGATCATGACCTAGCTGAAATCAAGAGGTGGACCTTTAACCAACCGAGTCACCCAGACTCACCCCGATGATTATTTTTAAGTACCTGCTTTGCGGGAATGTTGTGGGACAACCAAACCAAATCAAACAGAGGCTTCCTGTTTTTAAGTGCCTTGCGCGAGTCGAGTAAGATTGTGCAATTCTTGCGATGTCGCAACGTGAAGCCCTCCATCCAACCACCCAACCACACAACCCTCGCTGGTCAAATACTGAGGACCTACTTTATGTAAAAACCTTTCCTGCTGTGATGTTTACTTACGGATAGAGGAAGGAAGTAGCAAGCAAGTTTGGAACACATCTTCAGGTGTTGAAAGGGTCTACAAAGAAGTGTAGAACAGGGTAGGTGGGGAGACGGTGAGTGAAGAGAGACACTTTCTAAAAAAATGTGATCGGGGAAGGTACCACGCAGGTGGCATTTGAGCATTGACCTGACCAAAGAGATTAAGCCACATAAATGGGAAAGAACGTTCTAGGAAGAGGGAACTATGAGGGTAAGAGTATTTTAGGGGCACATGACCATCACCCACTAGAAATAACAAGACCACATGTGGGAGAGCCATCTGGGACCTCTGGACCTGAGGAATAGCATACAGGAATGGAGGTTCCCCAACTGTCACTGACTCGCCTCATGACTTGATGCAAATTGCTTGTCTCTTAAATTGTTTCCCCATCTTGGAAATGAAGGGACCATAAGACATTTGGGGCCACGTTGACGAACAAATCCTGCTTCGTGTGAGGTTTGCCCCAAAGGCTTGATAATCTTTCTTCCTCTCCATTTCCCCCAACCCTTTTTGCCATTCCGATGAGAAAGCATGGTGAGTCTTCTTTGGATTCCAGGCATAGGTTCCAGTGGAAGTCTCAGAGAACCCCAGTGTAAAGAGTAACGAGGAACATTGTACATTCTCAATGAACTATCCTTAGCATGGATGGAAAAATCACTCTTCAGAATGAAAGCCAGACGTGGTGTGACAATGGGGAAAGGTCAGAAAAAGGCTCTTCATGTAGTAAATGCATAGTACTTATCCCGAAGAAGATCATTCTACCTCATGTCTATTTCCAGCTGAGACGCCATCTTGGAAAGAAGGCTGATGTTAAGTCTTCAAGCCAGAATGTTTAAGAGGGACTCTCTGTGTTCCCTGCCATACAAATATATGGAAGTCATGGGTATGAACTATTGGGAATTTGAAAATTGTTCCAGAAGAAAGGGGTTTCTGTATCTTCCTTTGGAAAGGTAGACAAAATGAATTTGTGAGCCACATAGGAAGGCACTACTATGCCTATTAAATCAATTAAATCCAACATTGCTTTATTTTCTTTCAATGTTTGGGGGTTTTGCTCGAAACTTGTCATTTGAAGAATGCTTAACATTTGGAATGTTTGTGAACAGCTGAGTGCAAGGCGAGAAAAAAGCACTTCTATTGAAGAAAGACCATGGGTCTCAGGGTCAGAGGACCGTAGTCTGTTTCATAGCTCTCCGTTTACTAGCCACATGACCCCAGACAAGTTACTAGACTTGTCTTAACTTTGATTTCATAGTCTATAAGTTAGGAGGATCACACCTGTCCAATTTACTTCAAAGAGCAAAAAACAAATAAAAATGACAGCTGTGAATAAATTTCTCTGTAAATAGCAAAGCCCTGGCAAATGTGAAGAAGGGAAGGAGGAGGAAAAAATAGAAGTGGGGGGGGGGTGGAAAAGAACTTAACTTTCATTCATTTTTTAATTTTTTTAATGTTTATTTTTGAGAGAGACAGAGACAGAGACAGAGATAGAAAGTGAGCATGGGGGAGGGGCAGAGAGCGAGGGAGACACAGAATCTGAGGCAGGTGCTGAATCTCTGTCAGCGCAGAGCCGGATGTGGGGCTTGAACCCATGAACCGTGAGGTCGTGACCTGAGCTGACGTCAGACGCTTAACTGACTGAGCCTCCCAGGTGCCCCTCTCATGATTTTTTTAATTTAATTTTAATTTTATCTGAGGGGGCGAGGGGGCAGAGGGAGAAGGAGAAAGCATCTTAAGCAGACGCCTCACTCAGTGTGGAGCCCAACACGGGGCTCGATCCCATGACCCTGGGATCAAGACCTGAACTGAAATCAAGAGCCAGACCCTCAGCCGACTGAGCCACTCAGGTGCCCCAACTGTCACCCATTTTAATCTTAGTTACAGTCTGGGTCTGGCTGGAGGATTTGAGCAGCGGTGGGTAGTGTCCTGGACCAGCAATGTCTGTCTAGCACACCCAGGCCAATTGTCAGAGCTGTCCATGTCTCTTGAGTTTATTTATGGTCCTTTGTATCTCCATTTTTAAGGCACAGATAATCCCCTGAAGGTAGCGTAATATATTGATCATCACTCAGACTTTACAGGGTCCCCATTGCCGACGGGAGAAAGGCCAGATTTCTCTAGAATTTTAGAGCTGCGATGGTTCGTCATTAATCTCCTCCACTAACGTGGTTTCGCTTTTTCGGATCCTTCTGAAAGGCACGGGATTCACTCCAGTTCATCTAAACACAGGAGAGACGGTGAGAGGGGGCTGGCGACAGGTCTGGATTCTGAGATGTTCCCACAGGAAGGGAGGGACGGATGGCCCCGGGCTGCCCTAGAAATGGGGTACAAGCCGGGAAGTCAGTGATGGAAAACCGGAAGAGGCAGTCCAGGGGCAGAGCTGTTGTGCTCCTCTTGCGATTCTCCTTCTGGAGATTCTCTCCACCACCCTCGGAGAGAGGGACTGGTGTTTCCAGCTTAGCTTTAAAGAAGTTCAGAGCATTGAACTTTATCAAGCCATTTATCAAGCTCCTAACAGGTAAACGTGGGTGTAGAGTCCTGATCCTCGGACCCCGGATGATGGATGGTCTCTATCGGCCACATGCAGCTAGTGATCACAGCGTGCCGTCTTCGAGTGGCCGAGGACTGCATCCCCACTGCGGGTTTGGGGTGCGACGCAGAGGCGCGCGTGGGGAAGCGGTTTGACGGCAGCCATAGAGCGTTTGCACAAGGTCAGTCTGGAAGTCGCCAGGAACCGGTTCATAAGGACAGCAGTGGGAACGATCAGGAAGAGGCAGTTGCAAGAAATACGTGGGGAAAGGACCATGCAATGGAACTGTCACAGGTGGAAGAGAGGCCGGGAGACGTGAACGACCCAGGAATTCCACGCACAGGACCAAGAAGGAAGAACCAGGCCCAACGGGACTAACAAAGGGCCATAAGGGTGTGTGCGTGCTCGTTGTGTATCATCAGTGAGGTTTGGGTTGCACAGAAATTTAGGTGTTTGTTTGTTTTGTTTTGTTTTGTTTTTCCCTGGCGATCACAGCGCTCCCTAATCCCGGGATCAATATTTGCCTCTGAGAATTAAAAATCATCACATCCACATACGATGGGTGGGTCAGCTGTCTGCGGGCACAAGCTCAACAAACAGTAAATGTCCCCGGGAGCCTGGATACAACTCCGATCCAATCAATGAGTCAGCAATAATGTCTAAGAGTTTGGGCTGGAATGAGGTTATTTAGCAAGTGGGTCCCTGGAGGCCTTTGTAATGTTTATCAGGAAAAAAAAAAAAAACCAAAACAACAACAACAACAACAACAACAAACTTCCGTGGTGAGCTGACAGGTGAGCAGCCTGGGACACAGAACTGGGAAGTCAGCCAGCTAGACCCAGAAGTGCCCGTAAGAACTGTCACGGCAAAAGCAGTCCTCGGCCCAGAGGTTTTCCCTGGTGGTGATACAGATGTGACATTCTCGCCAGATGTCAGAACCACCCGCTCACTGCCTGGGACCCGACAGCCACGCTCACTGAGCCACCTTTGAGCGTCAGTGCCTTTTCTTGGGATGGCTGCCTATGGAGAAGAAATATTTTGGCCAGCAGGAGGATTGTGTCCCTGTCAGGTCAATTTCTCATTGAAACAGAGTCTGTTTTAGCCTTGTGGTAGCTATACATCTAGCTTTTTGAGCTTGGTTAGTATGAGTCTAGGTATAGGGGATGAGTCGCCTCCTTCAACCTGACACAGAGTTCCTGAGCATGCCAAGGTGAATGGCAATTTTCTGGTCTTAGACCGCGATGTCTTCAGCTGCTTCCAGAAATATTCCTCTGTGGCCACGTGCTTTTCTCTCAGATGATAACACTGCACAGTCTCTTGACTTCTGGGGCTGATTCACCTGGTGTGAGTTCCTTAGGGCCAGACCCACGTCATGGGTGTTTTGACTATGCCTTTCAGACAGGAGGCAGTTTGCAAAGTAGAGAGAGAAAGAATGAACGCTTGTTCACTTCCATCTAACGAGGTTCTAATTCTGGTGACTTATTTTTCTGTGAAGTTTTTTTTTTTTTTTTTTTTTTTTTTTGTTCCTAAAGCTTCGCTTGCACCAAAAGAAACCTTGATACAAGCAAGGGTTTCTATAAATGCTTCCCTGTGCTCAAGCCACACGGCCTTTTATTAATGACACTTCCAAGCTCTGTTATTGTGTTCAAATTGGCAAAGGGGAGTTCTGGGCTTGCAGAATGTAATTCAAGAACCAATAAAAGTTGATTACATACATATGAAACGTATGGACTCTGGGTAGGAGTCTTGGATGGATTACAAAGCGGGTTTCATGTTTCATCTTAGGCATGGGGTTTTATGGGAGGCCCACGTGAAGCCACAAACATCTCCATCGTCCCTTTCACTAAACATCATGTAAACAGAATCGTGTTCTCATGCAAAAATACATCTGTGAGATCGCAGTTCAGAACGAGGTCTAGATTTTATACCAACTTCAGTTCTCAACTAGAGAATCTTATAAGAAGCTCGGTAATTAATTAGGAGGTACAAGAGGTCATCTCTAACTATGAACAATTAAAATAAAGGAGACTGTTCGCTCCCTGATTGGAGATGTGGCAGCTGGAGGTACATGATCTTATGTAATGATGAGCTTTTTTTTTTTTTTTGTTAACTTTTAAAACGCATGCAAAAATAAAGCCTTGTTTCTCTCTCCCTACCGCCCCTGAATTACAGCATCTACTGATAAGTATTATTGAGAAGTTTTTTTGTTTTTGTTTTTAATAGCAAAAGAAAATGCCTGAATACTCTCTTCCGGCTTTATAACCGGTTCCTTGGCCACAGAAATATCCAAACCTTGTTCCAACCCGTGTTGAAACACAGCCACCTCCGGGTAGCAACATGGCAGATGTTTTTTTGAACAGGAAATGAGGGAGACCTTCTCCAGGGAAAACTACAGGGAGTTTTTGGTGAGCAGAATGCAATTACCCTGGCTGGAAGGGTGCCAGCTTAGGAAGGTACACTCCTGACTGTTGCAAAGGCATCATCCTGGGGCTCTCCCCCACATAGACTGTGTTTTAAACAGAAGACAGAATGAAAATATAATTACGATCATCTTAATCACTCTAAGGTAATTAGGATGATGTTAATAACTATAATAGTTTTCAACGAAGATTCTGTAGCTTTCTACGTACGGTTGAGAGTGAAGACCAGGGAACACGACACAACAATCGAAAACAGTGAATTCCGAACAGAGGATAGTGTCAGTGGTGGCAGCATTATCCAGATGACCTCCTTCAAAATTACTGCCGGGTGCACATCAGTTCTTTACCAAGCGCTGGTGACTGCCCCGCTGGTCAACATTTGACCTGCTCTTGCCAAGGTAGAGAGCAGATTGGACCCAAGGCACCACGAGCTCCGTCCTGAGCTTGCATTCACTGGGGAGTTTCACAGATCCTTTTCACAGCCGCTTCCTTTGTGGCCCTGTGGCAATCTGGCCGGCAACTTTGAAAGATCTGTGTTTTACTAGCCCCAGCTTACAGGTGAGAAAACTGAGGCTCAAAGACATAAGCCGACTTTGCGAGCCCACGCTGGTAAGTGTCAGAGCAATGATACGCTTCACTGTCTTCCAGAGCACACGTGAATGATACACCTCATTCTTCCCTCTAGAAATGCTAATTTATGTTTCTCGACATATTTTTAGTGCCGGATTTCAGAATTATGTAAGATGTAGTTTTGAAGTTGGAGCCATCAAAAAGTTCAATCATGACTAGTTGACTGGAAAATATATTTGATAATAAAAATTCAGTTCAAAAAAAATGGGTTACATAATCCATTTTGCTAAACATAGCCTGCAAGAATCTAATGAGAGTCAACTCCGAAATCAATCACTCGGGAAGCTAAATTGTTAAAGTTCTTGTGAAGTAGTTTCTTGATAAATGGTATTCTTTGATGAGCGGCTGAGTAAATACGGTACACTCGTGACGGATCCTCACGAATCTTGAGTTATTTTTAAAATGATATTTCATTTTTATATTGATATGCGGTCGCAAGGAACGACACACATGGAATCAAATTCTAGTTCCATCAGTATGTGAATGACCTTGGATGTGGCCCTTCATTCTGGAGTAGACGTCGGGAGGTAGAACAAGGTTGACATTACATGCGTAGCTAGGGATGATTAAATGATATATAGGAAAATGCCCAAGATGACATCGGCCACGCGGTATGTGCTCCGGAGCTTAATAAAATTATTTCCCGTAGTTATTTATAGTTATCTGCCTTCAATCCAAATAAAATCCTACGATAATTTGCAGGGCATAACTTCTCAATAAATATATTAATTTTCATGATAGTCCTGGGAGATTTAATTTGGATATTTAAATTGAAAGGTTGAATGAACTCAACCATACTGCGGATGTGCAGATACAAAAATCATTTGAGAAAATAAACAAGAACATAGCAGAGGACCGTTTCAAACGATGAGAGGTCCAAATCTTTGAGTTCTATAAAAGCGAGTCCCATTCTGTTTGATTGATTGATTTACCTAATATTTGTTAGATGCCTATGAATGATAGGCAGTGTGCAAGGTGATGCCAATATAAAAACGTTTAAAAGTTTTAAAGATAGGATTTTACAGATTTAAAGATTTAAAAGTTTTAAAGATAAAAAGTATACTCTTTGAGGGGTGCCTGGATAGCTCAGTCGGTTGAGCGTCTGACTTCGGCTCAGGTCATGATCTCACAGCTCTGTGGGTTGAAGCCCCGCGTCGGGCTCTGTGCTGACGGCTCGGAGCCTGGAGCCTGCTTCAGATTCTGTGTCTCCTTCTCTCTCTGCCACTCACCCACTCGCATTCTGTCTCTGTCTCGCTCAAAAATAAATAAACATTAAAAAAAAATTTTTTTAAAGATTAGAAAAAAGTATACTCTTTGATCTCAAGAGATGCACAGGGTAACTGCTCAACAGATGTGGAGACAAAGTATTTCATATAGTAATTATATTTCTTTGTAAGTGATGATAGCTTAAGATCAAATTCTCTTGGAGATTCTATGAAGATTTCTAGATAATTTACAGTACCTTGAATCATCGCTAACCATTGGTGACATATCACTATCTAAGATAGGGAAGGATAGTACAGGAAGGTAGACCAGATGTACTGGTCTTCCTTATGGGCTTGACCTGGTGCCCCTCTAGCTCAGCTAGTTGAATTCTTTCACAAACCCGGGAATCTTGGGCGTAAACAGAAAATGCTGTTTTCATGATATAAACATTGGAATACCTGTCCTGGCTTGGTATGAGGTCTCGGAGAAATCAATGGGACATTTTGCCTCAAGTCTCCAATTTCATGCAAGATCCAAAGTGACTGATGCGAACACACCTGTCCCTCTTCTCTGTAGGGCACATCTATTGTGTGAATTTAACCAGAAGTATAGGTTAAGTTCATGAATCCATTCTTATACTTCATAACGCAAACAGTGCTCCATATTAGACTGGAAGAGGAGTAAATCTTCAGGACACTGTCAATTCACAATTGTCACCTCCAGCATCTTGCCTCTTTCTCGTGACGGCGGATGGAAGGAAGTGAGAGGCAAGAGTAGCAAAAGAAGGGAGAAAGAAACAAAGGAATGAACGCCGCGAGTCTGGAAGCTTCCCTAACGCCAGTTGAAACCTTTGCGCACTATTAGACATCACTATTTTCAGCATGCCGAATCCAGACCTCCTCGCCAATTAAACTTGCCGCAAGTTGCCTCGCCAACAGGTTTCTACAGAATCATGTTTCTGCTTCTTGACTAAGCTGTAAGGATCCACCTATAAATATAGTTATCTGAATTTCTTCCTTTTCATTGTGCAACTCGCGACCTTTAGGAAAATTTGCAATGTTGATTATCCATTTCATTTAAAACTAGAGTCATAGCTAATTCTTGAAGCGTTTTTTTGGAAGCTGAAAATAACTAGTCTGGCTCAATTTGCAAAATGAGTTTGTTGAATCTCCAAATAATACTTCGCACTGAGATTATGGGACAGGGCTTAGTAAGAGGTTAGGGGATATTCCAGGAGACTTGCTGCACGATCTTAGGAAGTCACTGGTGTTTTTAGTTTCCTAATGAAAGGACTGGACTGTGGGTATCTGTTAGCAATATAACCCATCAGTCGCAGGCAATGCCTTTGGTTTTGAAATGCAAAGTCATTATTGGCCCCTGCACAAGTTTCATATCATTCTTCATTTCATGAGAGTCTCAGTCTACAGAAATGATTGGCATTCCCTTCTTAACCTATGAAATATTTGGGGGGGGGGTGGGGTAAGAGTTTTCCTTCATTTCCTTGAAGGAAGGGGTATTTATGGCATCATGGCATTTTCACAGATGGGGTTGGTCTCATCACAATAGCTGAGGCAACATTCACGGTAGCAGGTGAGCACACACACACGCACACACACGCACGCACACACACGCACGCAGCACTGGAGTTAATGATATGGTGGGGACATTTCTTTATCTTTATATTCATTTCTTTTTTAATCTTTTTTTAAAAAAATTACTTATATTTGAGAGACAGAGAGAGGCAGAGCATGAGCAGGGATGGAGAGAGAGAGAGAGAGAGAGAGAGAGAGAGAGAGAGAGAGATACACAATCCGAAGCAGGCTCCAGGCTTCTGAGCCGTCAGCACAGAGCCCGTCGTGGGGTTCCAACCCACGAACTGTGAGACCATGACCTGAGCTGAAGTCAGACGCTCAAGCGACTGAGCCATCCAGGCGCTCCTCCTTATCTTTATATTCTGGAGCACGTTCAGGGCTCAAGACTTGGCACGTGACTGTGATATTTCTATTAGGCTATGGTGAACTGGGGACATTCTATAAGCCTTGGAAGCAGGGCTTATATAACACGTCTGATTCACATAACATCTTTTGGGCCAGGAAAAGAGATCCTGTATCAGACGCTGGGTCCTAGAAAAAGCCATCAAGCTATGTTGCCTTTCACTACTCCCTTCTAATAATCCCTTCCAGAGCCCCCAAGAACAGAGAGAGTTTGGAGGCTGTCTTTCACATCAGGCGGCAAGCCACACCCCTGCACCCTCACCGTGAGACTGCACCATACTTTTCATTTCTTCAACTTGCATTGGCAATCTGTTTTAGCATAATTTACACATTTACACATTTTAGAGAGCAAGGCACAGTCATGCAACTTAATTCCAAAAAACATAAGCAGTGGGGGCCTGCCTCTGCACATTAGCTTTGCAAAGCATATGAACGCCTTTGCTGAAACCCAGTTCAAGGCACACGCTTGCTTGGAATCGGCGTGAAGAGGTACCTGCTGTTTGTCATTTGCCACCCGAACTTCCTTAGCGGGGTCACCTATCATCCCATTTGGGTGACCTCGAAATGTTGGTTTGGGGCCAGCAAGACGTCGTCCTGGCTTCAGCCCGCCTTCCACGTCTGTTGGTTCATTGGCATCCCCCAGACCCCGGGAATTCTGCAGAAGAACTTGCTTCTTAGTGTCAGGGAATCAGGTTTTGCCCGACTCTGCTATTAAGAGTAATTTGACTGATTCATCCTCCCACACTGACTATTTCTTTTAAATGGGCTTAGAAAGCTGGTGGGGTGTGTGTGTGTGTGTGTGTGTGTGTGTGTGTGTGTGGTGCAGTGCACAGAGCGGGTGCCTCTTAGCCGGAGCAAAGCCTTCGGAATTGTACAGAACTGGGCGCAAGGCTCCTCTCTCCTCTTTCTGGCCTGGTGACCTTGAAGTGGACCGCACCTCTCGGGGACCCCACTTTCATGTCTAGAAAGAGAAGGGAAAGGAGCTCTTTAAATCTTGTGGTGAGGGATTCGTGGGACGTTGCACGGGGAGTGAGCCCTCCGTTGATAGCAGTTTTCTTCCCTCTCTTCCCTGGTGGAAGGCAGTGCTCTCACCGGAGAAAGGAGAAAGGCAAATCGTGTGCAGAACAAAGTACGTCTTGTGTCTCTCCAGAGGATGGCTCCTCTGACAAGGCCCTGTTTGTGACCCCCTCTGACGGTTGTCTTGGTATACAGAGTAATTGAGTTTCTCTCCCATTTGATTGGGCTGCTTCCTTAAAAGTAGTGATTAAAACAGATTTACTGGAGGGCTGGGTGACATTTATACGGACTGGAGGCATTTTCCTGTTCATTTTGTTTGGGGAGTAACCTTTCAGAAAGGGTAGATTTCATTTAGGGAACACTCCATTAAGCGGGTCGGATCACTGGGAGGAATATTCTTACAATGAAACGTGTCGTGATCTCAGAGGGTATGCTCAGGTTGCACAAACCCCACAGTGAAGGGAATTTAGGATTTGGGGAGGGGGGCAGGCTTCTTTGAGTTAGTGGTACCTGCACTTCTTTCTTGTGATCTTTTTTTTTTCTTTTTATCCTTTTTGGGTTTGAGTAATCAGTGGCGAAGGTGCACCTGTTCTCCACTGCTGGCGATCGCTGATGGGGTGTAAATGCTTAGGGCCAAATAAAGGGGCGCTAATTTGTATGTTGAAATCGCTCAGAGTGATTGCTCACTCCCCCCCCTCCACAAAATTCCACCTTCAGTTATTAGAGCTATTTTGAGATCCTTCAGGATGGGTTGTTCGCTGACTCTTCGGGGAACTTGAATGTCTGGCAGAAAACATCAAGACATGAGACGGAATTCATGAACTCGGAAGATACAGCAGCCTGGGGGTATCAATAATGCACATTTAAACAGAAGTAACATTTGTTGACCAAGATTTCCTTGCTGACCCTTCAAAGCAGAATACAAAGGTGCTTTTCCATGACCTCAGGGCGGTCTTTGGCAGGTCCCCGGGCCTGAGAAGCTTTTCCCTTTGTTTTCCAGACTTGTTGCTGTTTTCTTTGCCTCTTGCAATCCTCTCCAGGCTGCCTGAGTATTCTCTTCTGGCTAAATCCTAAAAAGACTGTTTTAAACCCAGTTCTCGAACATCTCTTGTTTTCATCTTTTAACCTAGAGTGTCTGTCCAAATACCAAGGGCACCATCCAGCTTCCCCCTCTGGCAGAGCCCCGAGCCTGGTCAAATGAAGTCATCAAAACCCCACGCGTAACCATGCCCTCATTCAATCGTGCTTACAACCTAGTGCAGCTGCCTCCAATTGCATGCGAAAAAGTAGAGTCATCCCCGTTTCCGTGAACTATTTCCTGGACTCAGTACACTTCTCCAGCAGCGCGCAAAATGCAATAGGTCTTGTAACAACGCCATCTACTATGTACGAGGAAGCCTCGTGGGGCGATAGCCCTTATTGGTCCAGAAACAGCCTGGATGCAAGCTTTTAAATTTCTTGATGGAGTGAAATATTTTTAAAAATGAATCTGTTCCTTGGTGTATGTTTTAAAAAATTATGCCAGGCAAAAGTTACCATCCTGGTTTTCATTTTTCAATTTGCAGAGACTTGACAAAAATGTCTTGGAATGGAGGTGATGCTGTGAACACGCCCTCTTATATTAGTTGCAAGAGGGTAAATTGGTATAATTTTTAGGAAAGGCAATTTGCCAATATGCGTCAGGAACATTAAATACGCTGGTACCCTTTGGCCCGGTCGTTCTGTTTCCAGAAATCCATTCTCGGAAAATAATCCAACATACGTAGGTATTTTCCATGAATTGGTTTATTGAAGCATTACTGTAATCATGAAAATACAAAAAAGGAGGAAACTACAAAATGCTCCCAAATAGGTGAATAATTAGTTAAAATAGTATGTATACATATCACTAAGTTATGTGAATAAATACATTTTAATGATATACGACAATGTTTATTGATGAGGTTAAGGGCAAAATGCAGTGAACGCAGCTCTATAAAATGTATATGCGGACAGGATGATGAAAAGACATCATGCCAAAATGTTTATTATCGGGTATCATCTTGTCTTGGGGTTTACAGGCCACTTTTCTTTTTGCTTTATACATTTTTGTATCATAAGCATGGAAAAGAATTAAAAACATTCTCAGCAGTAATCCTAATTTGGCCAAAAGTGTGTGTGTGTTTGTGTGTGTGTGTGTGTGTGCGCGCGCGCGCGTGTGTGTATAGATGAAGAAATGTTTTTTGTAGAAAAATAAAATATGTCTAGCAAGAAAGATGAAACAAAGAAATAGTTGGGCTGAGTTCACATTTTTCAAACCAACTTGTACTTCTAAAATAGAATTCTGCCTCTCCACACACTGGGTTCCTGGAAGCTGACCAAAATCTACACAGTAATATTAACTCCACTTAAAAAAAGGGAAGAGAACATATTGAACTGCATTCACTTATGGTCTGGGTGCCTGGAAGAAATCCGTTGGTGTGTACCAAAGTGATGACATTCATGTTTCTATTTGCATTTTGAAAATTGACAGATAATTGAAAAGAATCAGCATATGAAATTTCTCAGAGGCAGCAAGCTGAAAAGCCGGAGGAACCTTGCCCATGGAGCATCCTGTGCCCACAGTCTGGTTGCGGAACGCTCTAGAACTGTGTGCTTCTGTAGTTGCCATCAGGAGCGTTCTCTGACTGCTGGGGGCTGGGAAAACCTTCCTCCGCTGTCTGGCCAAAGCACCATCAGTTCTCTGTTGGACACATCGTCTCTCTCACTTTCTCCAATTGTGATTGCGGTGAAATTGCAGCGACCCTACCTAGGAAATCAGCAAATGGTCAGCCATCTTGCCTCTGAGGGTATCCAGAGAGACTACGGAGAACACTTAGTAGACAATCATTTCTTATTTATTAGGCTTTTTAATTTTTTTAAACTAGAAGTGGTACGACTGGCTTTACATTAAGCAAATGCTCAATACACATATTTTTCAATCATCACAAAGACCTAACAGCGTTTGAAAGGTGGCGGACATGCACAAAATATACACTGATCGATTTAAAAGGGGAATCCGCATAGCGGTGCAAAAGCAAAACTTCGTTCGTCGCGAATTAAAAGGAAAACTAGCGCATGAAGACATTTTAAAGAGGGGAGGGAGGGGAGGAGGGGAGAGATGGGGGCGGAGGCAGAGGGACACCTAGCTGAAGGGACCTTTACAAGAGCAACACGCCCCTGTGGTTGTAACCGTGTAAATTCAGACCTGAGCGACCTGTGTGAGCACATCAATCTGAATCCAGTGCCTCGCGCTGCCCCCCGCCCCGGGGGGCTCCCGGGTAGGGGTGCCGAGAAGCAAACAGAGTTGATCTGAGAACAGAGCGGCATGTCTGTAACTTTCGTGTTCCAGTCTCCCGCAAAATGTATTTATTTAACAAATGTCACCCAAAACAGCTTGGTAGCAGATGAGGTTTATTTAATGGCAGTAAAACAGGTGAAACATTCCCTACATTTTTCGTCTCTGTTTATGTTTCTATCAAAAAAAAAAAAAATTGAGCTAGTTACAGCTCTTTACACACTCAAACAGAGCCGCGGCATAGATTTGGGAAGTAACGCAAATTTCACTTAGTAACCGGCTTGGAAAATACACATCTCTCTCTCTCTTTCTCTCTCCCTCTCTCTCCTCGGAGCAATTTTTGATATATATATTTTTTCTACCCAGAGGACAGGAGCATCAGATCCCAATTCGACTTCGTTTTCTTATTATTTTACTTGATTTTTTGAATGCTTCCCCCTCCACGATTAGCCGGCTGCATTTGGCACCGGCTTGAAGTTCTTTCCAGTCTTTTCTCTCCCTTCCTATTTTCGCTTTACTGTGCTCGGAAGTGCCCTCTCGGCGGGGAGAGAAACCCACCCCATCTCCTCCCCAGCCCTTTCAGCTGTAACCTTTCTACAAGTAAATGCTAATTGAAAAAGAAAGAACACCACTAATCTTGGAATTTAAATGCATTTAACAAAACCAATCTCGCTGTAAATTGTTGTTTCTCCATTCCCTTTTCCCTAACAGATGTCGAGAAACTGCAATTCCTATTAAGAACACTTGACTGTTTACTCAGCACGAGAACCTCAGCCCCGCTCTGCATCAATCTAAATGCGTTTCGAGACGTCAGGCCCCCGAAAAGTGCAGACGGTTAGTTGGTTATTTTTAAATGTAATCTTCACATAAAAGAACCACGGCGTTTTCCCTTTCACTTTGTCATCCCCTCTCTTTTTTAACGATGGCATCAAGCATTCGGCATAGAAGAAGGGGGTTTTTATGGCCCGTTCCATTTCAAGTCGCTTTCGGCGTGAGCCGGCGGGTTTGCCACGCGGCGAGCGGAATTACTCAGTTTATGAAACTGATTGGAGGGTGGGGGGGCGGGGGTGCACCGAAAGGTGCTGCCCGGGGTCCGACAGCCCCGGAGCCGAACACCGGAAGTCGAGCTGCGTCTTCCTGACGGCGTGCACGCCGCGTGTGACTCCAGGGGACCCTGGACACCAGCCTGCGGAGCGGCCGGAACACAGGGGACGCTGTGCTGGGGGCCCGGGCTCCGCGCTTCCTCGTGGGCGGGGAGGAGATGAGCGCTCGTCCACACCGGAATCCAGAGATCCCTCACGCTCACTTGGCCTGATCCTCCGAGGAGCTTCTCGTATTTGTCGTTTGTTTAAAAGCACTTGCTTAGCACTTGGCACATAACATACATATATTGCACGCGCAAGCTGCGTGGCTCTGCAGCAGTGTGTTTGCACTGGGTTGTAAGGGCCCTTGTCATCTTGCCAAGCACCGAGCTGCACAATTTGGAAAGATGTATTTTCAGAATTCTTCACATTTTGTCATGTTTTCCCTTTCTAGCTCACTGTCCCTTTTATTAAACTTGTTAAGAATAGGAGAAAAAAAAAAACAAAAACCGCCGATTAAAAAAAAAATAGCATCAACTCAAAACTGGAAGAAAAAAAAATTCCTTGTTGGGAAGGGAGCTGGGGCACGTGCATTTACTGGGTACCTGATAATAAATCGACTCACGGGCAGCCGGGGACAGTGATGGGTCACGTTGACGCTGCAAGGCAACTGGGCGGCGAGGCTCTTCATTTGCTCCGTTTCAGACACGCGAAAACTGACGATTTGCAAAGTTGGTTCGCCCCCCCCCCCCCCCCCCCCCCGCCCCCGAGCTGGTCTGCGAGAGAGATCAGATGAGCACTAAAGCGTATGTTGTTAGCCAGATGGTGTGGGTTGCTGGCACTTTCCCTTTCTCACATCTTCTTTGAGATACAGTTAAGCATAGAGGTTAAATCTTTCACTGCATGGTAAGCTCCCGGAGGACAGAGGCTTGTCCTGATTTCATATCGTATAGTCCCCAGGGCTATTTGTGTACTGGGGGTCACATGACGAATATAGGAATTGACAATGTTAGCCTTGAAAACAAAACTGCCAGTTATTTTAGTGGCAAAAGACAGATTCGTTTGCGAATAGCAGACAACTGAAATCCAGGACACATGAGCTCAGACAAGACCTTCGGCAAGTCCAACCCAGAGAAGAAGGAAACATCGTTTTATGGAAAAGTAAGAGGAAGTTCGGAGAGATGGTTTGAGAAAGAGTCCGTTGGAGAGAAGCAAGAGTTGAGGGTGATGAGGTTTCTACCGACTGAGCTGCAGGGGTGATCTGTTTCTTGTGGGAGATGCAGTGTATTTCTTTCCCTCTTGGGGCCTGTAATTGATGATTCTTCTCTGTTGGCCCTTCTTCTGCTGGGTCTGTCATTGACACCTGTTCCTGTGATTGATGTTGGGTGGTATGGCTCCTCCTTCTGTCCCCTACTCCACTTTAGTGAGGTTTCTTCTTGTTAATTATCACAATAAATACATTGATTGTAAGCGTTGCAGTCATATCTGCCTTTTGGGGGTGGGATTTTCCAGAAAACGTTTCTTTCTTTTCTGGCCTATAGAATATATATTTCTAGTGAATTTGGGGTCTAGCCCCCAAGTCAATTGCATGTTTGCTGCGCATGGAGAACTGTCTTCCCTCCCAAGTTCTAAGTGATTTCCATGCTTTGGAGTTCAGCTTGTGTGTCTGAGATCCTTTGGGTGAGACCCAGCTTGAACTTGGAGATGGACAGCTCGAGCTGGTGAGTGGTCTGGCCCTGCACTCTGGCCTCAGACGAGCCTGGGTCTGGGCTACACTTTCAAGTAGCTTCAGGGAGATGATCTTGTCTAAGACCCTCCTGTGATGGCTGGAAGTTAACAGTCTTCCCTGCAGAGAGAGTGCAGGGTCCAGGTGAGGGAAGTATGGTGATAGATACAGTGTCTTGTGTTGTCTTGTAAATGGAATAAGTTCCAGTTTAATTTGGTGCACATTATAAATTCAGGTTTTCAAAAGGGCCAAGCACAGGGATTCAAACCGTGCATAGTTTAAGCATTTCCCTGTGTCCTGATTTTCTCCTGTCTCCGGTGGTATATTTCCTACATCTCTTTGTCTCTTTGTCTTCCTACATCTCCTGCCTCCCTTTTCTTTCTTCTTGCTAGCTCTACATCTTTCCCTGGTGCCTGCTCCCTCCCTCCCTCCCTCTCTCTCTCTCTCTCTCTCTCTCTCTCTCTCTGTCTTCTGTATTCCTTTCTTTTCTGTCTTTCCACTTTCCCTAGATCTCCTTCTTCCCTCCCTATTTGCAAATCCTATTCTCCGGCTTTGCTCACTCCTTTTCCTTGGTAAGGCGTAGCAGGGAACACGGCACCCCAGAGAGGGGCAGGAGGAAGCCTGAATCCTGGCTCACTGTGTGGGCATCTCCAGGAGGCCAGTCTGGGTTGGAGGTCGTCTCCAGAGCAGAATGCTAACCGAGTTTTATGTGCTGGAGACATTTGGGCTCTTAGAATCCCCAAGCACCCCTGAGAGTCTTGACCCTGTATCTACCAGGAGAACCCTGTGGGGGAATCCAGATTCCGTGTCCTCTCTGCCCACATGTTTGCAAATCTGGGTGCACCGGGCCTAGCCCTCTCCTCGTGTCCTTTGAGCTTCCCTAGAGTGGAGGGCGACCGGGAGAGGTGAACGTAGACAGGGAGAGGAGAGGGAGACAGTACGATTTAAATTCTTAAAATCGCTTACTCCATTTCCTGTCATTTATGCAGGAAGAAATAGAATTTCAGAGAGCTCAAAAGACTTTTCCAGACTCACACGCAAGAAAAGGAGGAGGAACATTCAAACCCAGGTCGCTTCATCCTCAATGTTCTCTCTGTTCTCTGCCCACTATTTCAGAGAGCGGACAAGGGCACGATGGCTGAGAAGATGGAAAGGAAGAGAGCACAGTGGAGGGTCCAGTGGGGTGTGGCCTTGCCCCGAAATGCGCAGCCGGGACCCCACACACTTGGCATGGAATCAAAACACCGTTAATGGGCCGGGTGGACTTGACTGCTCGAGCCGGTTCCAGTATCTACGAGCAGCACTCGCCCTTCCTCCGGTAGAAGATCCAAGTTTAAATTCCACAAACACTTTCGGGCACCTGCCTCATCCCCTGCAACTGTCAAGCCGTTGATAATTCAGCTGTCTCGATCAGATTTTGAGCAACCTTTTCCCGTCCTACTAATAGGTGATGGAACTGATCCGAAGCTTCCCCACTGTGTACTTTATTCTCTTCGTTCAGGGGAATCACACTGAGCATAATGGTAGGAATGAAAACTTTGAAATCAGATGCACTTGTGTCTGAATCTTCCTTCCTTCCTTCCTTCCTTCCTTCCTTCCTTCCTTCCTTCCTTCCTTCCTTCCTTCTTTCCTTCCTTCCTTCCTTCCTTCCTTCCTTCCTTCCTTCCTTCCTTCCTTCCTTCCCTCCTCCCTCTCTTCTTTCTTTCTTCCTTCCTTTCTTTCTTTCTTTCTTTCTTTCTTTCTTTCTTTCTTTCTTTCTTTCTTTCTTTCCTTTCTTTCTTTCCACATCCTATATTTCTTTGCTCTATGCAATGACTCTGAACATCAGCTTTCTTAATTGTCCCTGCAGATGGGGGCTGAGCCGGAACGTGTCTATGCAGGCTTCCAGCCCCATGCCGGAGGATTTGGCTCTCCAGGAGGTGGAAGCCCAAGAAAGACACACATTGGCACCTGCTGACTTCAGTACGGAGGTTGGTTCTGAAGGTGGGTGAGCAGAGTGGAAAAGGCAAGATTCAAGAATCTTCCTACATATGTAATTTCGTTTTCCTCATTCAGGAGAATCAAACCAAGCCCCCACTAGGATTGAGTCATGCTTCTCGGTTTTGAAACTGTCAGAAGGCTTGAGAAAACAACAACACAGAAACTATGACTGGTGGGTGCACAAACAAGGAAGTTCTTAATGAGGCAGAAACAATGGTTGAGAGAGCAGGTTCTGGTCCCACTGAGCGCTCGCGTTACCCACGCACCCAGCCCTTCCCGAGCAGCGCACCCCGCTGGGCCGCCCCGAGTGTAGGAGCCAAAAGGAAAGGAACAGGCAGGGCCAGGCGCAGTGAAATGCTGTTCTGCCCACCTTTGGGCAGCCTCAGAAGAAAAGCCGAGAAGCTTAGATCGGAGGTGAGCTCATTGTAATCATTTAGATGCTATGCTCTTAGGTGCTAATCCACATTGTCCGCAGACAGAAGATCATAGAGAAATGCCCCCTGTGCCATCGTGTAGGGCTTTTGGAGAGTTTGGTATGCATGGTAATTACAGGTTCTGCCTGCACACTTGGCCATCACCCTCGAGGCCGGGAATCCTCGTGCAGAAGCTCAGCTGGACCTTGCACTGGCCCTGGGAGCGCTCCACTGGCATTGGCTGTATTAACAACAAAAAGAGACGGAAAAGGCAGCTCAGGTCTGCTCCTACAGGCTTGTTGCTTCTCTTCCCTTGCAGCAAGGAGCCCTCAGCTCAGCAGCCCCTGCCATCATACGCACGCCCCTCTCCCCTTCCCCCCTGTGCTGTCCTCCTGCCATCCACCTGACAGGGCCCGCCTCTCACGGCCTGGCCACACTTGTCTTTCAGGAGGTGCCCCTCGACCCCCCAGCCCTGGGTCTGGCATCTGCAGGGTCTTCTCTTGTACCGGCCTCTTCGCCGAAATTACAGCTCTTTCCATAGAACAACTCCTTCCAACTGAGCTTTAGGGCTCCTGCTCCTTCCCTTCTCGGATCTGTCAGGTGCCAGTGTTGTGCATGCCCATCCGTGCTCCCATCAGTGACTAGAAGCAAACCCTGCCTTCGAGCGTCTGACCAGGATCCTTCACTGCCGCTCTGTGCCTCGTGAGAGGCTGGGCGCTGCCCTCTGCTCTGCGCTTTGGAACCAGGTTGGAATTCTGGCTGGGCCAGTCAATGCCTTGATGTGAACTTGGGCCAATGAAGCCAACTCTCTGTGCCTCAGTTTCCTCTTCCATCGGGCGGGGGACTCATGCTGCCCACCAGCCGGGGTGTTGGGAGGGTTAAACGCATTAACGCAGGTATGGCGCACAGCCTGGGCATGGTTAGTGTTCGGTATAAACCGGCTCCTACATGTACGGGATCTGAACCAGGAGGCTCAGCCCGAGACAGACCGAGTCCTCGGTTCGATCCCATCGTTGCTGATTGAGGAACACAGGTTCAGAGAGGCTGAGAGCCCAAGCCAAAGTCGTATCCGTGGGATAGGGGTCCGCCCGAGACCTCTGACTCTTTGTGACCTTGAACGTTATCACCAGCACGCGTGTGAGAAAGAAAGAGGTGAAGGAGAGGGATGGGGGAGGCTGGAAGGATGAGGAGAGAAGGCAACACCAGCCTGGTTCCGAATCTGAGCAGATTTCTAATTAGGATAACATTCAACTATTCTTATGAGAAAATGTAAGAAAGGAGGAGCTCATCTCTGGGCCTGCTTAGAAGTACACGGAGGCAGAAGGTAATCAAGCTTCCTTGAACCTCTGCCTCTGCCGGGCTCAGAATCAGGCAGGAGCTATCTTTGTTTCCGTATCTTTTCCCGAAGCCTTGAGCAATCGCTAACAATCCTATTTACTCCGTGTACCAGACAAACACAGTTACCACCGCCATCTCACTATTTTTATCTAATATTGAAATTTCTCTCCCTAAGAGCAGCCCTGAATATATTATGATATCTGCTGAATACATGATGTGTGTAATATACTGTGCAGAGATGGTATTTATGAAGCCAGGTTCTAACTGAAATGAAGGAATCATTCAGTTCTCATTTGAAAGGAAATTCAATTGGATGCATTTTCAAGAAAGCAAATTCGTGGTTTTTTTTTTTTTTTTTAAATCCTCGCAAACTTTGGGATGCAAGGCCAATTTCTTCATATCCCTCCGTGGCATAGGCTGCCCCGTGGTCCCTCGCGTATCTGTCCTGCAGAGACTGGGGTGTTCTCCCCGTTCCCTCATGACGCATTCCCCACTGGTTGCCATCGTCACCACTGTTTTTCAGCATAATGGTGTGTCAGAAACCTTTGGCAACGTTGGAAGCATCACGCACCAATCTCTCCACGTGTCTCTCAACAGGTCCCCGCGAAGGGGGTTTAAAAGATGTCCATCTTGCAGAGGAGGAGGCTGGTCTACACCACAGGATCGCCGGATCCCGCACTGGCTTCGCCGGCTGTATTCAGTGTATTCCCAAAGCGATTTTGTTTTGGTTTTCCCATTTTGTGCGGAGTAACCACAGCGATGGTGGCAGTAATGACGTTCAGCATGGTGCCCTCTGCTTGTTACTACACTTTGGAGAGTACCTTCTAATCCTCACATCCCCCGGTGATACATTGGGAGATGGAGGGCACGGGATGAAGCATGGCAAGGTGCCGTGAGTCATAAATGCGGGACTGGGGTTCAGACCAGCGGTCTGTGTCCAGGTGCCAACCCGCCAACCCACCAGGCACGTGCCTGCTGCTTCCTCTGCCTTCCTCCTAGGGCTTTGACCTGTGCGGCTCCCTGTCCGGAAACAAAACTCAGCCAACTCGGTCTTCTCAGAACTGAAAGTCAACAAGTCAAGTCCATGGTGAAGGAAGCACCAGACTTTTCTTCCGCGTGCCTCCTCGCCCGGGGACTTTGCCTTCACGTCCTGTCTCCCCTTCAAGGAAAGAGGAACCATACAGTTGGAAAAATAACAATAAAACAGCAAAGCCCTCAGGGACTTCCTGGGCGAATCTCTCCCTTTTGCAGCCAGGGGAAGCGATTTTGCGGACGAAATGCGGAAAGGTGGAGTAGCGTCCCAGCACCGCAGAGCCAATTAATGGCAAAACAAAGAGTGAGATCTGGGTCTCTTACATCGATTCTTCCATCAGATCATAAGGCTGGTTCTTGGCTCGTCTTCAGCCCATTAACACAAAACATCCCAACCAACAGATCTTGAGCCTTACCTGCTCACCTGCTGGATCTATTCCCCGCCTTCCCCCCTCCCCGCTCCCAATCCCGTCCCTCACTAGATGGCTCAAAGAGAGTTAGAAGGTGTGTGTGTAACAACTTCCTTATTCAGCCTCCCAGAGCCTGTGGGCAGCTCTCAAAGCAGGAGGCCTTTGGGCGGGCAGAGGGGTGGGTGCAGAGGAGGGTCATACACATTTGGGCAATTTTGGTTTCAGCAGTTTCTTTGTAGTAGGATTTCTTGGCCCATTTAAGGGGCCAACGTGTATACCAAATGTCTAAGGGAGAGAAGCTGTGAAGTCTTTACCAACTTATTTGTACAGAGGATCTTTTTTTTTTTTTTTTTCCCCCTGCGAAGAGTGGCTTGTATGGCCCAAGGTTCATGGGTCATAGTCTGGGTAATGATGCTATAGACCAGTGGCCAGCAAACTACAGTCCGCAGTCCAGGTCTGGCCAGCCTCCTGTTTTGTAAATCATGTTATAGGCACACAGACACATGTGTTGGCTGACATTGTCTGTGGCTGCTTTTGTACCACAAGGGCAGAATTAGGGAGAGAGATTGAAAGACCTACGAGGTCAAACCTGTTTCCTCTCTGGTCCTTTATAGAAAAATTGCATAATCTCTTAGGGAATATTATAATGGGCGTCTTTTCTTTTTCTTTTCTTTTCTCTTTTCTTTTTTTTCTTTTCTTTTCTTCTTTTTTTCCTTTCCTTTCCTTTCCTTTCCTTTCCTTTCCTTTCCTTTCCTTTCCTTTCCTTTCCTTCCTTTCCCTTCCCTTCCCTTCCCTTCCCTTCCCTTTCCTTTCCTTGCCTTTCCTTTCCTTCTCTTCCCTTCCCTCTCCTCCCCTTTCTTTTCTTTTCTTTTCTTTTCTTTTCTTTTCTTTTCTTTTCTTTTCTTTTCTTTTCTCCTTCCCTTCTCTTTCCTTCCTTTCCATTTCTTTTCTTTTCTTTCCTTTTTTTAAAATGGTTTTTTCTTTTTCTTTTTTTTTTTTTTTTAAACAGAGACTCTCAGGGGCGCCTGGGTGGCTCAGTTGGTTAAGCATCTGACTCTTAATTTCAGCTCAGGTCGTGGTCTCATGGGGCTCTGCACTGACAATGTGGAGCCTGCTTCAGATTCTCTCTCTCTCTCTCTCTCTCTCTCTCTCTCTCTCTCACACACAGACACACACAAAATAAAATAAAACTTAAAAAGAAAAAAAAAAACAGAGTCTCAGTATTAGTCACCAGGAGCATTACAGCCAGAATATTTTTCCTCTTCTTATGGATCTAACAGGATCTTTCCTTTGAGATGGTTATTGTGGACACATTTTTAGAGTTATAACCTAGAGTCTATCTAATTTTCCGGTCATGGATAAATTACCAGACTTGCACATTGCAAAGCATGTACGTGTAACATCCCGAGATCATCAAGATGGCCAGTTACAGGGCTGGGCCAGTGACATCCGTTGGAGAACCATCTCTCCCACATGGTCCTGAGGGGGAAAACTTAGGGTGGAGAGGCTGTGTCTTTCTTGCGAAGTATATCCTGATTGGAGGTGCCGCCATAGTTTCCCAACAGAGAGGAATAGCCGTGCAGTTCCTGTCTGTCGTGTGCCAAGAGTTACAGGGCACCCAACTTCATGTTTTGTATCGATTTAAATTTAACTTTAAATTCTTTATTTTTTTTTCTTTGTTGCAGATTGTCTTCCAGTGAACTGAATATTAAAAAGATATTACAGACAGAAACAACCCGCCTGGCTGATTGTTTCTTCCCCAAATGGATGCGATGATGAGGGAACACTTTCATTTACATAAACAATCAGCTGAAAGGGCCTCACCGAATGTGAGCATTCATATTTGATGACACCCTGATTGTAACCATAAATAACAATATTTTCATTGTTGGGTAATAAACATCATTACCCAGGGTGTTTTAGGTGAGTGGGCACTTAAGGGGGTAAAGAGGAGATGATCGGGGAGATTAAGGTGAGTGTTTAGCAATATTCGAAGAGATAACCTTGCAAATTTCAGGTATGTGATGAACGTCTTCGCCAAGCGCCTGTTGATAAATATAACGAGGTTTCTGACTCAGACCAGGCTCACTTGTGGAAATGAAACGTATCAAGGCAGAAAAACGATTTCACTCAACGGACCAGCTGGTACCAAGGGACAAATGTGCCAGGCTCCGTCCTTGATGAACTCGTGGTCTGCATGACCCGAACACCTACATACAGGCACTGACAATATCATGTAATAAAAGCATTGGTGCAAAAAAAAAAAAGTTTCCAGGGGCATCTGGGTGGCTCAGTCGGTCAAGCGTTCAACTTCCACTCAGGTCATGATCTCACGATATCACTGTTCATAGGTTCCAGCCCCACCTCTGTCTCTGTGCTGTCCCACTGCTTAGGAGTCTCTCTCTCTCTCTCTCTGTCTCTGTCTCTCTCTCTTTCTCAAAATAAATAAATAAACTTAAAAAAAAAAGAAAAGATCTTCATCCATAATGCAGGTGGGCCTCATTCAATCAGTTGAAAGCCCGAATAGGACAAAGACTTGGCTTCTCTGGAGCAAGAAAGGATTGTGCCAGCAGATTGCCTCTGGGCTTGAATGGCAGGTCTTGCCCCGGTCTCCAGAATACTGGTCTATGCTGGGGATTCTGGGCTTAGCAGACCTCAACGATCACATTAGCCAATTCTTTAAAAATAAATCCCTTTCTCTCTAAATATATATACGTCCTGTTGGTTCACTTTCTCTGGGGAACCCTGAAAGATACACCCCATGGGAAAGAACATCATCCAATTTTGAATGGGCTCATATGCTAGGCACCTGACAATCTCTTTATGGAAGAAAGATGGTCTTTGAAGGCCTGACGGCCTCTGTTGGAATTCTGGTAGGGATGCTTCCTAATGCTTTGATAGCCAATGATGTGTTACTCCCTGCGCCTTGCTTTTTTCATGGTTATAGAGAGGGGTGGGAATGATGCTCTGGCCCACTAGAGAGAACTGAATGATGGGGTCTATTTTATTTTGCTTTCTGGAAAACATGGACCCAATGTGGAGCCCTCCTCCTTCTTTGTTCTGAAAGCAGACCTCAGGGAAGAAACCTCTACAGTTCTCCTGCCTTTGCAAACTACAGAACATTCTTTCTGGCAAAGCAGGTCCACAGAACGAGAGTTGGTAAGAAGGGTGAATGAAGCCATAATTCTTTTTTCTTCCTTTAATTTTGTTTTTATTAAAAAAATTTTTTTTAAATTTGAGAGCGAGAGAATGTGAGTCTAGGAGAGGGACAGAGAGAGGGAGAGAGAGACTCCCAAGCAGGCTCTACACCCAACCCCTGGGGGCTCAATCCCACAATCCTGGGAGCATGAACTGAGTCAAAAGCAAGAGTTGGACACTCAACTGACTGAGCCACCAGGCGCCCCCATTATTTCTTCCTTTAATTCAAATTTTATCCTTACGGATAAGCATCGTCAGAAATTGGCCCAACATTTGATGGCTCAAAAAAGAATTATAGCTTGGAGAAAGAAAACGAAATAAAAGAAGACAGATAGTTGCAACATAAATTCTCTGGTTTTAGAATTTTTGTTTTGTTTTGTTTTCCACACCAATGCCTTGATGTATCCGCTAACCAGCATTTGGCTCTTTTACAACTGCTACAATTATTTTGTCAATTTTTTTTTATCTTTGGGGAAAAAAAAGTTAGTTTACAGTTTATTAACTTGGATTACTGGAAATCGCTCCCATGGGCTTTCAGTTGCAACAAGACCTTGGAAAAGTGAGTCCTTAAGACTTAAAAACATTAATAGCTACCATTGAAACAGCAGGAGGAAAAATAGACTGTCTTTTTTCATCCCTCTGCATTCAGGATCAAGTTTTTGTATTTTCCCCGTCAACAACCTGAATATGATTTTCCTGTTCTTTTCTCCTACAAAACAAATGGCTATTTTCTGTAATGATGATAATTATATGGCACCTAAGGGCTTAAAAACACATCCACTTGCATTAACATACTCTTAGCTCACTTCAGAAAAGAAAGACTGTTGATGATCTGTGTTTAGTTGAAGGAGCTGAAACTTGGGGAGGATGACTGGCTTAACCAAAGTCAGGTGGCCACAGGTGGCCGAGGAGAGTGAAGAAGAGGAGCTTTGAACTTTTTTGTGATAACGAGACATATGCCCAAACTATACATATTTTTTTTTTCCTTTAGCATCATAGACTAGCAGCACTATCCACAATAGCCAAAGTATGGAAAGAGCCCAAATGTCCATCGATGGATGAATGGATAAAGAAGATGTGGTCTATAGATACAATGGAGTATTACTCGGCAACCAAATTATACATATTTAACGACTAACTGAGAACTGGCTCCCTCCCAACGTGCGGGTTCCCCTCTGTTCTCATGTTCCTCCTCTTCTGGGAAGACACATCCAGGTATGTCTTGATCATTGAATACTCATTCCCACCCTACGCCAAAATGAACAGCTGAGTGCCTCCAAAGGGCCACCGTGAAAGAAGGCACAGTGGGCATCTCCTGTGAGGTTCAAGTCCTCTAACATGTAAATACCTGTAAGATCTTGCTTCCTCTCTCTGACCTTGATTTCCCCGCGTATAGATGGGTATCCGACTGGCAGCGTGACTCTAATTATTAAATAGAACAATATGTGTGCATGTGTGAGGCCTGGAGCTGACATACAGTAGCTCAGTAAATAGTGGCTTTATCTCTCCCCTCCCTGGAAAGAGTGGACCCGGCTTCTGCATATTGATGTTGATGCACCAATATGGACAGTGTGAGGTCTGCTGAGGCAGAAGGTGCCAGAAGATTGCCAAGTCTGCACCCCCCCATCCAGAACACTCAGCTAGACCACCTTAGCCAGCTTCCACCATGGGAGGCATTGTTGGGTCTTCTCACACCATCCTCCAGGCTCTTTTCCCCTCTGGCACAATGAAGGAAAATATGGTAAATATGAAAGTCACTCTTTCCTTCAGTAAGAAATGAACACAAGCAAGAAATAAGCTTCCAGTGTGTTAAATCACTGATAGGCAAGGGTTTATCTGCGTTAGTGGCCAGGGCTGCCTTATCCGTGACTTACCCATACAATACAGTCAATTCACTTAAAAATAGCCCGCACATCTAGACACACACCAACACACGTGCATCCACACACCCACACACGCACAGAGAACTCTGGCATTCTGTGTATGCATTGAACCTTTTGTTGACTTAATGTCTATTCCCTTGAATATTCTTGGTATCTGTATGCACAAACATAAAGCATACTGTTAAGAATTTTAAAACTTATATTTGGTGAGACCTTCAGAGTTCGATGGAGAGTCCCTCTTCTGTTGCTGTCTTATGGATGGCCATCCTCTCCTTGAACCTCTCCATGACATGGTGCCCTCTGACCGCCTCCCATGGAAACTGGTGACCAAACAGCTCTAAGTGTTACGTATGAAGCCCGGAGCTGCCTTCTCTCATATCTGTATCCCATGGCTCTACCATTCTGAGAAACTAGGAACCAGCCCGCTCATCTTTCTATAGGAGACCCCCTCAAATAATTAAGAATACAGCCAGTTCTGTTGTAAGTCTTGTTTTGAAAATAGATGTCTGTTTCGATGTGATTGATATGTTAAGCACATTTTAAAGGTTATAAGAATTTCAGATTTGGATAAATTCCGAGAAGCTCTATTGCTGGGTCGTAGGGTAGTTTTATTTTTAATTTTTTGAGGAACCTCCGTACTGTTTTCCAGAGCGGCTGCTGCCCCAGTTTGCATTCCCACCAGCAGTGCAAGAGGGTTCCCATTTCTCTGCACCCTCTCCAGCATCTATAGTCTCCTGATGTGTTCATTTTAGCCACTCTGACTGGCATGAGGTGATACCTCACTGTGGTTTTGATTTGTATTTCCTTGACAATGAGTGATGTTGAGCATCTTTTCATGTGTCTATTGGCCATCTGGATGTCTTCTTTGGAAAGGTGTATATTCATGTCTTCTGCTCATTCTTCACTGGATTATTTGTTGGGTGTTGAGTTTGGTAAGTTCTTTACAGATTTTGGATACTAACCCTTTATCCGATATGTCATTTGCAAATATCTTTTCCCATTCCTTTGGTTGCTTTTTAGTTTTGTTGATTGCTTCCTTTGCAGTTCAGAAGCCTTTTATCTTGATGAGGTCCCAATAGTTCATCTTTGCTTTTCTTTCCCTTGCCTTTGTAGCTGTGTGTTGATTCATAGGGGCACATGTACCCCACTGTTTATAGCAGTGCTTTCAACAATAACCAAATTATGGAAAGAGCCTAAATGTCCATCAACTGACGAATGGATAAAGAAGATGTGGTTTATATATACAATGGAATACTACTTGGCAATGAGAAAGAATGAAATCTGGCCATTTGCAGCAACTTGGATGGAACTGGAGGGTATTATGCTAAGTGAAATAAGTCAGGCAGAGAAAGACAAGTATCACATGTTTTCACTCATAAGTGGAACTTGAGAAACTTAACAGAAGACCATGGGGGAGGGGAAGGGGAAGAAATAGTTACAAACAGAGAAGGAGGGAGGCGAATCATAAGAGCCTCTTAAATACAGAGAACAAACTGAGCGTTGATGGGGTAGGGGAGAGGGGAAAATGGGTGACGGGCATTGAGGAGGGCACTTGCTGGGATGAGCACTGGGTGTTGTACGGAAGCGACGAATCATGGGAATCTACCCCCCAAATCAAGAGCACACTGTATACGCTGTATGTTAGCCAACTTGACAATGAATTATATTTAAAAAAAAGAAAGAAAAAATTCATCCCCATGAACATTTGATATTGCCATTTTTTTAATATCAGGCAGTAATTATCTTGTGATTTTGATTTGCAGTTTCCTGAAAACTAATAAAAAGTGAAACCCTTTTTATATGTGAAAAAAAAAAGAATTTCCTATTTGCTTCTTGGCCATTTCCTCTGCAAGAAACACTGAGTGAAAGCAGAAAACTGTGTCCAGGTAGGTGGAGCCATACAGCAATGCAGATTGCACACATACGTGCCCCTCGAACACCGCTCCCCTGCCCTGGTTTGCCGTGTGTTTTATGACTCACAACCATCCACTTCCTATGTTACAACGTTCCTTCTGGTTCCAGAAGGCCCTTCTTTCACCACGTCACAGTAACGAAAGAGCTTCAACTCTTATAAGACCCACTTTCACAAGCAAACTTGGAGACTTTTTCTAGGGAAGGAGCCATATTTATTGCAGTATTCGTATATTTTTCTCAACCATTTAGCATGGGTTGCCTTCTCTATTAGACCGTAGAGGTGGCATCTTACTTTAGTCTGTTAATGGGATGGGGAGTATTTGTCGTTAAGTTTCATCCTCACATTCTTTGAATGAAGATATCATGCGCCCTCACCTCTCCTGATGCTCACCACCCAACGATGAATAAACACGTGCGTCTTCTCTCTTGGTGCTTATAGGTTAGAGACCTATCAACCTCCTGGTTCTCCTAGGAGGGGGAATAAATTGGCCAATAAAGAAGGATGCCAATGAAAGGGTGTGATTTCTGGCTCAGCTAATGCAGCTACTAAAACCAGAAAAAAATCCAGCCCCACTCCAATCCCTCAGATAAATTTCACATATGCTGTTCTGGAAGCAAGGGAGTAGAGAGTTTTAGTGTCATCCCAAGGGTCAGGTCTCCAGTCCAATTGAGCCCTGACACCAATTCGTGTGCCCTTTGCAATATTCCAAGTTTCCTTCCAGCATGCTTCCTGATCTGCCCAATGTCTACTCTACTGAATTAAGGACCAAGTATGTTCTTGGTCCTGGGAATTCTTTCCATGGAGTCCCCACAGCAGCCACAGAGGGGAAGGTTGGAACTGCCCGATAAAAGTAAGTGGCATTCATCTGACCAGCAAGGATGGAAAAGAAAAACAAACTCCAGATTGTTAACAAATATTACTTGCCTTCGGACTTAATTTAAAACCAATAAAGTTGCATAATTCATGAAACCATAAAGTCGAACACTTTGCAAAATTGCATCACCTATGGAAGTGATGAAGCGCCATCCAGTATCTGTGAAATGCGAGGGCGATCTCAAAGCTGCATCCCAAGTGGTGCTGGGGGGATTATTATGGGCCGGAAATGTCCGATACAGGGGGGTCCTAGCCATTTGGTGCCGGCCTGGAAAGTAAAAGCTGGAACAGCAGCCAGAAATGCAGTGAAAACAGACTATTCATCCTGTTTCTATGACTTGTATTCATCACTGCAGACAAGCAGGTAATTCAATTATCTCTGGCCTTGGAAGTCTGTGTCCTGGTGGTTTATGCGCCTTCCTCTATCCATCTCTGCTGCTAGGCCCGACCTGGGGATGGTGGAGCTGGGCCGGCTGGAGCGGGGAGAGCCAGGCCTGCACGTGGCCCGGAGGCTGAGAAGAAGAACCTGGGTTATTTACTTGAAAGTGATGACAGGGCTCTCATGGCACAGAATGTGTTGTCCCTTGGAGCCCCCGGGAAGAATAACATGATTCACTTTTATAGCAGCACATTTTATACAAACTCTTTTGTTGGTGAAGAAAAATGTCTCATCTGACATGATTGCAGGGGAAATCTCCTTGTGTTCTTTTCTCTCTCTTGCCCTTAATATTCTCGCGCCCACCTCTAGGAAGACATAAAATGTGTGGCATGCGGGATGGTAATGAGATGGCAACTTTTCCTAACATCAGAATTTCAATAAGGATGGAATTTTCCTCCAAAAGAGGACCGGTGATCTTTTCACAAACACTGTCCTTTGTCCTGAGGCACACAAAATCCCCAAATCCCTAAAATATTTCATCTGAAGATAAAATAATTTTGCTTTAGCCTAGGCTGAAAAAGAAAGGGGTGGGCGGGGGTGGGGGGGGTGGGAGACCATCTATCAGATGCAAGCTAGGAAAGTCCTGTTGCTTAGGGAGAAGGTAAATTAAAGGCTCCTGTCTTATCTGTATTTCAATTAAAATCTTATTTTTGGTCCCCAGCAGTGTAACTCGTTGAAATCTTTCCAAGTTAAAAAAAAAAAAAAAGAGGAAAACACCATTGCAGCGGGTGGACGTTCGAGACATCTTTAATGGGCATACGCTACATGTGATGTGGGCTACTTTTCATGTGTCGGGGAAATGACACAACAATATTTTGAAAGGGAGGTGGGAAGTACAGAGGTAGAAAGACAATGGTGTCTTACCCTGGTGACCGTTCTCTTATACGGGTGTGTGTGTGTGTGTGTGTGTGTGTGTGTGTGTGTGTTTTTCACTGAGCTCCCATTTGAATATTTGCAAAGCCACCCCCAGGACTTCAGAAATCATAGCCAAGGAAGCTGGAGGAGAGAAACACAGGAAAAGGCATTTGGAAGTATCTGAATATCTTGTCAAAACCTTTCTGAGAAGCCGCGTGTAGGATTGGGGTTATCTCCTCAAAGCTGGTGAAAAAAGAGAAGCCAGGATGCAGATTGAGAGAATGTTAGCCCCGTTCAGTGTGTGGCACCCGCCTGGTGGGAGTCAGTGCCTGAGATCCGTGGCCTCTTGCGAAATCATAGACTAAATCAGGCCTCAGCCAATACATCAATCAATCGATCCATCAATCAAATTGAATGCGCAGGGACACACAACTATGTTCCGAAGTAAAAACAAGGCGAGTGTGAAAGGTGGGTTTCAAGTCAGCCAGGGAGGAAACGCGAATGAGGGATTTCTGCGTTCAGGGGTCTGGGCTGTGTATTCCCTGGGGGACCAGCGGGCAGGCAAAAGGGATGAAGGGTCTTCTGGAGTGAAGAGAGGAGGTGTGGGTTCTAGAATGTTCCTTGCTGGCGTTGCCACAGATGACTGAGACAAAGGTCAGGACACCTTCTGTGTTAAGGACTAGAGCATACATATTCTAGGCTTTGGGGGCCATGTGGTCTCTATCACAACTACTCAACTCTGCTGCTGTGGAACAGAGACAGCCACAGACAGTATGCAAATGAATGTCCCAGCTGTGTTCCAAGAAAACTTCGCTTATAGACACTGAGATCTGAATTTGTTATAGTTTTCATGTCCTAAAATTTCACTTTTCTTTTGATTCCCCCTTCCCAAACATTAAAACTTGTAAAAATCACTCTTAATTCGTAGACCTTGTGAAAACAGACAATGGCCAGATTTGGCCTGGCAAAGGTAGTTTGCCAATCAATGACCGAGATGATACTTTAGGGGCGCCTGGGTGGCTCAGTCGGTTAAGCGTCCGACTTCGGCTCAGGTCATGATCTCACGGTCCGTGAGTTCAAGCCCCGCGTCAGGCTCTGTGCTGATGGCTCCGAGCCTGGAGCCTGCTTCGAATTCTGTGTCTCCCTCTCTCTCTGCCCCTCCCCTGCTCGTGCTCTGTCTCTCTCTGTCTCAGAAATAAATAAAAACATTTAAAAAAATTAAAAAAAAAAGGTGAGACTTTAATATGTCATAAGGTCATCAGGTCATTGTTGAAGAAGTGGTTTAGAGAATGCACGGTCTGAATTGTGAAAGGGTTTTTATCCTTGGAGTTCCGGGGGCCGCACCTACTCCTGTTTAGACAGATCACAGGGGATGACAGAGGGATTGCTAGTTAAGTAGGAGTGACAAGCTCATGATAATACACATAGTGATTTATCTTATTGAGCTAACATTTGTTGAACGTTCACTCCAAGCCAGGCACCGTTCTGTGCACATTTCCAACTCCTCACCCCTATGTCAAGGAAGCAAGGTAGGTATCATCTCTACCTCCTCTTTGCAAATGGGGAAACCGAGGCTCAAGGAAGTTAACTGACTCCTCAGAGGGCACCGGGCTGATGGGCAGCGGCTCCAGAAAACACTAGCACATCTGGGCCAGAGCTGGAAATCTGCCAGGTGCCATGGAGAAGTATGGATCTGGCCCCCGTGAGTCAAACTGTCCGGCCTCACATCCGGGCTCTACCGCTTGCCAGCTTCAGGAACGAGCTTCCAGATCTGTCTGAGCTTCCGCTTCCTCATCGTGGGATAGCACCATAATTGTATCTATTTCAGAAGAGAGGCTTGATGAATAGATGAAGGTGGGATCCAAAAGGGTGCCCGATACTGTTGGTTAACGTTACCGTTACGTATGCACCATCCTACGTTATAGTATATCTTTTGCTTTGAAATGATGCCGTGTTCCAACTTTGAGAGAATCTTCTAGAGCCATTCTTTGCATGAAGATTTGGCAAACGAGGCCATGCTCACTCCATCCATAAACATAAAGCTTGCGATATTTTAAACAGCCTTGAAGAGTCCTGAGGATTTTTCAGACAGCCTCTGGATGCCTCCCCCGGGGTTTTCATGCAGTCCCAGGCTGGTTTGGGTCTGGAAGCAAAAGCGACATCATGTGCTGCTTACAGAATGCAGAATCACCGGGCTCGAAGGGACCTGGAGGGGGAATCTCATCTGACCGCCCTCTGCCTCCAAGGGGGACAGCATGCAAATCCTGCCCACCGGCGCTGGGGCGTGCAGCCAACCACTCAGGCCTCTCTCACCTGGGGAAAGATCCATAGTATCAGCTCAACTAAACTCCACCCGGTGTTAGGTGAGCAACCCCAATTATTTTAGGCAACGGAACTCCTAAGTTTGGGGGCTTTCCTTTTCTTTGCAGTAGTTCTGGGTCTTAAAATCAAGAGCAGAATCTACCAGCCCACGGCTCCGGTGTTCCCCTTCCCCAAACCTCAGTGACTGCCTGCGATCTGGAAGATAAAGTTCAAACTGCTTGCTTTTTCTGGTAGTCAGGGGCTTTCAAACTTTCATTCGTTCATTTATGCAACAGAGGTTTCTAAGTGTCTGTTACTATCTTTCAAGGATTGTAGGAAGCATACTTCGGCATCTGTGAACTTGGGATGCACCTTCCAACCAATGTCACGCTACATGCCGTGTTCCCGTCACCCTACACCAAGGGCCTCGTAACACAGTGGTCCTGGCACGTGTGTGCACATCAGCTCACCGAGTGGCAGACATAACGGTAACCAGGACACGATGGCACGGAAGCTTGTTAAACCTCGAGGACCCAAACAGTTGTGGGAAGGTGGTAAACCAGCCAGGTTTAGCAACATTCCCAAGGAAGAGTGAAAAACAGGCTAGTGACGCATCATTCAAAGCTGACTGAATCGCCCAACACCGGTGACCTCAATTTTTTTTTTTGTACTGGTTCTTTGAAGAGATGCTGCATCACCAACACTCTTGATGGCAGAGAAAATAATACTTTAAGGGAAAAAAAAAACGTACGGACTGGAACGGAGGAAGTGTTCGGGAACCTTGCCATCTGCGAGAAAGTTCGAAGACCACCAGAACCATATTTTTCTTTCTATCACAAAAGGCTAAAGGATTTCTTCATACCTGGAGCCAAGCACCTTTGTTTAAATCCTGGTACGTCTGCTTGGGTAAGACAATTAAGCCTTCTAAGCCTCAGTTGCTTTATCCATATAGTGAGTATGTTTCTTACGCTCGCTCATCTTGTATAGCCATTTGGAGGACTGAGTACAGTGATGTGGGTAGGGCATTTAGAAGAGTACCCAGCATAGGGGACATAGAATTGACTACTGTCACACCACTGTATCAGCACTCATCCCATTGTAATTTGGTCCATTGTGACGCGGGTCTATGGGAAAGCTGCTCAAGAGAGCTGGAATGATGTCTGACGTCAGTGTCATTTCCCTCCTTGCACGTAGTACAGCATTTGGATCAGAGTCAGGAGTCACTCATTAAGCCCCTCCAATAAACACCTGTTAAATTTATTTACTTATTTAAAAAAAATTAATGTTTATTTATTTTTGAGAGAGAGAGAGAGAGACAGAGCACGAGCACGGAAGGAGCAGAGAGAGAGGGGGATACAGAATCTGAAACAGGCTCCCCGCTCTGAGCTGTCAGCACACAGCCCGACGCAGGGCTTGAACTCACAAACCGTGAGATCATGACCTGGGCTGAAGCCGGACGCCCAACAAACTGAGCCACCCAGGCGCCCCAACACTTGTTAAGTTTAATGCCCCGTATGCACCAGCAACCATTCCAAACTCTGATCATAGAGAACTTGACAAATATTTGTTAAATGAAGGAACTAATGATTATTCACTTTACCAAAGTGACCCCCAAAAGACAACAAAGCACCCTCTGCTCGGCCAAAAGGGGGAAACCCGGAACTCATCAGCCGATGACAGTTCAAGAAGTCTGGAAGCAATTTGTTAGGTTTTATTTGTTGGTTTATTTGGTTCACCTAACAAATACTCTCTGAAAATTACAACCAGTGCACCTGATAGTGTGGCCTTCTAGACTGCTCTCCGGCTCAAACGAACTCCTTTAAGGGGCCGCCCCTGAGCTGTCAAGGGTCGGGGGACTCTTTGCATCATTAAGACTCTCCACCTCCAAGAGTCTGGGGGCCAGACTCCCCGTGTTCCAATGTCAGTCACCCACGTACCCCTCCTTCTGTTCTCTCAGTTGGTTCAGCCATGGAACTCGCTTCCAGCTGTAAACTTCCTCTTGGCTCAACACTTCCAAATTGACTTGGACACGATTTCTCTTTTGGTTCTTTGTTGACTCTACTTTGGCTTTCCTGTTTCTGTCCTTCTGGACGATAACTTTCGAGAGAGCCCACGTATTTGCCGCTGTCCAGTCTGGGGCTCTGCCTTTCTGCAGACACGCTCATCGGCAGCCTCCCTAATTTCTCCTGACCCGATGGTATTGGCGGGGGGTGGTGTGTGGCCGTTAGGGCAGCTCAGCAAATATTTCTGAGTCTCTTCTGAGCACAGGCTAAGTTTGTTTCTGGAACTCCGTAGTAGTTTTTGCCGATGTGTCGTGAGCTGAAGAGATATGAGTTACTTCCAGCTAAACTATTTGTAAATGAAAGATTCTCTGGGTCTCTTCCTCTCTGCTTCAGTGACCAGAATGGTAATGATGGAAGCTGACCCATCAAGGCGAGTCTTGGAGTGAGGAGGTAACACAGAGCCTTGTCAGATCTAAGACGGATGTGGATAATGACCCATTGGCCGTCCATCCCACGTGTACTAAGCCCGTGTGACACTTTTGGTAAGGCATCGGCCAAACATTTCCAGATCCGTGTATCTGTATCCTGTGGAAGATGGCCTGTGTTGCCGAGTTGTATGTGGACAAACAAACTCTGGCATCTATTACCATCGAAAAGTAGCAGAAAGCTGTCTAATAGAAACGTCTACTATTTAGGGAACAGAGCTAGAATTAAGTAATGGTGGCAGGAAACATTATGAGCAATTGTGCTTGATACAGGGCTCGCTTAGATTCATTCATAGCGTGGAGTAATTTCCAAATGCTAGTTGCCACTCTGCGTGCGGCCCCAGCGTCTAATATTTCTAAACATATTTCGGCTCAGTGACACCTTAATGGTGTGCAATAGCACCCGGCCTCCCTCTTAGAAAAAACGGATACCCTCATTTCTGTAAACATTGGGTCTTTACCTTTATCCATTTCCATTTAAATGCAAATTTCAATCATGTCCACCTTTCTGTGTTCCAACACGAACTCACAGAAATGGTAGCAGCTTGAATCCAAATTTCAGGAGGTTGGGAGCGGTTCCCTATAGGGGTCATAGGCAAGTTCCGATTGTTCTTTCTTTCTCTTGCCCCTGTGTTGCTGAGATCAACCTCAAAGGGAGTACTTGGCCTCCGTTGGCTAAGTCAGAGGAGGGAGGGATGGCCTCGGGAGCAGGAGACACGTGGGCGTAGATATCATTGAAGGGTCTCTGACGTGAACCAGGGGCGTTTAAGTGAACTCTGGCTTATACCCTTAGTCCTGGAAGCCCACAGACAGAATTCAGGACCTACGAGTCCCTAAACAGCTCCACCGTACAATGGCCACCAAGTGTTTCTTTCCAAGGGAGGCCTCACGCCTCCGCCCTCAAGTCCTAAGTTAGAGCCCTGCCTCCTTGGCCTGGAAGGTCCTTCCTTGTCTGTGGACACGATTCTGGGTCCAGGCTAGACCAGGTCAGGAGAACAGCCCCCTATGGGAGGGCAAAAGGGATTGGTGTGCCCTGAGGAGGGATTTTTCCGAACACAGTCCTCAGGATAGAGCCAAGGGTCTCCAGAGTCCTGTCCGTTGAAAGAGCCAGGACGCAGCGACCAAGGCTGTTGGGATTTCAGAGGATGCTGGAAGCTTATCCGAAGAGGAAAGTGAATGAATACTAGAAACACACTGAGCTCAAAACGGATGGTGCGGTTTCCTGGCTATGGGGTCGTGGGCAGGTGCATGTATCCAGGCCTCCGTTCTCACAAACACAGAGACAAGAGTACTAGTTGTATGTCATGGGGCCGTGCGAAAGATCAACGTGCTAATATTTCATGGAAGCAGCTGAGCGCAATGCCTGGCCCCTGTGAGAGCCCCTAGAAGGTGGCTAAGGGTACAGAGCAGAGGAGGAGGGGCCGGAGGTCCCCGTGCTGACTCTTGTCTTTGCCACTTGGGTGTTGCAAGAGTTCCCTCTGTGTCCAGCTAAGGAATCCTTCCGGCCAAAGACCTTTCCTCGGCATAGGAAGTGCAGACAGGCTGTTACTAAGGCCTAGCTCGTCTTGAGCCAAGAGACAGCCCTTGGGGAAGCAGCATGGGAGAAGAGAGGCAAGCAGGCCCGTTGTCGCAGAAAAGAAGAAAAGGAAGATACAGTAGCTAGCAAGCCCGAGTGGGAGACTTGGTCCCAGGGGCTTACGGTTCAGAAACCGCATGATGCTGTCATCGTGAGTTAGTATAATCTTATTGAACATTTTCTTCCCTGTTGGGAAAGGGGGGTATTTCTGATGGAAAGCCTCAGTGTGGCCGTAGGTTGTATCAACGAAAGACAACGTCAGGGCCAAGGGAGGTGAAGCCCTGTGCAGGGCCGATTCAACAGCGCCGAGGAGGGTTTTTGCTTCAGGGTTGTACTGTCGAATGGGAGCAGAAACAAACGTGGTGGCCCTCGGAGGAGTGTGGCCGGGAGACCAGACGGCGTCACATGACTCCTACAGGCAGAGGGATACGTTAGTGCGGAGGCTGGGTGCTTTCGACACGCTCGCTTCTTGCCGGACGATCTGCTTTGTGGTGCAGGCACACCAGGCCAACTACGGGAAGAGGCAAGAAGCTTCTCTTATGATCTGCACTTTGTAGCGAGATCAGAGAGGCTTGGCTGGGGCATGAGCATCGTTTCCACAGAAGGATGCAAGGAGAGGACACGTTCACCGTCCTCTGGGAGGAAATAGTGAAGAAGGGCGCCCTGCTTTCCACGGGGGTGGGGGTGGCTGAGGTGAGCTTCGGAAGTTTCCCCGTGGGAGCAGGACCCTCCTGTTGCCCTCCCACAAGGCAGCACCGGCTTCCTGTGGATCTTTGCATGGTGCGGGTGCTCGGAACTGCCATGGGAGTGCCATTCCTTTAACTGCTGACAAATGGAACTTTCTATTCTAAAGGCTGTTTTATTCTTTCCCTTCCAAACTCTTGAGTGTTGGGGGTGGAGAGGAAGCGAGAGGGTGGCAGAGGGAAGGAGACCTTGCTGCCCCCGAGCCAGAGGACTTAGTGATACTTGCCACGTGTCTGGGATCTCCAGACGTGTGACATTTGTCCAGGGGAGAGATGGCTCCACGCCTTTGACTGTCATGGCACTCCTGTGAGAAAGCCCACACGCCCCCCCCCCCAGAGAACTTGTTTTTTTAGGGACCCTGGGCACCATGCAAGCTTTCTAGAGTAGGCTTCCTTGGGGCCCTGGCCTGAGACATGGCTCAGGCGTGGTGAGTGTCAAGGAGAACAAATGGGCCAGGCGGGATGTAGAATCACGCATGTTGTTACAGAGCTGTGGCATTTGGGGGCCTTGCAGAGTTCATGTTCCAATGCAGTGTCTCTGCTCGTTGGCTCGGGGCATCTTACTTGTCTATAAAGTGGGGTATAAAACCTGCTCCGGGATCCTGAGAATTAGAAGACAAAAAGGAGGGGCGCCTGGGTGGCTCAGTCGGTTAAGCGTCCCCCTCCTGATTTCCGCTCAGGTCATGACCTCATGATCGTGGGATCGAGCCCCACGTTGGGCTCTGCACTGACAGAGCAGAGCCTGCCTGGGATTCTCTCTCTCCCTCCCTCTGCCCTTCCTCGGTTCGCTCCCTCTCAAAAATAAACATTACAAAAAAGAAGAGGAGGACAAAAGGAATGAGAAAGTGCCTCGCAGAGACCGGGCCACAGTGGGTTTTCAGCGCGTGCTGTTTCTGGACACCACGATTAGCCCACACTTCCCGAGACCTGTGGCCTTCACTTTGCAAACCATCTCCTTCACCGATTGATTTCCTGTAAGAAATAAAGCTCAGAAAGGGTAAGCGATTTGCTCCGAGGCACACAGCCAAAAAGTGGCTGCTCTAAGCTGAATCTGCTGGCCCGGAGGCCAGTTCACTTGAATTTTGTGTTCTCGCTGCTACACCAGCACCGACCTCCACAGAGGAGCTCCCATGATGGAGAACCCACTGGTCCAAAAGGCTCAGTGGACATTTAGGCAGGTGGCATCGTCTGAGACTGTCCTACTGAGGCTCCCAGTCTGAGGTAGCTGTTCAACCCCAGGCAACGGGAGCATGAGAATCAGGGAGGCGGCTGGTTTGCGGTTGGGAGCAGGACGGCGATGGCGATGGGGACAGCACGTGTGCTGGGAGTCAGGAATCCTGGATTCCAGAAAGCTGTATGTATTGCGGTATTTCCCCAAAGTGGTTCCATCAAACTCATATTTTGAGCAAAAGTAACTTGCTCAAAAATGGCCCCGGGCCCAGCTTCTTTGGAAGATTCCCATGCATAATAATGGCTCTGAAAAGTTCCCAAGAAAGGGACCTATGCACTTGTGCTTCCTCTGAACGTTCCTAAAATATATGTGAATATGGGACGCTCTTCTTGACTTGACACCTCCCAAGTCACGGGACTCACTGTGGCAAATCCCACTTTATTAAAATATTCAGTTCATGCGACTTCGGCCTCTGTCGACTCTCTCCTTGATGCTGGGCATGGAGCTGTACTCTGGGGAGCCAATGACCCATGCATAGTATGTTCTAGAACAGCTTCAGGGTGTAACGGGAGAGACCGATATGCAAGGCTACCCTTAAAATGTAGGGTGATGAATGCTACGCGCCTTGGGGTCACCCTGAGGAGCACATCTGACCCATGCTGGGGAGGGGTTTCCAGAGGAGGTGATGGGCAAGCTGAGTCCTAAATACGAGTAGGAGCTAGCCAGGTGATGGAAGGGAATTTGGGAGGAAACTTCTTGATTATTGATTTCTGTTTTCTTCTTGGTTCAGAGTTTGAGAATATTGTTCCTTAGTTGTGATATATGGGACAAAATAACATTATTTTTGGAATGTTTGCGCACCGCTTATGCTTTTGGTCTGGATTTGACCTGTGATTCTAGAATGGCCTTTCCTTCTTTCCATTCAGCATCAGCAGGGATGTCCATAGAGGGTTGTGGAGAACCTGGGCCCTTTCTCCCCACAGCCTCCCGCCCACCACTGCACAAGGATGGGCCATTGGACTTGTCTACAGAATGATTAAAGCAGCATCTTACAGCAGCAAGAGCCAGTGCCCTGGTCCAAGAGTCTGGATCCTTCCTCGGAGTCTTGACTCTCCTACTGAGACACTGCCAGATGAACACGGGTCTATAAAAATGGGCTCGGAAAGAAAATCTTTGGAAGAAATCCTGTGGCCCACTGCCGGATCAGAGAGGGACCGGGGTATCTCAAATGTTTTAGATCTCTACCCTTCCCCACTCCAGCTCCAACCTCTTGGAAATCCAGGCACCTGTGCGGTAAAAAGGGCACAGGTGGATCTTAAACCCAAGGAAGCAGTGAGGGTCTTATGAGATGCTGTAGGAGAGTGTACTGGGGAAACCAAGGAACAGGGGTGAGACGTGATTTCTTCCTTCCCATAAACCAGGAAGAACGTACTGACCTCGCTAATAAGCTTTGGCGGGTGGTTCCAAGCCCCAGGGAGAAGCAGGAAAAGCACCAGCTGAAGCAGGTGTGCAAAAGAGACTGGCACCAATTAGGGGACAGATAGGAGGAGGTGACTACCTACACGCTTCTAAGAACAAAACTCGCCATCTAAACCTGCTCCTGGTTGATCCAAGCACTTGAGCACAGGGTGAAGAAGCAGAGAAGCCTGAGCTCCACGTAGCAGATGAAAACGTGGAGCTGAACGGGTGCTCTCGGGATGAATCGTGACCTGGAAAGCGAGGGGAGGTGGGTGGTTTATTCGGGGATGGTAGCCGAAGTATCCGGGTCAGGGGACGCAGGGTGGCTGATGTTTGGCTGGGGAGGGTTTTGAGTTTTTGCCGCCGAGGGTGTTATCGAGGTGCCATCGGCGGGGCACGGGAGACCGCAGCAGCTGGGATGTCAGACAGCCGGCGGCCACAGAAAAGCCACACAGCAAATTAGAAGAGCATCCCCTGGATGGGGTTCCTCCATGAGACTCTGAAGTTCTTCAGAGCGAGACGGAGGTCTGATCCGGAGAGCCCCGCCCAGAGGCAAGCAAGCCTGATGCGCGCTTGTTCAAGAAACGAAGGACAAAGCGGAGGTCGGAGGAGAGGGTTTGTGTCGGAGCTCACAGGTGTGCTCTCTACCCACTCCTCCCCACGTCTGCCTGTCCCTCCAGGCGCCCCCCCGGACATCCCGCGGTCAGCTGGTGCCGTCTTGTCATCTGGCTTCCGCTCAGAGGACCGCCAGCTGCCCCCCGGGGCCTACGACGGCGTCACTCATCGCTCCCCACCACACAGCCCTGGTCCGTGGTGCTCCGTGTTCTAAATAGCGTTTGCTGGATATTGGCTGCTCCCACACCCCTCACTGGACTGTCACCTGCCCCAGAGCTTGGGGTGCGGCGATCCTGTCCACTTCTGGTTGCCCAGAAACTGGGACAGTGCCTGACACATTGCACGTGCTTAGCAACTCTTGGTAGAAATTATTAGGGACTCTTTAGCAACATTACCGTAGCTATTATTTGTGGAGCACTGAGGTCGTCCTAGGCCATGGTTCCTTGTACACATTACTGCAAATCCTTGTGCCGGGGTCAAACACATGCCGTCAACCCCACTTTACGGGTTAGCAATCTCAAGCCACGTGCGTGCACACACACACACACACACACACGTTCACACAAAGCTGATCTCTTTCTGGGAGAACGCTCCTGGAGATCTCAGAAGGCCCCAGAAATATAACGGCAAAGGTCTGAACTTTGCGGGCCGGGCCCAGCTGGCGCGAAAAACGCAAGGCAGGGCAGGAGACACGCAGGACACACACTTCAGAGAAGCCCCCTCCTAGGGCCAGCCCCAGTTTCCCAGGCCCAGGAATGTGTACCACAGGATGGGGCTTGCTCTCAGCAGATGGGGGGCCTCCCCTGCCAGGCAGGGGCGTGCTAACCGGACTCAGATGTTGCGGCTCCAGGAGACAGACCAGTCCCGGTACGTTTGGGAGAACTTGAAAGAATTCTGGAAGAGCCATAAATCTTGGACTGGAGCCTTTTATCAACCTCTAATTTATCATGGTCTCTTAATTACTTTGACTGGAGAAGTCGTAATCCATATGTATTGGAAATTTGGTCGGCACAGGCCTGTTTTTCATGACAAGGGCAGTTCTTGACACATGTGATTTAATGTAGAGAGATACCACTTGGTGGCGACTTGGTCCTACACCTCTCTGCTGGGGGTAGGGGGTGCTCGTTCTCCTGGCGGATAACCTCCCACCACCTCCACGGTGCCTTGTCCCGCACTTGCCCATAGCCCATGAGGGCAAGAAAGAGTCTCACCCTTAAGAGACCTGATCTTGGCTGGAACAAATAGACACCTAGACAATTCTACTTGGGTGTGATAAAGGACATAGAGACCAAGCATGGGATATTGCGTGGCTACCGTGAAAAGGCACATGACTAAGCCCAGGGCATCAAGGAAGGCTGCCTGAGGAAGGTGGCATCCACCCTGAGACTCACAGACCTTTGGGAAGCAAGACCTGTGCGAAGGTCTGGAATAAGATGATCACATGGAATGCTGAACAACTCAAATGGGCCAGATGTGGCTACAGCTATAGCACATGGCTTGGTAGGTGCCTAGATAGAGCCCGGCACATAGTAGGACCTCTTCTCTGAGCTCCAGATGAATCTAGCATGCCTGTTTGACATCTCTATTCAGTTGACTGATGGGTCATCTGGAACCTAACTTGGCCAAAACTCTTGCCCTCCCCTGGATTCCCCTATGCCCCCCTAAGCCCGTCCCGTCTCAATTCTCGCCCATCTCCGTCTGTGGTGCCTCCATATACCCATCTGGCAGGTTGCGAACCTGACAATCCAGCTTCCTTCTTCTCTTGCCTTAAACTCCCTCATCCAGTCTGTCCAGGCGTCCTTCTGGTTTACCTTCAGGACGAATGTGGACTGTGTCCATGAGTCACCCCCACTGCCCATGCCCTACTTCGAGCCTCCACCTGCTCCTGCCGGCTTCTTGCAAGTGTCTCCCATACAGGCTCTAGGTTCCTTCCAGGGGGTCTGTGCCCCACTTGTCCCCACATACCTTCCACTGGATGCACACGTCTGCTTGTACACACTGAGGACTCTATTTGAAAGTGCTGCAGAGCACACAATATGCCTTCCATCCTCTGCAATGCGTGCTGGCAAAAGCAGAGAAGAGTGTGAATGACCAACTCTCCCAATTTGGGGAGAGGCCTTATCATCCCAGCGTCAGTCACTGAGTAGTCGCCGTGCATCAGGCCCCGGGCTAAGTGTGGAAGGTTCAGGGACAGCAGAAATGGTCTTTTGTTCCTTGTAACAGTGCAATCATTGTTAACCCCCAACTCCCACTCTATTCGTTATCCAAGGTGTCCCGGTATAGACAATGCATTTTCTGGCCACCCTATTCCAAGGGCAAAGTCACCACTCCCAAGGGACCCAGCGGAAAGACAGGAGGGGCTTTGCCCTAACACACAGCAGGAGGCTGAGGTAGGAACTCTCGGTTTGAAGAAGCTCCCCAGGTAATTCTCTGCCTCCCCCACCCTCTTGTGCATGAATTGGGGGGCCAGTCACGCACACCGAGAAGGTCTGTGTGTCCCGCACAGGCAAAATACCATCAGGTGCAGCTGCACAGAGTTAAGGGAGCTCGTCTCTCCCCTCACCTTGCAGATGAAGAAGCAGGAAGTTCGAATTTTCATGCCATTGTTCCCAAGATCACCTTTTTGGCCGATCCTGGAGCCAGCATTTTCTGGGTTCCCCAATGTATTTCTCTTTCTTGACACTTTGCCGGTCCTCGCTTTGGCCCTTTCCGAGAGAGCCAGAAGCCAGAACCGAGGGCATTGGTTAATATCACACCAGATTGTTTATTTGGCCTTCTTTTGTTGTTTTTGTTTGGGTTGTGTTGCCACTCTCCCTCCTCCAAACGTGCCGCTGGAGAGGTTTCAAGCCTGTAGACGTCAGCCCAGAGCAGTGGTTCCCGGCTGCCACCTGAGTCATCGCCACCTACGTGTACCTTCCCAGCTTCAGGATGGGCAGCTTGTGAGAGCCGTTAAGTTATTTCACTTCCGGGTGGAAGAAACTCAGGGTTTGCTTTGCCTCTCTGACTTCCCATCCAAAGCTGCAGGAAAGCTGGCCTAAGGCAAGTTGGTCAAGAACCAGAAATCCTCCTCGGTTAATAGACCTTTCACCCATCTCTTCGCCTTCAGCTGGGAAGCATACGTGTTGACAAATACATTGCAAATACCTTCATGCTTCAGCGAGTGTCCACAAAGTGCCAGGTGCTTGGTAGATCATAACCTTACGAGGCAGGCCACACTAGCCCCATTTCCCAAACAACGCTGAGGCTCAGAGAGGGCAGTGACTTGCCCCACGAGGCTACGGCAAACAAGACGTGAAATGAAGACGTACGCCAAGATTGGTAATGTTCCAATCCTGCGTTTCTGGCTTCACACCAGGTGAGTTCCATTTCTACCAAAAGGAAGGGTACTGGAGAGTAAGTCAGGAATAAACTTCGGGTTGAAAGTGTCTACAGTCAAAATGGAGTGTTCACATGGTGGTCCCGGTGGCAGAATGGGCGAAGGCATGGTGGGGGTGCTCTCCGGAGCTATTCTGGAGGTGAGCACGCAACCTGCCTGTGTAGAATGCTTTGTGTGTGTGTGTGTGTGTGTGTGTGTGTGTGTGTGTGTGTGTATAACTGTGTGTGAGGGGGCAAGTTAAAAAAAATTAATGTTTATTTATTATTGAGAGACAGAGCATGAGCAGGGAAAGGGCAGAGAGAGGAGGAGACCCACAGTCTGAAGCAGGCTCCAGGCTCCGAGCTGTCAGCGCAGAGCCCAACACAGGGCTCGAACTCACCAACTGCGAGATCATGACCCGAGCCATAGTGGGATGCTTAACCAACTGAGGCACCCAGGTGCCCCAAGGGGGGGGAGCAAGTTTTAGAAAAGTAAGCTGAAATCTGGTCTGGTAAAGTTAAGAACCATGACAAGAAGCTAGTGCTGTCCTGCATTTTCAGCAGGGAGCCAACGATGACGTTTGATCTGGAAAATTAGAGGATATAAGACTACCAGTAAGGTGACTGTGTTTCCCAACTGACTCTCCACTCAAGTCTTAACCGGAGACTTCGTCGATTGGTCTTTGTACGGCAACTCTAGGAAATCGATAACGTCCATTTGCCAAATATCTTTCCGTCCAACTGACAGTGAATACCTACTACACGCCAGACCCTGGTTCATTTCGATGTTAGCGATTACAGTCTAATAGGGAAGCTAAGTACAGGAATAGAGCATCGGAAAACAGTGTGATGGGGTGGGTAGAGATAACCATGGAATATTATGGACGTGTAAGGGTTTGCAAGCAAGCCTAAATATTCCTGGACGTCTTCTTTGAAGTGTGGTTGCCTGGTCTGCGTCACAACAGGATGCCTAGAAGTTGGTCAGGGAACTGCAAGAGGGAAGATACAGAGACACAGCATCTTCAGGTGATTGCAGAGATATTTACTGATCGCTGAATACTCAGGTGTTCCCCTGGGTCACCCCTCTGCAGGCAGGCGGGGCCATGTGACCACTTGCAGCCTGTGGGTTGTGAGCAGAAGCGTTGTGTATTACTTCCAGCCTCAAGCCCTCCAGAGCCATTGTGGGTATCTCAGCTCTTTTTTCCAGTTACTCCAGCCATAGGGGCCACCTGCCGAGATCAGAGCAGCCTGGATCACTGAGTCACCGCACGGAGGACAGCTTCCCTTCAGGGTGTCCCCCGCTGCATGAGTTTGGGTGAAGCCACTGAGAGGTTGAAGCCAGCTTCTTATCGCAGCCTGGCGGGGTCGATCCTGGCTCACATAGCAGGGAGGCTGGGACTCTGAGCTGTTTGGACAAAGAACGAGGTCAAGGAAGAAGAAGTAGCCCGCAAACTCCTCGTCTGAACTGGGAGCTTCTTGAACCTACCACCTCCCAACTGATGCTAAATTTCTTTCTCCACTGTTCCCATTAAGAGGGAGGGGTGTCTGGAAAACCTGATAAAGCAACGTCAGCGCAATTGAGAAAGTGTGCACCACCTTCCTTCCCCTTTCTCGTTCTTTCTTTCTTTCTTTCTTTCTTTCTTTCTTTCTTTCTTTCTTTCTTATTTATGTAAATGTACATCCAAGTTAGCATATGGTGCAACAATGATTTCAGGAGTAGATTCCAGTGATTCACCCCCTACAGGTAACATCAGTGCTCATTCCAACAAGTGCCCTCCTTAATGCCCCTTGCCCATTTAGCCCATCCATCCCCCACCCCCGGCAGCCCTCAGTCTGTCCTCTGTATTCAGGAGTCTCTTATGTCTTGTCCCCCTCCCTATTTTTATATTATTTTTGCTTCCCTTCCCTTATGTTCATCTGTTTTGTCTCTTAAACTCCACCTATGAGTGAAGTCCTGTGATACGTGTCTTTCTCTGACTGACTAATTTCGCTTAGCATAATACCCTCCAGTTCCATCCATGCTATTGCAAATGGCGTTGTGTGTGTGTGTGTGTGTGTGTGTGTGTGTCTATATCTATCTATCTATATCTATCTCTATATATATATGCCTATATAGATCTATATCTATATCTATATATATACCCAATGTATATACACACTGTGTGTGTATATATGTGTGTGTGTGTGTGTGTGTGTAGACACAATGGAATATTACTTGGCAATCAAAAAGAATGAACTCTTTCTCCCTCATCTAGTTACCTATTTGTCAGACAAATAGCTGGGTCCTACCCAGCCCAAATGTCCTTCCTGGGTGCAGGGAATGTGTTTTGTCCATTGCTAAAGGCGAGGAGCCTAACACTATGCCTGGCACATTGAAAGTGTTCAATAAATACTCATTGACAAAGCATCCTACAGACAAGGCTAACGTGATAGTATCTCCCTGAAGGCAGAGAGGACGGCCACCTCACAAAGTCTGAAGACGCATGCTTATGTCCCCACCTTTGCTCCCCCCCCAGCAGCATGACCGTCTCCCTGAAACTCAGTGTTGCCTTCCAGCAGATGAAGATTACATGCTCACCTCCCATGGAGATGGAAGGTTCTGGAAGCTCTAAAGAGATGTCAATGCACATTTAGGCTCTTTCAGTAATTTGCTATTGTTGAAAGTGCTGCTATAGACATTGGAGTACAAGTGCCCCTATAGAAATTGTGGTTTATGTACACAATGGAATACTACTTGGCAATGAGAAAGAAGGAAATCTGGCCTTTTGTAGCAACGTGGATGGAACTGGAGAGTGTGATGCTAAGTGAAATAAGTCAGACAGAGAAAGACAGATACCATATGTTTTCACTCTTATGTGGATCCTGAGACACTTAACAGAAGACCATGGGGGAGGGGAAGGAAAAAAAAGTTAGAGAGGGAGGGAGCCAAACCATAAGAGACTCTTAAAAACTGAGAATAAACTGAGGGTTGATGGGGGTGTGGGAGGGAGGGGAGGGTGGGTGAGGGGCATCGAGGAGGGCACCTGTTGGGATGAGCACTGGGTGTTGTATGGAAACCAATTTGACAATAAATTTCATACTAAAAAAAAAGAGATGTAGAGTTTACGCGGCCCTTATCAATACTTTTTTTTCTTAGATTCTAGTGATTTGGTTGAAAGATAAGATCCATTATCAGACACAACTGGAAATGTCATTTGCCGCATTAGCTGAGTAGTTGGTGAGATACGTGGGACTTCACAACCTTCAAACCATTTGTCCTCTTTTACCTAGAGCTTCCCTAGGAGCCAAAGTCAGATGATAAAGGAACATATGATCATGGAGTTGCCATTTAGGAGTGGCTGTAATGTGCCCAGCTTGTTCAAAACAAGCTATAGCTCTTAGTTTTATCTCCACCACCATACTAGGAGGTAGGCGTTGGCATTATACCCATTTTGCAGATTGGGAAACAGAGGCACTGAACAAGTAAGCAACTTCCTCAAGGTGCCTCAGCTGGTAAGTGGCAGAGCTGATTTTCAAACCCACACAGCCTTGTCCCTGAATGCATGTTCTTACCAAGAAGAATAACCGGAAATAATTTAAATCTTACTCACTGTTCTGAGCTCAGTTGTGCACCTCCAAAGTCCATATGCTGAAGCTTTAACCCTAATGCCTATATGTGATTTTGTTTGGAGATAGAGCCCATAGAGAGGTAATTAAGGACGAGTGAGGTCATATGGATGGGCCTTAATCCAAGATGACGCCTGTCCTTTTAAGAAGAGGAGAGTAGGATACACTGAGAGATATGAGCATACAGGCACACAGAAGGTCACCCGTGTGAAGAGGCAGGAAGCAGGTAGCCATCTGTAAACCATGGAGAGAGGCTTCAGAAGAAATCAAAAACCTGCTGACACCTTGATCTTGGACTCCCAGCCTCCAGGACTAGCAGAAAATGTCTTTCTTTTGTTAAAGCCGCCGGTCTGTGGTCTTCTGATAGGGCAACCCCACCGAACTCGTACAACCACCGATACAAACTAACATAAACCATGTAGTCATTCAGTCACTCACACACATATATGGAGCACCTTAGAAACACGCACGTGACCGTGGTAGGTCTCGGGTAGACGAAGACGCGTTCTACAAGATCTCTATCCGTAGGGAATTCATTGTCCGTGTTTGTCTGTGCATGACCCTGTCCTGGTAGAACAGACTTAAGATGATAGGAGATGATGCACCATGAGAATTTCATCCATCCATTCATTCATTCATTCATTCACTCAGCATGTATTCGTTCATCACTCTTAGGGACTAAGCACCAGAGATACGGAGATGTGAGATATGGAGATGATTGACCCTGACCGCCAGGCTGCAAGTCGAGCCTTCGTGGGTGACAATCAGAGCCCAGCCCTGGAATTAGGCTTTATAGGTTCCAGACCCAGCTCAGCCACCTATTGGCTGTGGGACTCTGGACAGCACTCTTAAACTCTATATTTCTGGTTTCTAACTGTCAAAGTGTATCGATCGGTCCCTACTGCGGAAGTTTGCAGTAAAGATGTGGAACCGTGCGTTCAGCATGCTCGGGCCATGGATACCCATCGTGCCTTCGTGGTGATGTTGATGAGATCTAGGTAAGTACACAAAGGCAGCACCACCAGTGACATTAGAATTCATCCATGGGCACCTGGGTGGCCCAGTCAGTTAAGCATCTGACTTCAACTCAGGTTATGATCTCACAGTTCGTGGGTTCCAGCCCCGTGTCGGGCTCTGTGCTGACAGCTCAGAGCCTGGAGCCTGCTTCTAATTCTGTGTCTCCTTCTCCCTCTGTCCTTCCCTCACTCATGCTGTGTCACTCTCTCTCTCTCAAAAATAAATTAAAAAAAATTAAAAAAAAAGAATTCATTTTGAGAAGCTTTTATTTTTTTTAATGTTTATTTATTTATTTGAGAGGGAGAGGGAGAGGAAGGAACAGAGAGAGAGGGAGAGAGAGAGTCAGCGCAGAGCCCGACAGGGGGCTGGAACCAATGAACTGCGAGATCATGACCTGGACTGAAATCAACAGTCAGATGCTTAACCGACTGAGCCATGCAGGTGCCCCAGAATTCCTTGTGAATGTTCCTACAAAACACGTTTGCAGCCACGAGACCCTGCTGGTCATGTGACAAAGAAAATGGCCCCGTATCCTCAGAAATCCAATGGTCCAGGAGTTCCACCTGATTCAAGTTTTCTCATCTGAAAAAAAAAAAAAAAGGGAATTGTAACATTTTCCTCATGTTGAAACGTGTTGTGGAAGTTTGGGCTCACAGTGCCATTAATCTTCCATTCTGCCCATGAGGTAACTGAGGCAGGAGAATCCCAGTAGGTAGGCCAAGTTCATGTAGCTGCTGAATGTCTGAACATGGATGTTTTGGCCCCAGAATCTATGATCTTGGCTACAAGTAGGCCAGTTCCTTAAGTGGCGGTGGGAAGGGCCTCTGGAGGGCCTCTCAGGGCACTTAGGGAAAGGCTGGAGAATGCCACTATGTGACTTGGAGACCGTGCTTGTTATTGACACACAGGGGACAGGCTCCAAGGACGCCCCAGCGCACCGAGTCCCTCTGGGAACACAAGTTCACACTCCTCCATTTCTCCCACCAAGTGGGGTTTGCTGTAGATGCCCAGAAACCAGCTCGCTCTGTGAGTTCAACGGAAATACAGTGTTTCTCCCTTACCTGTGATTTCACGTTTCGAGGTCTCAGTGACTCACGGTCAACGGTGGTCCAGAAGCAGATGACCCTCCTTCCGACGAGTGGTCGGAGGGTCACTAGTGGCCTTGGGCTGTGTCACAGAGCCCGCATCACTCACCCCATTGCATCTCATCACGTGGGCATCTTATCATCGCACGTGGTCACAAGGGGAAGGGTAAGTACAGTACAGTAACATAGTTTGAGCGAGTGAGAGACAGAGAGAGAGAGAGAGAGAGAGAGAGAGAACTATAGTCACCTAACTTCACTAGAGTATATTGTTATAAATGTTGTATTTTATTACTAGTATAACTTCAGCCTCTTGCTGTGCCTAATATGTAAATTCAACTTTATCATAGGGATGTATGTATAGGAAAACACCTAGTATATATAAGGTTCTGTATACTTGAGCCAAGAAGTAAAGGAACTCTGACATCATGTCCCCCCAAGCTGGGCTGCTGGGCGGAAGGGGGCACGGACCCACAGCCTCACGGGGAAGACACTTCCGGGTAACGCTTTCTCGCCTCTGTTCAGTTTTCCTTGTGTACTTGTTTTTGGTCAAGGATCAAGGGCATGGAGACGTTGATGAGGGTATAGTTTTATATTCTCATTAAAGTAGCCCCTGACTACAAGCTCATTAAAGCCATCAATCAGGCTGGCCAGGATTTGCTTAGGACCTGCAGCCTTGATTCGGGTTCGGTTGCACACGGAGATCAATTAGCGTAGACTGTCACTTATCGGAGAATTTGCAGTCTCGGGTTCAGCCTTGTCCCACCTGTCTGGCCCGGCCTACGCATCTGCCCGCAAGCCTGAGATGACCGTCTCTCATCAGCTCTGTCTGCAATGGAATTGGATGCTCTGTCCTGGCACCGATGTTTCTTTGGAAACCAAAGATTTCCTTGTGGTTGTGCTCAGAGTTGGCCTTCCCCATCCGTCCTGGGTTGAACCGTGTCCCCCAGATATGCACATCCACCCAAAACCTCAGAATGTGACCTTATTTGGAAATGACGTCTTGGAGGTGTGAGAAAACTGGTGGAAGGTCACCCTGGAGCAGGGTGGGTCCCAATCCACTGACCTTATTACAGGACGGAGGGAATTTGGACGCAGGGGGAAGAGGATGTGAAGGCAGAACTCAAGAGCGCCACGTAAGGATGCAGACAGAAACCAGTGTGATACGTCTCCACGGCAGAAACACCAAGGGTGGCCGGAGAATTGCCAGACGCTGGCACAAAGGTGTGGAACAGAATCTCCCTCAGCCCCCAGAAACAACCCCGCCAACATCTTGATTTCAGACCTCCGGCTTCCAGAGCTGTGAGGGAAGAGATTCCTACTGTGTTAAGCCACCCAGTTGGCGGTGGTTTGTTCTGGACGTCGGAGGAAACCAGTCATCTTCTCACTGAGAGCGGTCCCCTTGTGCCTCGGTTGTTCTCGCTGCTGCCCAAGACTTTCCAGGGCCAGGAGCCTCCCGCTGCCCCAGGGGGGCCAGATCTGCATGATGACCAGCCTCTAGTCCTCCAGGAAACTGAGGCCCGGTCCACACTGCCTCCATCTTGACAACCGTTCCTGCTGCCCATATCTGCACGCGTCCCCTCTGTGCCCGCATCCTCCCTCTCTGACTTATGAACACGTGATGGGCATCCCTTTCCTTAGAGCTGATTTTGGCAAAGACTCGAGATCTCCCACCGTGTGTGCCAGGCTCAGGGCTGGGGGAGGAGGGGGTGAACGTGGCCCCCGCAGCCTGGCAGCATGTCACCGGTTTCCTATGTCCATACTAGCCACGGTGGCCCCTGAAGTCTGTGGGTGGTCACAGCTCCCGGACGGGGTATAGTGGTGGGGGTGGGGTCCAGAAGGTGCACACTCTCCTTCACTCGAGACCACACAGGGACCCCCCGAACAACCAGTGCCCTCACGTGCGTGACAGGAGAGTAGTCTGGGGGGCTGCCAGCCAGACCACGTGCAGAGGAGGGAGGCCCCCATGCAGGGGTGCGTGGAGGCACAGGCAGTGGTGTGTCTGGAAGGAGAGGTGGCCGAGGCACAGGCCAGCGATAGGGGACGGCTGTGGTGGGGGGGTGCGGTCTTGGGTGGGGCGTGGTTGGCCGCGGGATCTCGGTGGAGGAGGTCTGTGGGGGGCCGCGGATGGGGTTCTGGGCAAGCAGGGGTGGGGTGGGGACTTGGCCTCCAGGCACGTGGTAGGTGGTGGGGCAGGAAGGACCACTGTCAGGAGATGGAAAATCTTCCGGAACGGAGGCTCTGCCTCTAGCAGCCCGAGACTTCCCCTAGAGGTCAAGAGAATGACCCCGGCTCATGACCCCGAAGACTCTACCCGGGATGCTTACGTCATTCTGAATCAGCACAGGAGCTGGTGCGGTAGGGGTGAGTCAAAGGGGCAGAGTTGGGTGCAGCACAGGGGTGTGGGTGTTCATCCGGGCAGGCTTCTGAGACACCTCCGTGAGAAGCCATCTCTGCCCACCGCTGTCCTCCTGTCCCCCGGGGGTACAGAGGGGAGTGAGCGAGTGCTGCCCTCACCGCGGTCTCAGCGACTTCTGATGGAGCCAGGGAACGATCAGGCTTGCCCAGTTTTAAGAGGCAACCAGATGGTGTCTGAAAACATATGGTGTCATGGAACAGGAGGACCAAAAATAAACAGCCATGAAGGATGGTGGAAATAAGTCACATTCACTCCTTTGTCATTTCCAAGGTGATCAGACTCGGTACACCCACACGTATACCTCCCAGAGTTAAGACCGGCTCCAAAGGGGAGACTGCGGCAGGATATTAAAAGTTTAACGAGGTGCAATGCCAGAGGTGTTAACATTTGACAACCAGAAGCGCCAGTAGCCGGGAACTTCTAATACGAAACAGACGATCCAACAATGGGCAGAAAGGGTGCCTTCTTAGAGCACCGAGCGTTCTGGACAGCGGGATGCCCTACGAGGGGAGAAATCAGATCTGCATCCTAGGCTCGTGTATGATCCCCGGAAACCGCCTGGGCTTCCTCGCCGAAACCAAGATGACCATGCCTGCGGTCTGGTTTTGTGGCCAGATGGAGGTAATGAACAGAGACTCCCGGCGGGGCACGAGGACCGCAGCGGGTACCGATGGCAGGTGCTGATGGCCTCGTCGAGGTTCAACTTGTGTTGAGACGTTTCTTACAAGGGAAAGGTGCCGGGGGCGGGGGAGGGGGGAGGGCGGCCGTGATCTGCATTGTGCCAAGTGGTTCTTGCTATCACCCTCGTAAAACTTTCTGTAATAATTTGATTTTGCCAAACTTTAACAGCTGGTCGGCTAGCTCGGAGGGAAGCAAACCTGACTCAGACCTTCCTAATGAAATAACAGATTTATTAAGAGGGTTTCGGTGGCACTTCTGGAATACGTCCAGGTGGCTGATTCCTAAAGGAGAAGGGAGCAAGGAAGCGGGTTCGGATGTGTCAGAAATGTAAATGAGGTCCCGAGGGGAGTCATGACAAGAGCCCAGCAAGCCCACCTCCCCAGCCAGATTTCTGGGTTCTTCTGGGCCTCATGTCGCCTCTTCCACACATGTGGGTATCACCTCTGGCTGTTCCTGGACTGTTTCACGGGCACATTGCTCCCAAGTAAGATTTTGAGGTCCTACAAGGTGGGGCGCAGCTCCAGAGTAATGCATAATTTTCACGCATTCACTCATTCCTTCGCTTATGCTTTCATTCGTTTTTAGGGGCGAGAAGCATAGACGATGTGTTGCCCAAAGCCTGGCTGGGGGCTAAATTCCACTCTGTTTCTTCCCGTGCCGCTTAGAACTTCACAACGCTTCCCTGTACCTGTGTCCTCATCAGTAAAATAACATTAACGACAGTTCCTAATTTGCATGGCTTTTGCGACAAATAAGGGAGATGAGCCACCATAGTTCCTCAAGCAAAGGGATCACCGGTAAATATTAACCGTCGCATTTTAATTAGCGCTCTTATGATCAGGGACAACTCAATGTGTCAAATACTGTATTCTGTGCCAGAAGAGAAGACATGGCCAAGGTGGTCTTGTCCCTCGAGTAGCACAAATTCCAGTGAAAGGAGCTAGTTTATAAAGAAATAATGATTCTTTATATGTCATGTATTATTACAGCATGGTGGTAAACATCAGTAACACGTATTGGATGCTGTTGTTTATCGTCAGGGTTTTTCTTAAGTACTTCACGCGTATTAGTGCCTTTAATCCTCAAATCTCCAATTGACAGGTAGGTCAATGAATCTACAAAACTTCCCTCTCAATTTAGTTTGTCTGAATCTATAAAAATGGCTGATGTTTGCAAAGCTCTTTACAATTTTCAACTTCTTCCCATTTTTATTCACCTAATCCTCACAAGTACCCTGCACCGTGGGGGATCGTTGTTATTTCTAGAGGGACTTTACAGATGAAGACATTGAGCCATGAGGAGTTAAGAGGCGTGCCCAAGGTCACTGAGGTTGGCGTAGGTCTGATTCTGAGTTTTGGGGGCTTTCTGTGTCCACAGCTGTTACTTCGGTGTTTCCCTGAGATGCTAGAAAGGCATGATGTCTTTCTGAGTTCATGATGTTTATACTTGACTTTGTTGGAGCACCCACATTATCTTGCTCTCTTTCAGTTCATGCGACCCACCCCACTCTTCCGTGTGTAGTCTATGACCCTCTTTCCATCTCCATCGTGACCCCCGCTCTTCTTGGGTCCCCCACCGCGTTCTCTGATTGCTTCAGATTATTTTTTCTCCAGATAGGTTTGTTTGCATTTCTTCCAAGCTGCATCTCGTTTTTAACTCATCATTCCGGCTTCGATGAGTTCCTTGCCTGATGGCTCCCACTTTGATCCCGCTCCCAGGCCATTATGACTTAGGATGTCTTTGGCAAACTTCATTAACCCGCTCCCAATTTATTAATGGTGCTGCAAAATCAGACCAGACCCTTCCCACCCTGTACCCCATGGACTAAACCCCTGGAAAATTAAGCATCATTAATTTTATTACATTTACGCTGTTTCTCAACCCGTATCAGACGGCAGTGCTCATCTGCATTGCTTTGGTGAGGGTCAATTTCAAGAGCTGGAAGTTCACGTGTTTTCCTGGCTCCAAACACAGATATTTGCCCTTCCTCCTTCATCTGGTTTTATAAACCTATCAAAAAGGAAGGATTTCTCCCGCATAGCACATGTTATTATTTATAGGTCCAGACACACTATTATTTTATGTTATGGTTCTGAATCTTTCAAATGTTTCCTGTATTCTTTGTTCTGTTGTTTCTCTTATTAGAAACCGTCCTTTGATTTAATGCCTGGAATTGTTCTTTCTTTTCTTGAACATTTACTAGCTGTCAGGCATCTGGTGCAAAGCCTCGTGCCTTTAAGGACAGAGACAAGGGCAAGACCCATAAGAAAGCAATCCCACCACAAAGAATATGGGCCAAGTAACTTTGCCCCTTCTGGCCATATAAAGGTACTAAGCACTTACCAGTATCAGGCTGTGGTTGAATGTCAGTGTGCAGATTTACAATTTCTCTGAGTAATGCCAGTAACACCCAACAGTATTCCCATTTATGCAAGACTGAAGGGTCTATATATTCAACAAGGGGGGCCACACCAAAGTAAGAAGCTTCTGCCCAGCAGAAGAAACAATCAGCGAAATGAAAGGCAACCTATGAAATACAGAAAGTTTATAATAAATATATCTGATAAGGGGTTAATATATAAAATAATATAAACAAATATAGAGCACTCTTACAACTCTAAAAAAAGCTCCCAGCAAACAACAGTCAAGAGCCAGAAGGCTTCACCGATGAATTCTACCAAACATTTATTTATTTGTTTTGTCTACCAAACGCTTAAAGAAGAGTTTATACTTATTCTTCTCAAACTATTCAAAAAAATGAGAAGATAAAGGTAAATTTTCAAATTCTATGAGACCAGCGTTACCCTGATACCAAAACCGGATAAAGAGACTACATAAAAACTACAGGTCAATATCTCTGATGAACATAGATGTGAAAATACTCAACAGCATATTAGTAAATTGAATCTAACACCACATCAAAACATAATTTACCACCATCAACTTGCATTTATTCCTGGGATGCAAGGTGGTTCAACATTTACAAATCAACCCACAGGATACATCACATCAACAAGACAAAGAATGACAATCTTATGATTATTTCCATAGATGCAGAAAAAACATTTGACAGAGTATGACATCCATTCATGGTGAAAACCCTCAACAAAGTATATTTAAAGGGAATATATCAACGTACGAAAGGCCGTGTATGAAAAACCCCAAGCTGACTTCATACAATTATGAAAGCCTGAGTTTCTCCCTTAAGATCGGGAACAAGATAAAGATGTTCATTCTCACCGCTTTCATTCAGCACGGTACTAGAAGTTCTAACCACAGCAATCAGACAAGAAAAAGAAAAGTCATTCAAATTGGTTAGGAAGAAGTAAAACTTTCACTATTTGCAGATGCTACAATCTTATATAGAGAAAACCCTCAAGACCCCCACCAGAAATCAGCTGAAACTGATAAATGGATTCAGTAAGGTTGCAGGATACAAAGTCAAGATGAATAAATCCATTGCGTCGGTACACACTAATAATGAAGTAGCAGGAAGAGAAATTAAGAAAATAGTCCCATTTACAAATGCACCCCAAATAATAAAATACCTAAGAAAAAAATGCAACCAAGGAGGTCTACTCTGAAAACTGTAAAACAATAATGACAGAAATTGAAGATGGCACAAACATATGGAAGGATATTCCATGACCATGGATTACAAGAACAAATACTGCTCAAATGTCCCTTATTGCCCAAGCAATCTATCGATTTAATGCAATCCCTATCGAAACACCAACATCAATTTTTACAGAACTAGAATTAATAACTGGCACATTTGTATGGAACCACAAAAGGCCCCAAATAGCCAAAGCAATCTTGGAACAAGAATACAACTGGAGGTGTCACAATCCCAGATTTCCAGATATACTACAAAGCTGTATTGTTCAAAACAGTATGGTACTGGCACAAAAATAGACACATAGATCAACAGAACAGAATAGAGAACCCAGAAATAAACCCGTGATTCCATGATCAATTAATCCTTGACAAAGGAGGCAAGAATATGCAATGGGAAAAAGACAGTCTCTTCAACAAAAAGGGTCTGGAAAACTGGACAATTGCATGAAAAAGCATGAAACTGGCCTACTTTCTTACACCACACACACAAATAAACTCAAAAATGGATTAAAGACCTAAGTATGAGAGCTGAAACCAAAAAATCCTAGAAGAGAGCACAAGCACTAATTTCTCTGGCATCACCCATAGCAACGTTTTTCTAGATCTGTCTCCTGAGGTAAGGGAAACAAAAGCAAAAATAAACTATTAAGACTATATTTAGAAAACAAACAAACAAACAAACTTCTGCACATCAACGGAAACAACAAAACTAAAAGACAACCTACTGAGTTGGAGAAGATATTTGAAAATGACATATCCAATAAAGGGTTAGTATCCAAATTATATAAAGAACTTACACAACTCAATGCACACAAAAACAAATCATCCAATTAAAAATGGGCAGGAGACATGAACAGACATTTCTCCAAAGAAGACATATAGATGGCTAACAGATGTATGAAAAGATGCTCAACATCACGAATCATCAGGGAAATGCAAACCAAAACTACAGTGATACCTCATCTCACACAAAATGACTAAAATGAAAAACACAATAAACAACAAGTGTTGGGGAGGATGTGGAGAAAAAGGAACCCCTGTGCCTTGTTGGTGGGAATGCAAAATGTGAAGGTTCCTCAAAAAATTAAAAATAGAATTACCTCGGGATGCCTGGGTCCCTGTCAGTTAAGCGACAGACTCTTGGTTTCAGCTCAGGTCATGATCTCAGGGTTATTGAGTTCAGGCTACGTGTTGGGCTTTGCACAGGGCAGTGTCGAACCTACTTGGGATTCTCTCTCTCCCTCTCCCTCTGCCCCTCCCCTGCTGCACTCTTTCTCTCCCAAAATAAATATGTAAACATTAAAAATTAAAAAAAAATAGAATTGCCATATGATGCAGTCGTTCCATTTTAGGTTTTTACCCAAAGGATATGAAAACACTAATTTGAAAAGACATATGCACCCCAGTGTTTATTGCAGCATTATTTACAATAGCCAAATTATGAAAGCAACCCAAGTATCTGTCAGCAGATAAATGAATAAAGAAGATCTAAAGACACACACACACACACACACACACACACACACACACTCACTGGAATATTACTCAGCCATAAAAAAATAAAACCTTGCCACTGGCGACAACATGGGTGGATGCAGAGGATATTATGCTAAGAAAACTAACTCACTGAGGAGAAACAAATACCATATGATTTCACTCATAGGTGGTAATCAAAAACAAAACAAGTGAACAAAGAAAAACACACAAACCAAGAGACAGACTCTTAAATATGGAGAAAAAAACTGATGGTCACCAGGGGGCAGGTAATGAGTGAAATGGGGGGGGGCAGGGGAGATGGGAGAAATATGTGATCAGGATTAGAGTACCTTGTTATAACGAGCACTAGGTAATGTCTGGAATTGTTGGATCACCCGAATTTTGTACACCCGAAACTGATAGAACGCTGTATGTCAGTGATACTGGAATTAAAATGAAAAATAAGGAACTTGAACCACCAATATTTTAAACATGGGCAAAATATCCGAATCGTTACTTTTCCAAAAAAGACATACGAATGACCAACAGATGCGTGAAAAGACGCTCAGCATTGCTACTCATCAGGGAGATGCAAACCAAGACCACAATGAGACCCCAGGTCTATCAGGTGTGATGTGGTATCCCGTCGTGGTTTTGATTTGCAAAATCAAGCCTGGTGCACTGTTGGTGGGAATGTAAATTGGTGCAGCCCAATATGGAAACCGGTCTGGAGGTCCTCAAAAAAATTAAAAATAGAACTACCACGTCATTGAAGAATTCCACTTCTGGGTGTTTATCTGAAGAAAACAAAATACCCATTCAAAGAGATGTATGCATTCTGTGTGTTGCAGCATTATTTACAACAGCCGTGATATGGAGAAACTTAAGCGTCAATGGATGAATGGGTAAAGAAGTTGATCTATATCTGTATCTGTGTCTGTATCATTTGTATCTGTCTATATAAACAATGAACTATTATGCAGCCATGAGAAAGAAGAAAGCTGTGCCATTTGTGACAATGCGGATGGATATTGAAGGTATTACGCTAAATGAAATCAGCCAGAGGGAAAAAGAAAAATACTGTCTAATATTGCTTGTAGACGGAATCTAAAAAAAGCCAAATGCATAGAACCAGGGAGGTGCTGGTCGAAGGTGCAAACTCCCAGTTATAAGGCCAATCAGTTCCGAGGACCTAGTCTACAGCATGATGACGATAGTTAATAATACTGGGAAGTTGCTAAGGGGCTTCTCTTTTAAATGTTCTCACCACAAAAGAGAAATGATTATGTGATGTGTTGGGGGGTGTGAGTTGACACTGTTGTGATCATTTTACAATACAGAAGTATAGCAAATCGACATGCTATATACCTTAAACTTACACTGTGTTATATGTCCATTTTATCTCAACAAATCTGGAAAAAGTAAAAAGTTAAGTTAAGGAGCTGATGTGACTTGATCCAAGACAAAGCTGAGCTTTGGACCCAACTCCGTCTAAGCTCCAGTGGACCTGCCCTTCGCTTTGTGGCTCTGGTCCCCCTTCTGCCCTACCCGGATGCAAAGAAACCTTGTGTTGCCTCTGCCCCTGCTCCAAGGCATTCCTGCTCAGCCTTCCCTCTTACAGATGTGGTATTGCCAGCACCTCCCTATAGTGCCCGGAGTCTCTCCTAGGCTGTGCCCAGGCTGGACATCCCCATGCTCTCTGCTGTCAGGGAACCTTCCAGCAGCCCTCACCGATGTTTTCACAGCCTGGCGTATCCTGGGGTCAGTGGCCAAGACACTGGGATGGAAAACCGGAGTGAGGCTGGATTTGAGGCCATCAGTCCTGGGTTGGGACCAAGACGCATGCTTAGAGCTACTTGACCTTAGAGAAGTTTCTTTCTCAGACGGGCTGCATAAGGTTTATAATCCCGGCTCCCTGCTCTGCAGGCAGTGGTGGTGGTTGTGTGCGTTATAAGGTGGTAGAGACTGCATAGGGTGCTGTGAACTTCAAGGTGTGGAGGGTTGGTTTCCACATGGGACACTCCGGTGCAGGTTCTAGTACCCTTGGGTCCAAAACAATGCTGAAATACAGAAGACCTACAGATTCTGTCTCCCGGTGTGGTTCCACACATACGATCCGACTGGTATGTAAAGCCCTAGAGGGAGGGCATTTCCACCCGGCTGTTCCCCCCCAGGTGGCTTGAACTCAACAAATCCAAACCGAAGCCCCATCTTCTTCTCTCTGTCCCATTGTCTTCAGGACTGTCCATCTCATTGGTTAGTGCTCCAAAGTTCAAAACCTTCCTTTCACTGTGCATGCTGGTCACCCACTGTTCCTGGAGAACTCCTTTGAGATTCCTTTGCCCAGTGCCCTTCCTCTTGGGTCATGCCTTTGTCACTTGTCACTTGGTCTCTTGCTTTCTAGGCTGCTCCTCTCCTTTTATACGTGACCTGGGCAATGGTGTGGTCTTCCTGAATTTTTAAAAGTTTATTTATTTTGAGAGAGACACAGAGAGAGAGAGAGAGAGAGAGAGAGAGAGAGAATTCCCAACAGGCTCTGTGTTGACACAGCACAGAGGCCAACATGGGGCTCAAACCCAAGCACTGTGAGATCATGACCTGAGCCGAAATCCAGAATCAGATGCTTAACCGACTGAGCCACCCAGGTGCCCCTGGAGGGGTCTTTCTAAACCGCAATCCATTATTGTCATTCTGTTCTCAAAAGCCATCCCACGTCCTCAGTTGCCCATCAGTGAGACTCTGGGTTCAACACGGGGGCACATTTTGGGGGGCTCTAGTCCAGATCTAACCTCTAGGCTTGTCTCAGGCAGGTCCACGGCCACCCCCCCTTCTTCTCTGGGAGCCTCAAGCTCTTGTTTTCGTTACGTGGAACACGCTGCTCCAGGCCACTGGACTGGGCGTGGGATCCTTCTTCCATCTGAAATGCTCCCTCAACTTCTGTTACTTAGGGGATTGGTCATCCTTCAAGACCACTTTGTGTCACCTCTTGGACAACGTCTTCTCTGAGCCCGTCAGGGAGTCTTTTCTCTGTTTCTTGTCCTCGATCACTTACGTATGTGTTCATTCATTCACGCATTAATGACTACTCACCGAGCCAGACCTGTGGAAAGCACTGAATACGGAGATGAACAGACAAGTACCTTCCCTCAGAGGGCTCAGGGTGTCCCTGGGGAGAAGGACGAGGTCACAAAGCATGGATGACACAATGTGAGACATGTGCATCCTACCTTCTCAGGTTCTAGGTCTCTCCAGGTACAGCTCCGTAATCTGATGGACCTCTGGGCTGAGTGCTATGTGATATAGATAGTCTGTGTTAGTGACTCTGGAGATCATGATTTAATAGAAAGAGAAAAGACAGATTCTGGGGCCGTCGGGTGGGGGGGGCGTTGGATGCAGTAGGGAGTTTGGAGTCTCTTAAGCTTAAGAGCCCTCACCACAGAGGCAACAGGACGCAGTGTGTACAATCAAGCGGACATTGGAGGTCCTGCCCTCCCGGCTGCCATCAGCCGGTGGTAACTCCCTGGCCCGGGCGTATAATTAGATTTGGTCTTGGGCATTGTCCAGTGTGTGTGCGTGCTTCTACCTCTGCAAACTATTGTGTACGTTTGCACAACTCTTCTGTAACTCTTACAAAACCTGATGCCCGCGTCACCAAAGAGCCACTTTCGTAAACCCATGATCTTCTCTGAACGGTCTTGCCTCCCTAATTCTTTCTGGCAACACTTTTCAATAATAATGCGTTTCAAGGAAACAACCCACTTTCTTGATCTCTCTTCGTTGTTGTTGTCGTTGTTTTCACTGTTGATTTGGAGAATAGCTTATTTTCAGGTCCTTATGTTCCCTTCTATTCTGTTTTTTATTCCAAAGCAGTCAGATTCTCAGCTATGCGGGTGGGTGGCTGGTCTGCTGATTCTCTAGTCCTGACTCTGGGCGCAGCATCGCTTTTTCACCCTCAGAGAGGGACGTAGTCCTTCCATCGGTAGCGGAGGCAATGGCTTCACTCCACTGATGAACTTCTAGGAAGTAAGAACTGCGTCCTTTGCTTCCAAGGCATATCCCCCATGCCTAGGATGATGGCTGGCACCCAATAAAAACTCAATAAATATTTGATGAGCGAAAGGGTGAATCTCTAATGAAGTTCCCAGCCCTTGCAATCGACACTGTATTATTAAGCATTTGCCTCTTTTAAAGATGGTTCCCGTCTACCCACCGTGAGGCTGCTTATCTTCGTCCATGCTCCGCGCTAAGTGCTTCACAGCCAATAGCGCGTTCATTGAGCTTAACCACAAATCTAGGTGTTATTATTTTCTCCATGTTAGAGTTAGAGAAGTTAAACATCTTACCCAAAGAGCTTCAACAGAAGGACTCTGCACCCTAACCACTGCCTCCCCAAGTGCCCACCCTTTGCTGCTTCCAATTTGGATCTGTTCCCATTGCCCTTATAAAACTGCGGCCTCCAGGGTCCCAGAGGCCCTCTGTATTAGTCAGGAAGGAGGTCTGCTTGCTGGGAACAGAGTGTATTAGTTTGCTCTCTCTGCTGTAACGAGGGACCACACACTAGGTGGCTTTAAACAAGAAGAGTTCGTTTTCTCACATGCTCCAGGTTGGCAATCTGCAGTCAGGCGGTCGGCAGGACTCTGCTCTGTCCCGGCTTGTGTCCTTGATGATCCTTGGTTTGCAGCGGCGTGAGACCAGTCTCTGCCTCTGTCCCCACGTGGCCTTCTCCTCTGTGTGTGTCCAGATTTCCCTCTCTGGGTAAAGACACGAGTCACCCTGGATGAGGGCCCGCCTGCTGACCTCATGTTAACTCAATTACTTTGCCAAAGACCTTCTTTCCCATTAAAGTCACGTTCACAGTTATTGGCCTTCAGGATTCCAACATATCTTCTTAGGGGGCGCAAGGAACCCTCTAACAAGGATCAATACGCATAAGGGCTTCTTCTTCTATATAAAAGAGGCCCAGAAGTGTTCATCCAGGGCCCCGTGATGTCAGAAGGAGCCTGTGCCCCCCACCTTCTTGCCCCTCTACCCCCCGCATGTGGCTTCCGTCCTGGAGACCCCTTGTGGTTTAGGACCTGCTGAGCTAGGTCCCTTTAAGCATTTGTATCTGTTTGCTAGGACTGCCGGGTCAAAGCACCCCAGACTGGGTGGTTTAAACAACAGAAATGTATCGCCTCATTGTTCTGGAGGCCAGAAGATCAAGGTGTCAGCAGAGTGGGGTCCTTCTATAAGTTGCGAGCATAGAGTATGTTCTAGGCCTCTCTCCTTGGTTTGCGGATGGCTGTTTTCTCTGTGCCTCTTTGTATCAGCTTCCCTCTGTGGGTCCAAATTTCCCCTTTTTCTTAGGGATACCCATCATGTTAGGTTAAGGCCCATTCTGATGACCTCGTTTTAACTTGATTGACACTGGAAAGACCCTACCTCTGAAGAAGGTCACATTCTAGGGTCCTGGGTATGAGGACTGTAACGGATGAATAGGAGGGCTCTCAGTTCAACCCATAATTTTGTCCAGCTAAGAAACCGCACCGACCACACTTGGTTCAGTGCCCATACCTACATACAGGACAGGCAAAGAAAGAGGGTTTTTTGTCTGTTTGTTTGTTTGTTTGTTTGTTTTTGTTTTTATTTTTGTTTTTGTTTTTTTTCTGAGCTGCTGTCCTTGATCCCACCAGGCGGGAGGAGAGAGTGGATATTGTATACCACGCTTACAAATGAGTCACGTTCTAGCTCCTTCTCAGTTTTGCATCCCCTTAGTTTTTCTGCAACATTGGGCCTGTTGGTCATCACCTCTTAAAACTCCTCCCGTGACAGGGGCGCCTGGGTGGCTCAGTCAGGTAAGCGTCTGACTTCGGCTCAGGTCATGATCTCACAGTTCATGAGTTCGAGTTCCACATCGGGCTCTCTGCTGTCAGCGTGGAGCCCGCTTCGGATCCTCTGTCCCCCTCTCGCTCTGCCCCTCCCCTGCTTGTGCTCTCTCTGTGTCTCTTTCAAAAGGAATAAATAAATTTAAAAACAGAGGTGAAATAAACCAACAAAAACCAACCAACCCAACAAGAAACCTCCCAGTGTGACGATACCCACTCCGCTCGCCAGGGGCCGTCGACCCCAGCACTCTTGCCCAGGGAGGCACTGGATTCTGGCATCACCTGAAGCCGCCTGTTCCGTAAGGGAGCTCTTTGCGGAGTGAGTGGGCAGAGCAATCCTGTCCTTAGTGATGACCAGTGCCAAGTGTCAGCAGTCTTGATGGTGAGGGTGAGCATTTCCTGGGGCAGATGGCATGACTGACCTTCTATCTTTGGCCTGGAGGTGCCCTCGCTGAAGCTCCTAGTGGACCCGGAATCATCAACGAGTCCCCACCCAGGGACTGGCAGCCTATCTCCAGGCATTCGTGACAATACAAGCCTCTCCCGCATCAGCACCCACGTTACCTTGGCATCCAGATGCTGGGAATGACGCCTGCGAGGACATCCGTTATGCCTAAGAGATGCAGTGACTGAGGGTGACATCTGGAACCTCTTCCGTTCCATGGAGTGACCGCATGGGGTGCTCTGGTTCATTCCCGATGCTCTTTCCCTCCTCCCCAGCTGTCACAGGAAAAACTGCCCTCCCGCCAGGGTCCCGCTGCTTCGACACCTTATCCTTATTCTTGCGGGGACAGCTTTCCCCATGACACCTTCTCCCTCCCTCTGCTTCTCTCCCTCAGGGGTCTCATCCCTCAACAAGGCTACCGTGCCCAAGACCACGAAGCGGGCCCCATACCTAGCCCCCTCTTGCCCAGTGTCTCTCCTACATTCCTGTCTTCCTTTCCAGGCTCATGATGAACGTCCTGCCTCAGATGCTTCATTAAGCATCTGAGACCAGGGAGCCCGATCCTGACTCTTTACCCACACCAGCCCCACCTCTCCTGACTTTGCCAGCTCCCCAGGCAGCAGGACACCGCGGTCAGGGGTGTGGTCCTGAGAGTCAGGCTGATGGACTAGCCCAGCCCAGCCATCTGAGCTTGGAAAAGGTGCTTGGCCTTTCTGTGAACACATTTTCATCTATAACTGCTCACCGAGTGATGGTCGTGCTTGCTGCCCGGCATGTGTGGAAGGACCAGCCTTCTCCTACTAAGATTGCTAGGAGACAAGACTCCTGGTCTTGGAAGCTAACGGTTGATTTCACCCTTGTACCCGTACCGACCCAACGGTGTTTCCCCTGGTATCCTGCTCCCTTGCCTATTGCAAAATAATCAAATCACCGCACTCAGCCTCCGGTGCTCCTCAGAGCAGCTCTAGACTCTCTCTCTCTCCTGCTCACATCCCTTCAGTGGCTCCCCAGTACCTTCTGACTGAAGCTCCATACCCTTATCCGGGTACTCACGGCCCTCTCTATGTCTCACTGGATCTATCTGGTCCTCAAGGAAGGCTCCAGATCCAGGGGTTCTCTGGGGATGTTCCCTCTTCCCATCTCATTTATACATCGGTGTTTCAAACCACCTGTTTCCGGAGACATCACCGTTCCTCCTACACCGACACTGACTTTCCTTCGTCTGAACCAGCTCCTTCTAACCCTATGGCACCTGTTGCCTCTGTCCTACCCTGGGTCCCACACCTTTGGGTGATCGTCCAGTCCCCTTGCCCCAGCCAGCAGGCACTGATCTCAGTGTGGTGACACATGTGTGTTAAGTCACTGGTAACAAAGAACTAAGGCTTGTAATTAATTCCTCTGCTCTTGAGAAACCTGAACCGTTCCGCACCAGCTCTGCCACTTGCCTCTCTGGGAAGGCTAGAGTTCCAGAAGCCCAGGGGGAATCGCGCAGAGCCTGACCAGAGGAGCGGATCTCGTGTGAAAGTCATCCAGCTTAGAGTCTCAGTGGAAGATAATCAGACAAGTACAAGGGGCAACCGCAGAGCCAGGAGCATGACAGACAGCGAGGCGGGCCCCCTGGGCCTTGTTCTTCTGGTGCCTTCACCTGGCACCACGGCCATTTGTAGTTCAGGGCCTGGCCCCAGCCACATCACTCAGCACCACCTTCCGCACGCCTTATGCCCCAGAAAAACCAAACCACCTGCCTTTAGCTCTGCTGGAGAATTTTAACAGCACAGTTGCTTTACGAAAAAAAATGTCTCCATAAAAATAGAAGTACGAGATATTTTACAGAGAATGAGGATTATAAGAACAAGATCAAGGGGCATCTGGGTGCCTCCGTTGGTTAAGCCTCCAGCTCTTGATATCGGCTGGGGTCCTGATCTCATGGTTCGTGGGTTTGAGCCCCACATCGGGCTCCATGCTGGCAGTGTGGAGTCTGCTTGGGATCCTTTCTCTCTCTCCCTCCCTCTCTGCCCCTCACTTGCTCACGCTTTTCTCCCTCTCTCTCTGTCTCTCAAAATAAATAAGCCAACTTTAAAAAAGGACAAAATCTAAAGGAGTGGCCGTTGACTGACGAGCAACTGATTGTCAGGCACCGTGCAAGTTAATGTACGTTACCCTTTATTTTCATAACCGCACGTCCCACAGGGGGCGGAGCAGCGCTATGGGTCCAGTTCTCAGGTCAGGACACTGCAAACAGATCACGCAGGCAGTTAGGAGTGTGAACATCACTCAGGTTTACCATAAACCACACTCCCCCACTGCAAACAGGTCGGTGTCACGAGTCGGAGATGATTCTACAAAACTAGATCACCCCGGAGGACGGACTTCCGCGTCTCCAACAGTTGTTTCTTTTCGGCTTTATTGAAGCCTCATTGGTATATGGAATACATACGTCCCATAATACACATGGTTTGGTGAGTTTGGATATATTCATACCCCCAAGAGACTGACCATCACCACAATCACGGTTATAAACTTATCAATCACCTCCCCACATTTCCTCCCCTCCCTTGGTTGTTCTTGCTGTGGTTGTCGCGGTCGTCGCCGTTGTTATTCCTGTCGCTTCTTCGGGGGCCAAAGGAGCAAGATGCGGGTGCTATTGAATGGGTACAAAGTTACAGTTACACAGATGGGTAAGTGACAGAGATCAGCTGTGCCACCCACTGCCTGTAGTCGGCAATGAGTACCCTGAGCCTAAGTATTTGTTTGGAGAGTAGATCTCTCGTTGTGTTTTTAGCCCAAAGGACTATTTTGATTCATGTGAAACACTTCATTGATCTCTCATCACATCAGTAATGATGAGACGGGTCATTCCTCAGCGTGCTCCTCGGTGCGGACCCGCCTCTGCCCGGCAGCGTGAGCGCCACCTGCCCTCAGTCCTGCCAGCCCGTGTGAGCCGCCCTTCCTCGGTTCCTCCCCAGAGCAAACCCGACACCCCCAGGCACTGTGTACCCCACATCTGGCTGGTCGATCATTCCCAGCATTACGGGAAAGATCCCGATGGCTCAAGGTTGAAATTTGATTTCAATAAAAATAACGCTAAGGAGACATTTGTGAGCCGTGCATTCTTTAATTTATGGACGTTGAATCATACTTGCGGCCGCTAAGCTATTTGGAGACGGACAGCTGGAGACTTGATCGCTGGCCAGTCTCACAGCAGGACTGATACCATTTCATTTCATCAGCCCCCCCCCCCCCCCCCCCGGCCCAGGACCATGTCTCCGATCTCACCAGAAGGGGAAAAAGCTGCCAAGCAGCCAGGCACCGGGGGCCTGAAGAATGACAGCAATGTGCACTCGTGCCTTTGCCTCGTGAAATCCGCAAACGTCTCTGCCAACTAAGCAGCAACTCCATTTTGCAGATGAGACAGTGGAGGCTTAAAGACCTGGTCCTGGGTCAAGGTGCCTACTGTTATTCAGTGGCGGAGGAGGGATTCAAATCCAGGTCCCAGACGAAACGCCTCCCCCCCCCCTCCGCTACACCCGCTACACCACATATCTCGCTTTACATGCGTGCCTGTGCCTTTGATTACTTTGGGATATATTCTAGAAATTCTGGGCAGAACCACGAGGGAGGGGCTGAGGGTCAAGGACCAGCTCACCCACCACAAGCATCATTTTTCCCTGGGCTAGGGCTAGGTTTGGTAAGTAAATACTCAAGTGAAAGGGGACACTTTTCTTGGAAAATGCTGGTAATTTGATGCGTGTAAACAGACTCTTAGAAGCGTCCCTGTCATACTGGGGCCTGTGGGCAAATTACCTCAAGCAAAGAGCAGTTGTAACTGAGAAAGACCCAAAGGGATGTGGGCTCAGTAATGAGAGCCAGAATTTACTGACCACTTACTGGTGCTGGGCGTTGGACTGGGAACTTTCCATCCATGGCTCACTCTTCCCTATCACCCTTTGGATGTTAGTGTCTCCCCCATTGAATAGATCAGGAAACTGAGGCACTGGCCAAACAGCTAAAAAGAGACAAAGCAGAGATTCAGAAACAGTCTGATGGCAGAGGCTCAGCTGTTAACCATTAAGCCCTACCACGCACCCCCCACCCCAACTTAGCCTTGGAGAAGGTAGCTTGAACATCCTGCCAAGGTCACGTAGGTAATTCTAATCCAACAGAGGTCTTCATTGTTAGTGGTTTAACACCCAGTGTATGTCTGCATCCATTTCCTGTGGCTGCTGTAAAAGTACTTCATCTTGGGTGCCTCCAATGACAGCGATTTAGGGTCTCACAGTTGTGGACACCAGAAGTTCAAAATCAAGGAGTCAGTGGAGCCATCCTGTCTTTGAAGACCCATTCCATCATCATCTCCCAAGTCTGGGAGCGTCTCAGGTGTTCCTTGAATTGTAAGCGCGACGTTCCAGACCTGTGTCTTCACGGCTTCCTCCCCAGTCTGTCTACACTGTCTCCCTCCTCCATGTGTTTGTCTCCGTGTCCGCATCTCCTTCCTTAATAAGGATACCAGCCATATTGGATTTGGCCCAACCCAATGACCTAGTTGCAATCTGATCGTCTCTGTCCAAGTCCTCTTTCTAAATAAGGCCACATTCTGGGTCCTCGAAAGAGAGGACACAGTTCAGCCCATGGCAATACCAAATCAGTTAGAAACTTACAAAGAAACATTGCCAGAGGCCCCAAACCATTTTCTAATTCTACTTCCTGCCACCTTGCCTCCCACCCCAAGGCACAAACGTAGCACCCCAGCTACAGAGACCTGTTGCGTTTTGGGCACGCTGCAGTCTTTCAGTCTTTCGTGCCTCCTTGACTCGCTCACGCTCCCTCCTGTCTAGGATGCCCTTCCTTACCTTGTCCACCTGGAGAGGCTCTGCTCTCTCATCGAGGCCACGGCTCACGCCCCTCACATCTGGATGTCACTACAGACCCCACTTTCCCACTGGGTGCCTTCAATTGTGCCTCCTTCTCTGTGCTTCTCGATGTAAATCCTCTCCTTCCTTATGGGTGGCTCCCTCCTGCCAACAGCTTAGGAACAACCCGAGGCCGGGACCTGGGTCTCCATGCAGTGGTCTTAGAGATGCTTTTCCGGTGAATAAATGCGGTAATCGTGCTTCTGCTGAAGTTCACGGTGGCCAGTTTCCCTGTCAAAGTTGAAATGGGAAGTCTTCACTGACCCTGACCGCCCGATTACTCTGTGATCCTGAGGGAGCTGCTGAGTTGTTAGGGAACACCCAGTGCATGTAATGTTGGTTACTAACCTCTGTATCTATAATTTGCCTTTTTAATTTTGTGGGTTTATTTTATTTATTTATTTATTTATTTATTTAATTTTATTTATTCTATTAATTTTTTTAAATGTTTATTTATTTAGTTTTGGGAGAGAGGGAGAGCAAAAGAGAATACGAACAGAGGAGGGGCAGGGAGAAAGGGAGACACTGTCAACGCAGAGCCCAAAGAAGGGCTTGGTTCCACGCACCATGAGATCACGACCTGAGCTGAGATCCGGAGTTGGACATGCAACCAACTGAGCCACCCAGGTACCCCTCTGCAGTTTTTACACAGAGTTTATCTTTTCCTTAATGGTTTGGACTGTTTGTGCAGGATTTATGAACTCCTGTCCTAAAGGCATGAAGAAAATCAACAAAATTTTCTTCTAACACTTTTAAGAATTTATTTTCATATTGAGGCTTTCATTCCATTAGAATTCATTTTTGTGTACGCAGTATGAGGTAGGGATCTAATCTTTCTCTTATGTTGATAACCAATTATTCTAGCACAATTTACTGAACAAGATCCAAGCAATTTTTTTTTTCTGATTCAAGGTCACCTTGGGAGGTAATTTTTGACTGACTTATATCTTATTTGCTTCTTCATTCTGTTCTAGGCATATCATTAATCTTTAAAAAAATTTTTTAATGTTTATTTTTTGAGAGAGAGAGAGGGAGAGAGAGAAAGAGCGAGCAAGGGAGGGGTAGAGAGAGAGAGGGAGACACAGAACTCGAAGCAGGCTCCAGGCTCCGAGCTGTCAGCAAAGAGTCCAACGTGGGGCTCAAACCCACGAACCATGAGATCATGACCTGAGCCAAAGACAGACGCTTAACCAACTGAGTCACCCAGAAGCCCCATAGACGTATCATTAATCTTTAAACTTTGAGATAATCTTCCCCAGAATGGTCCCAATTCAAAAGACCTAATTAAGGGTTCAAGGAAATAGACCCTTCATTTAATCTGTTAACCATAGTTCCATAAAGACTCACATAAATTCTAAAATGACAGGAATTGTATTTACTTTTGTTTTAGTGAGACTTAAATTTAAAAAATTATCAGGAAGGGATGACTGCTTTAATTAGTTAGATGACACGAATCTCAGAATGGTTGGCCATTTGGAGTCAGCACAGAGGAGGAAATGCTGGAACCACCTCAGAGAAACATTCAGGGACCAAACCCAGCTGATGTGCTTCTGCCTGGAACCATCTTTTAGCATTCTCTGGACCCTGCCATAAATGGTTACGAAAATCCCTACAGTGAAAGGGACTTTGGGTTTATTCCTGGGGAGACCAAGAGAAAAGAAATAATCGGCAAGAAATGCTAAATCCTATGTTTCAGATGCCACTGGTGGTAAAGGCGACCCAACAAACCTAGGGTAGCCTCAGTGGGGAGATGATAAGCAAGCAGACTGGAGCCTCAGATGGGGACAGAGGAAGAGCCATACAGAGAAGGGACCCTGGGCACCAATCAAGGACAACAGTAATGAGAGCCACAACTGGATACGATGGTAATGAGTCCGTAGAAAGGTACACAGACCTAGAGTTCTGAGAAATATCTAGTATTGTATGAGTCCAGGCACATGGCAGGTCCTTCACTAAAGCTTGTGGAATTTTGCCACAGGGAGACAGTAATCAACTATTAAGCAACATCTAGAATGTTGCAGAGGCCCTGAAAAAATTCCCTATGGACCTGGGGCCCTTTACTGCTCATGACTCAAACCCACACTTGTTGTTTTCTACATACTTCTTATGACCGTGTCCAATTGATTGTCACCATGGCAGAATGGACAGGGTCCAGGCTCCCACGTCAGCCGCACCTGGCTAGAATCCCAGGTTTGCCACCTATTAGCTGTGGAGGATGCAGGCAACTTTCTTAACCTCACCGACCCCGTTCCTTTATCTGTAACACAGAACCTGCAAGGCCTCCCTCAGGGGGTTGCCATGAAGACTAGTGATATGGGGTACATGAAATGCCTGGTGACCAGCAGGCATTCTAGAACAGATGGCAGTTACTCCTATTAGTGGTGTGGCCTCCTCGCCTGCTGGTGTCACTTCCTGGTGCCTGGGAGCCGACGGCAGGACATGCTTTCCCACGTAGATCAAATGACCACTTTGGTTGATTATAGGGCTTGTTGTGTGTGTGTGTGTTAAACAGCCTCTCAACACTTGCCCTCTTGGCCGCAACAGAAGTGAGTCAGAGGGGAGTGAATGGATGGCGGAAAGGAGGCAGCGAGGCCACGCCCCAGGGACAAAGAGCCACCTGGACGTGTCTCCCCACCCAGGTTCCCGGGGGGAGGTCACCCGCCAGGCACAAGGCAGCCAGCTGCGGTGTTCTTCAGCCCTGGATCCTGAGCCTACCTAAGGGAACGAGATGCTGGCCGGGGATGTGCTCCCTCAGTGAGATTCCTGGAACTGGGGAAGATGCACTTTGAAATACTTTGTCAACACTTCAAAGTCGGGGCACTGGCTTTCTTTGGGGACAAATCAGAAAGTAGATGTGACAGCCAAGGTCAACAGTGAGTCAGTGAGGACAGTGCCTGCCAGATCCCGAATGCCTTCTCCTTCCTCAGGGGCCCTGCTCCCCACTGGAGCATTGTCCTAATCTTCTCCTCCGTGAGGAAGGGAACCTAAATGGGTCATTGTTGAGCACCTATCTTAGCAAGGAGTTGGGGCAAAAATTCATGAAACACCTGTGTTGCTTCAACTGCCACTGAACAGTATTAACAATCAGATCACATTTATTGACTATTTATTACGTGCTAGACTGGGTTAAGAACTGTGTGTGTGTGTGTGTGTGTGTGTATGTGTGTGTGGGTGGGTGTGTAATTTCTACTTAATATTCACAACAAGCTTTTCAGTTAAGGGCTATTATCACAGTCTGCATCATAAAGGTGAGAAAATTGAGGCTCAATTTCTTGAAGACACGAGGTCAGAGAGCAAAGAAGCTAGGATCTTAACACAGGCCCAACTAGTGATGCTTAACCCTGTGACTGTCACACCAACTGCTGGGGGAAGAGTGGTATCATTTTCACTGTGAAGTAATAGAAAAGATGGAAACTCAGGGAGGTAAAAAAAAAAAGCGAACAAACAAACAAACAAAAAACAAAGGGCAAGGTCAAACAAAACCATCCATATGGATGGAGTGCTTTCTGGTTGGAGAAACCTGGATTCCAGTTTCCAGTTCAGGGGTGAGTGCGTCCTTGCCAACTCCTTGATGGTGGCCAAGTTCCTTCACCTCTGTGCAAAATGGAGGGAGAAGAGCGTTGGCGGGCTTTGAGTAACATGACATACGCATGTTTGAGTAACATGACATGACAGGCCTGTGGGACACAGGCCTGAAGTCACATCCAGGGAGGGAGGGAAGTCGGGGATGTGCTGATGCTCAAGTCTGCGTACTTCCTACAAAGCAGCTTTGACTCCACTGATTCATAAATGCCCATGATGTGAGCAGAATCAGCTTAATGCTGGAGTGCCACCTGGTCTCGTGCCCTCTCTCCCTCTCCCTCCCTCCCAGAACTGTGCCTACTGGGTATGGCAAAGGGAGTTGGGAGGGGATGTGGAGCTCTTTCTGTGTTGGCAGGGCATCCAACAGCACATACAGATCTTTTGCGTGATTAGAGCAAGGTAGCTCCTTCTTCCGGGCAGGTCCAGCCACATTCCGGGGCACGCAGCTTTGCAGGGAGATTGGATTTCACCCATCACTTGCTGCTTGGTCAGGAATCCTTGTAAACGACTGATCACAGCAGCCTTTAGTCTCCCCAAGCCCACTTTAAAGAGTGAAAAACTGAGACCCAGTTAGTAACCTATCTGGGCCATCCAGGTGTAGCAGAGAGGAGAGAGCCTGAGTTTTAGCCTCTCTGCTACCACCTGTGCCTTGTTCATTGGGTGACAAGGGGCCGTGCCCAGGTCCAGCACGAGTACCCGCCTCTGCCCGCTGCTCTGCCTGAGACTATGAGGCATCAGATAAAGAGTCAGAAGACCTATGCTCCTGCTAACTAGTGCCAGGGCCTTGTTCCAGTTACCCCACATCTGTAACGTGGGGTTAATATTTCCCTCGAAGTCTTGTCCTAAAGCGTATGTGGGCAATACACACGAAGGCCCAATATGTGTGAGTTGCACTGAGTCTCCAGAAGGGAAACGTCCAAGAACTGTGAGCCAGTAATCAAAGAAGAAAGGGTCTAAGACACGACTAAGACCTTGGGGTACTGGCCGTTGAGCTTCCTGAGCTCCGAGTGTCTGTAACTCCAGTTCTGAAACCCATTGGCCCTGGCTCATTGAAGAGCTCCAAGGAAGCTGCAAGGAAAGTGATTAGTGAATGGACCCACCATATCACATGCAGTATGGGAGTCAAACACAGTTTCGTAGACCACAAAGCATGGAGTTCTACCATTCGTCCTGCCTCCTCTGAGCAGAAGAGCAGACGACAATCTTTAGGAGAATCAACCACAGCCTGTTCTCAGGTAGGGTGGCCGGGGTGGGGTCCATTTCTGGGTTTTCGCTGATGCGTTTTATTTCTGTGTTCCGGCTAGCTAGCTTTTCCTATAGCTGCAAGACACCCGCAGGGACATCCCTGTTCCTCATACAACCAAGTCTCACAACTTTCCCTCCCCTTCCTGGAATTATTCTGCTACTGGTTGGGGCTGGCCCAAGGGCTGCCTTCTGAGCAGGGGGAATGGCGCGTTGAATCATCACCTTTCCTGTTGATTTTCCCAGAATCACAGAATGTTCTTAAAGCTCTGAGCCCTACACCAAGAAGACCACCCATCTCTCTTTCCAAAAACCAAATCATATTTTCTTAACAAACCAAAATGACTACCTCTTTGCTCACGCAACTAGCATTTCCCGAGCATTCATGAATTCCAAAGTTATTTGAGTAAATTAGCCTTTGAAGCTCAGCTTCCACCTTGGACTGTTGGAATGATTTCTTGGAAAAGTGATTAGTACCGACGCTCTACGAAAATTGGCATCCAAGGATGGTCGTCTCATTATGCGAAGTGCCCATAGATTCACCTCCAAACACCTCGTGATTTCTCAAGTGCTATTATCTCCCGGCGACATCTCTGCTTTGGAGCTTATTACTTAAATAAAAAATGTTAATTGTTTCTGAGAAACGTGCAGTGAGGGATGGAGACTGCCATCTCCGCGGAGCCAGGTCTCCGAATTCCCAGGCTGCTGCTAACTTTCCTGCCTGATGCTGGAAACTCTCCACCGGCCAACCATCCATTTGTGTGGACTAAGTCACAATTTACATCAAGCACCGTTTTCACCCAGGGGGTTATTTATTGAGCCCGCTGCCATGGCGAGGAGGGCGCGGGCTCTTGAGTAATTAGAATCCTGTCCTCACTGGGGAGCGAACAATGACTTCCTGCTATCTCCGCCTTCTAATGGGTTTGCGATGGCGCTATCGCTGTTTCCATAAATAACGTGCTCCATGTAAATAAGGAGTCATTAAAAATGGGGCAGCACCCACACATCATTTCATAAACATGAGGGAGGTACTTGGGAAGAAGCTCATCAATAAACAGGTTGTGCTCTGTGTTACAAGACGGAAGCCGCTCTCCGGTGACTATACACACCGCCTTTTGTAAGTTAAATCATTCCATTAGGACTCACTCCCTGTCGTCGTCTGATGTAGGTAGAGGGCAGGGTGGGGATGAGCATGGGCTCCGGAGGCAGACGGACCTGGGTACTGACTGATACGTGTGCTTGGCACCGAGTCTCCAGTTCTGATGCCCGGCATCTGTGAAATCGTGGGCAAATCGCTTAGCTGTCCAAGTCCTGATTTTCTCCCCTGGACCATGGACAGAGCTGAGTCCGCCTGGCTTGTGATACCACAATTGGTGGCTGAGTTGGGTCAGATAGGGGGCAGACAGGGAGCAACTTTCTTCTTTCCAATCACTGCCCTGCCTTCATGTCCTGTCCCTGTCTTTGAACTGTTAAAACGGCTAGTCTGACTAACCACGTTTCTCATCCCATTGAAAGCTTTATGTCATCCCTAGCTCGGGCCAAATGGGCTTAAAGGCCAATGTGAAGAGGAAGTGTGAGTTTTTCTCTCTCTCACCTCTTCCTCTCGTCCTCTTTTTCCATCTCCCTGAGACGTGTCCAGCTCGTCCGGGAGTGCATCCACATTAGAGCGGGGCACAGAGGGGACATCGGTGCCCATAATGCCCTCTGAGCCTGTGACAGTCGCAGCTGGGCACTGGCGTCTGTATCCAAAAGAGATTCCTTCTTCTGAGATGCTTCTGAGATGCTCTCTTGAGAGAGACGCTCGCTCACTATTTTAGGACATTCTCTTGGGAAGCCCGAATCCAAATCGTTCTATTGGCTTCTCTGGCTGACACCAAGAGCTGTTAGAAATAAAGTTCACTCCAGTGGCTGCTGCTATCTGGCTTTGTTCCACCACCCTAAGCTAGCTCAGTCTTCCACCTTTCAACTTTTCCAAGCAGCAGATAATGGTCCCTATGACCGCCAAACCCAGGGAATGCATATCACAATTCCCTAATTGTTCTCTTGACCTTTTCTTCAATTTCTGGAGGTGATGGAAAGCAGCATGTCAGCAACTCTTTGCAGAGAGGTGTCCACTCTTGAGTCTCCTTTCCAGTGAGTTCTTAAGCCTGCTGGAGGTAGCTGATGGGCCAATAATGGCAGAAGCAGGTTGTGGATACGGTAGAATGTGAAGGCATGCGTCACTATTTTGCCTGGCTTAGAGCTCACCTGGAAAACAGACAACAGGAAGTGCCCCGTATTCCATCGACCGTAATGGGGTTTGAATAAGAGTGTGTTTTAAGTGCTTGGCAATGACCCGCACAAGGATGTCAGTTCAGCTCTCAGTACTATGTATTCTCAGTTACCAGATGATAAGCACGGACACATCACACAGATTACGGGGAGATACTATTCTAAGTTCCAAGAACGTTCTCTTTACATGTTCCAAGAGCCCCGTGCGAAGGGTTTTATCATCATTCCCATTATACAAATGAAAGCTAACGTTTGGAAAAGCTCCAGAGCTGGTAAGTGGATCCAGGAATGTAGCTCCAGGGAACAGGCTCTCACTTACCTTCCTCAAGGTAGTACCTAGTACTGGGTACTAGTCCAAGGCAGTGCTATACCTCACGATGCAAGTCGAGGGGATCTTTCCTCTTCCAGAAAGGTAGGCACACACGCAAACGTATTCCTAGGAGTTCGGCAGGACTCTGTCTGAATCCACACTCCTCCTTCTCCTTTGTTCCTTTGTTTCTAATGGTGGTGGGCTTTTCTGCCCCTCTAAAGGATGCTAGAGACTCTTTGCTCACTGTTCTCCTGTAGACAAACCTTTATTCACATAAAAGCAGGCCGGGGTCCCCAAGTCAATCCCAGATGGCTCCTAATCCTGAACTCACACATCCTGGCATCAATGCCGAAGTCATTCTCTGGGCTTTCCCAGCTGAGTGGTCTGGTCCCTCTGGTCGACCGCCTCATCCCACTGCTGAGCCGCTAATTCCCTCCTGGTTTCTCTTCTTGTTTCAGCTTCAACCACCCCTACACACGACATCGCATTGGCATCTCCGACACAGTTGTCTCCTGTCCTGTCCTGTCCTGTCCTGGTGGTGAGAGCTGGGACTTCCCTGGGCCCTTCTTGACCTTCCCCGGCTTCGACCTACGCTGCCTTCTCCATTCTCAAACCACATTCTCGCTATCACGTTGCCCTGTCTTATTTGATGTACAAATCTTGCCTCTCCCTGAGCTGTCTTGTCATTCGTCCCCCTCGTGGGTGGCCTTTCCCCACCTAGGACACTAATGTGTGTGTGTGCGCGGTGATAGGAAGCCAGCTGGCAAAAAAACACGGATCCCTACCCTCAGCTGTCTTACCGTCTTGAGGAAAGTGGAGGTCAAAAGCAACAGGTGGGCCTTTGCTCGTCGTGTGAACTGTCCCAAGGCAAAGCCCCTGTCCGAGCCTCCCGTTTTCTACCTCTCCCACGAGCGGCTGGACCACATGATTAAAGGGGCTATTCCCGCTTTAAAGATCTATGACTCCGGAGTTGCGGCTTCCCTTAATGTTCCTGGAAGAACAGACAAGTCCAATTTGAGATATTTGAATCTGATTAATGCGGGAACAGTTAACATGGGGAGGAAGGCGTACCCCATCCCCTTCTTCTCTTTCCCCTCCAGGCGGCTTTTATGTTTCTGGGCTTTTATCCCATTATCCCAGCCTGACTTTATTAGTACCACCTGGAGAGGGGCCCCGCTCCCCACCAGACATTGGAGGAAACACAGAGAGGCAGCTCGCCACTTTTTGTGAGCCTTAGCTCTCTGTTTACACCCTTCTGGACCATGCCTCTGCCCTCTCCTCCGTTTATGGGGAAGGAAATCTCTGCCACTGGCTTGAGTCTGAGGGAAGGAAAGATTGGCTGAGGCCATTTGAAAACCTACTCCAGCTTCTGGATTTTTCTAGTCCACTTGAACCAGGTCGGGGGTTTTCAAAATGACCGTATCCTGTCCAGAGAACAAGCACCAAGAAAACAGATAGGGTTGAGTGGCAGGCAACGTCCCACTTGACCCGGTCCAGATGGCGCATGGAAGCCTCTGGTACCGCCTGAAGATTACTAGCTCGTTCTTTACCCCCGTTCACCCTGTTCTCCACTCCATCGGACAAGAACCTGGATTCCTCCCGGGCTTCTAACATGATGCCACCTTTCTCCGTCTCCCAAGGGTCTTCATATGCAACCTCTTTACCTGGAAAACACCTGGCTTCCCATTCACTACAAGCTGCAAATTATCCTCAGAGGTCACATCCTCTGGGCCATTTCTCATGACCCCTCAAACTCCAGTGAGGCGTTCGGCTCCACGTTCTTCCCGTGTCCCATAGCCATGCTACATATAGGGGCTGTCGGGATGGAATTCAGCTAAGCACCCCCTGCCCTCTCGGTGGATTCTACTGTTGGTGCACAAGACAAGAGAGGACAAGTAAACAGGTGAAAGATAGCGTTACAAGGGCAACGCTTGAGGAAGGCCAATGATCTCGGGAACTCAGGGCAGTGGTGCCTTTACCCAGGTCCGAGGCACAGGGAAAGCCTGCCCAGAGGAAAGCCGTAGAGGATGAGTAGAAAGAGAGAAGAATTGCAGGACACATTCTAAGAAAAGAGAACAGCATTGCAAAGGTTTTACGGTGAGAAAAAGTACAGTGTTAAGACTGAGAAGAGAGAGATCATGTCAGGTAGCTTTTGCTGAGTAACATTTCACGCCAACACTTAACGGTTTAAACCCCAAACCATTTCTTTGTCTCACTGTTGTGTAGGTCAGCAACTTGGGATGGGCTCAGATGGCCAGTTCTGCTGACTTGGGTGACGTTCAGCTGATCTTGGCCAAGATTCCAAGATGTCTGAAGGCAGCTGTTGGGTCATTCGGAGGCCGGCTGCCGTCGGCGGGGCACCTCTTATCTCCTCCCCGTCATGTCCAATCATCCAGCAGGTTATCCCAGGATTTTCTGCCTGGGTTTTCAGGGTTACAAAAGAGAGATCAGAAGGTCATAACGCTTCTTGAGTCCCGGCTTCGGAACCTGCTGGGCGCTAAGTTCTGCCGCATTTTATTGGCTAACGCAAGTAGCCCAGATTCCAGGTGGGTCATTCATACTCTATGTCTTGATGGGAAGAAGTAGAGAACGTGAATTTTTTTCTAATCTTTCTTGGGGTTTAATCCTGCAGAAGTGATACGGGGCCATATTATCAAAGGCCTTATATTCAAGTTTGGATTTTCCTGAAGGCAAGAAGAAATATGTAGCATAATAAATATTTCATATAATCTTTTTAAAGAAGAGTGGGAGGCACCACCACGTGCATAACTTGGAGGTGATTTTCTGCGTACTCTTATTGGTATGAAGCGTCCACTACTCACGTAATCAGAATCCATAGAGATGATTCCCGGGGCTGCAGTTTGCTTTGATCTAAAACAATGGGTACTGGGACACCTGGGTGGCCCCGTCAGTTAAGCGTCTGACTCTTGATTTCAAGTCAGGTCATGATCTCATGGTTCAGGGGACCGAACTCCATGCCGGGCTCTGTGTTGACCGTGTGGAGCCTGCTTGGGATTCTCTCTCTCTCTCTCTCTCTCTCTCTCTTTCTCTCTCTCTGCCACCTCCCCTGCTTGAACTCTATCAATCAATCAACCAACCAATAAAATGTACATCCACACAATGGGATATTATTTGATAATTAAAAGGAAGGGGATAGTCATCTGTGCCAAAACCTGGATGAAATTTTGGAACATTATGTTTAGTGAAAGGAGCTGGTCACACACATGTACAATACAAAGTACTGTAGGATGCCATTGATGTCCACTGAAATGTCCAGAATAGGCAAATTTGTAGAGCCAGAAAGGAGATCAGTGGTCGTCTAAGGCTAGCGGTGGGAAGTAGGGGTTGACGGCTGGGAGTGTGGGAAGGCTTCTTCCAGTGTGAGGACAAAAGTGTTTTAAAATCTGATCGGGGGTGTTGCACATGGGTGGCTGAGCTCATTGAGCGTTCACTCCTGGTTTCCACTTAGGTCACGATCTCACGGTCATGCGTTCGAGCCCTGCATCTGGCTCTGTGCTGACAGGGCGGAGCCTGCTTGGGATCCTCTCCCTCTTCCTCGTTCTCTGCCCCTCCCCCTCTCCCAAAATAAGTAAAATCTGATTGGGGTGATGGTTGCATTACTGGGACTTAGGAGGTGGACATCTCTGGGGGTCATTACTCAGCCCCGCTATAGTGAGGAAGGAGGTTCAAAGACGGTCACCATGAGAACTCACCCTGAATGCCACGGCCAAGGAAATGACACACGTTTGCTACAACAGTCCCGGTCACATCTAACAGAGGGTGGAAGCCAGCAGGCACCTGAACAGCATCCTCTGTGCTCAGATGGCTTCTGTTAGGAGCTCTCAAGTCTCCCTTCAAGCATCAACGAACGGAAATATGCCAACTGCTTCAGCCATGACAATCCTTGGGCTTTCTGAGGCCAGCTTCCACTGTGAGAACATCCTCTCCAGATAAGAAATAGACCATGGTAGGGCGCCTGGGTGGCTCAGTCAGTCAAGCATCTGATGTCGGCTCAGGTCACGATCTCACAGTTTGTGAGTTCGAGCCCCATGTCGGGCTCTGTGCTGACAGCTGGGAGCCTGGAGCCTGCTTCCGATTCTGTGTCTCCTTCTCTCTCTGCCCCTCTCCCGCTTGTGCTCTGTCTCTCTGTCTCAAAAATAAATACATGTTAAAAAATTTAAAAAAAAAGCAATTGACCATTCTGGAATGTCCACCGGACTTCTTCATTCTGACCCTGGAACCATGAAAAATGAAAACACGGTGCCATTCGCCTTCAGAGCCTTTTTGCTTTTCCAGACAACGAATTAGCTTGAAAACCCCTTCCTGTTCACACTCTGACCAAGAGACTACATCTCCAGAATAAATATTCTGAGTTTCTCAACTATTCATTGTATAACCTAGTTCTTGGTCACCTTTTTTTTTCTTAAATGTTGACTACTGTTCTATGCGTGTGTTCTTTTTTTTCTAAGACGTTTTACAATTAAAAGAAATCTGAATGTAAAGTTAATTCACATTTGTTTTTGAAACCTGGGAGAAAATAAAAAAGAAAATCAGTTACACATAAGTGTGGCGCCCAATGAGAACCACTAAACATAAGTATGTTTTTCCACTGTTGGGATGGGTCTGGGAGCTAATCTGACTCCTCACACGAAGTCACTCTGTGATCTTGGGCAGTTCCTTTCCCATCTCTGGACCTCAATTCCTTTCTGCGAGGCTCACTTTGAATTCATAGCCTTCTGCTGTCCTTTCCATCCACCTGAAAGTCATTTGTTTCAAGCATTCACAGTGGCCATTGGCCGGGGGAGCCTCACTCCTGGTGACCCAGCTTTAAAGACCATTTATAATTCATCCATGCATGTGTCAGCCCGTGTCTTGTCGATTCAGCTCTTATTAAAGCTCTCCAGTCCTGGGTTTCAGGGTCACCCTACCTGGCAGATCTTGTCCCCAGCCTGTGTGTGACACGGGTGTCCCCAATGGCTTTCAGGTCTGTTTCATGCCTTGTATTCCCTGCCACCTGATTTTCTTTCCCCAAAGCCACTCTGGGTTTATCAGACAGTTACAAGGAACACAAGGAAAGTAGGAGTACAGAGCTGGAACTGAGTGACATCGATGCCGATGTTTTATTGCAGTAAACAGCCTGCTTTCGAGAAATTAGACTTTACAGATTTTTGGTTACACATTCCATTCGGACCTCACAAGAACGCTTCCTTGTGTATTACGCCAAGATTGCAAAAGTTGTTTGTATTAGGTTTTAACCTTAGTTCTTAGACAAGAAAGTAAACTTGCAAAAACCTTCAGAATTGTGAAATTTTGACCTCCATCCATGGCAAGAAATGCATTTTACTGGAACCCAGTGTGAAAAAGTGTATGGAGAGACAGACAGACAGACAGACAGACAGACTAGGGACATAGATAGATAGAAACAAGTGGAACAAAAGTGTTACAGAATAAAATTTATCAGAAGATAGATGATAGGTGGATAAATGAGATGATAGATTGATAATAGATAGATGATAGATGATGGATAGAGATAATAAATAGATGATAGATAGATACATAGATAGATACACACACAGACGTGGACTTGAAACAGAAGTTGTACAACTCTGCCCAGCCACTTCTTGGAGAGAATTAGATAAATGGAAGAGCTTGTATCCAGCCTCTAGCTGGTGCTGTGATGGCGATCGATCCCGGCTCCCTCGCCCCTGACCGATGACATTCTGGACGCGGCATGCTGTGGCAGTGGGAAATCCTGAGGTTGGGCCCCGGTTCTTCTGAATTATTGGGGCCCCAAGCGTGGAAGCGGGAAATAGTTGGTTCCGGGTGGGACGACCCTGGAGAACCAGTTAGTGATGCGTGTGCAAGGTCAATACCCATCAAAAGCACGTGGGGGGCAAGAGAGGATGTTACTTTCGGGAAAGGCAGAGTCTGTGAAATTATCCAAGTGCATAAGCTTCCCAGCAGGGTGTGTCAAGTCTGTGGAGTGAGGAGAAAGTCTCCCGCCCCCACCCCCCCCCCCCCAACCTCTGAGGGCGGCTGGGCCCCGGCTGAGGCCTGGCACCATGGAGGGAGACGAAGCCGGTCCCCGGTCCCCAGGGGCTGAGAAAGCAGGAAGGAGGGCGTGGGGCTTCCCTGTGAGCCCAGCTGCTGGATAGAAAGAAGGACGGTGACACAGCACCGCTGAGCTCGAGACGCTTCTTCTCTGGGAAGTAGATTCAGCCCCTGCCGAATGCTCTTTCAGTGGGAGGCGTCCCTCGTGGGCATCTGAGGGGAAGGGCCCGAGTGTGCGTGTGTGTGTGATGTATTTTGTGTGTATGTGCTGTGTGTGTGCCCACGCTGGGGCGAGGGGGACGGAGAGGGCCATGGCTCTACCGGGAAGGCAGTGGGAGCGCGAGAGCCGGAAGAGAAGGTGGAGAAGGTCAGGTGCGAGGTCCAGGGTGAGAGGTGCACGCGGCCAGGGCGTCTGAGCAGGAGGCCGGGCTGCGTGGCCGCACGTCCCGGAAGCCGGCAGCACGGAAGCTCGGGTGGGAGCACTGAATGCTGGAAGAAGCTCGTCCAGGGACAGCAGGGGGAGCGGGGACATGGCTCCGTCCCCGAGACGGGGGCTTCCCTGTGCTCCAGGCACAATGTTGTCGCCCTCGCGGTCATTTATTCAGGTCCCTGGGTGAGCCGGCTGGCTGGGGACCGGTATCGCGCTCCTTTTATGGTAAACTAAGGCACGGGGAAGTGAAGTAGCCCGTCCAAGCTAGTGAATGGAAGAAGGCAGACGTGAACCCAGCCAGCGTGGCTCTGGGGGCTTGCAGCGGTCACCGTGACACCGAGGGACGCGGGCCCCCGCACCCCTGCAGGAGCAAATTCCAGATCGCCAAGGCCGTTAAGACACAGACCCTCCTTTGAAAACTAACCACTTCTTTTTTGCTCTGCATGGAAGGGAGCTGCGGGACCGCCCGCCGAGAGAGGGCAGCGAGGGAAACCGGCCAGAGTCTTAATGGAGGCCTTGGTCCTCATCCTTTATCGTCCTTCTGCGGTCCCGCCGCTGGGAGGCCGAGCCAAAATCAAGGGCAAAAACATGCTGTGTGACCTCCCACACCCCAAAGGCAAGATCAAACGCTGTGGGCAAGGCGGTAAGCCGGGGCTCTTCATTAAAGCAAATACCCTAAAACGTTTTGTTCAGGATGACAGAGTGTTTTGACCCTGGCAGGCATCTGAACCCCCGTGAGAATTATTTCTCCTTCTCTTGAGGGTGGACGTAGCAGAGGATTTTTTTTTTTTTTCTGGGACAGAAGCCACTATTATGAATATGTATTCCTCAATAGTGAAATCTGTGTTAATAAATATGGGTGTATATATACGTATGCTTGGGGTTGTGTATATATATACGTATATATATGTGTGTATATATATATATGTATACATATGTGTATTAATATATATTTATACATTAATATATATATAATCTGTAGTAATAAATATGGGTATATATATATATATACATATACTTGAGATTGTGTATATTTATATGTATATATCTGTGTGTATATATGTATGTATATATGCGTATTAATATATATATTAATATATATATAATATGTAGAAATAAATATGGGTATATATAATATATACATATATATATATATATAAGTCTGCTTGGGATTGTGTATATATATATACGTATATATATGTGTGCATATATATGTATATATGTGTATTAACATATATATTTATATATTAATATATATATTTATATATATAATCTGTAGTAATAAATATGGGTATATATATGTATATATATACGTATACTTGGGATTGTGTATATTTATATATATATGTGTGTATATATGTATGTATATATGTGTATTAATATATATATAATCTGTAGTAATAAATATGGGTATACATAATATATACACATATATATACACATATATATATATAAGTCTGCTTGGGATTGTGTATATATATATGTATATATATGTGTGCATATATATATGTATATATGTGTATTAACGTATATATGTGTATTAACATATATATTTATATATTAATATATATTTATATATATAATCTGTAGTAATAAATATGGGTATATATATACACATATATGTATATATACACATATATATATGTATGCTTGGGATTGTGTATATATATATACACGTATATATACACATATATATGTGTATTAATATATGTATTTATATGTATATAATCTGTAGTAATAAATATGGGTATATATACACATATACACACACATATATATAAGTCTGCTTTGGACTATATATATATATATATATATATATATATATAAGTCTGCTTTGGACTGTATATATATATATATATACACACACATATATACATATATATGTGTGTGTATATATGTATATATCTGTGTGTACATATGTGTGTATATATGTGTATATATGTGTATATATGTATATATATGTAGTTGTATAAATATATGTGTATATATACACATACAACTACTAGTTCAACAAATATCTTGGTAGACCTACTATGTTTTGGGCTGTGTGTGTGTGTGTATGTGTGTACATCTGCACACACACAGGGCATGTCTGTGACTTGATCCTCACCACCTATTCTTGCTAACTGCCCACCTGGCTCCCCAAATCCTCGTTGCTATTGTAGGATCCACCTGAGTGGTAGAATGCTACTCGGTCCCCTGGCTACTTTATTGTTTCAGCGTTGGTCATCTGACGTGAAATACACCAAAGTCTTACCCTAGGAATTTGGGGATAGGAACTGAGAGCCAGGGCACAGTTTTGTGGAGGAAGCCCGGAACAGTGTCTGAGTCCGTAAGATTTTGACTCAAGTGGCGACGGCCGCATATTCTTACCAAGTGGACACGGAAAACAAAGGGAAGGAGAGAGAGAGAGAGAAATAGAGGGAAAGGAAGGAGAAGGAGGAGGAGGGGAAAAGAATGACCAAACATGGACAGGAGCCAAGAAGGATGAAAGCATCCTATCCTTCCCTCCAGCCATTCCTGAAATCTACTAGAGCTCCCTTTTTCAGCCTCGTGAGACTTCTCACCATTTTTATGATAAATTCCCCATTTTGCCTCACTTAACTCAGCTGGGCTATCGGTGCTGCTTCACTGATCCGACCCTCCAAATAGCAATTCAGCAGACCCTTACAGAGCATCACGGTTGTGCCAAAGCCTATGCCGAGTACTGAGGATGCCCCAGACTCAGACCTTGCTCCTGAAGCTTCCCAGGCTGGAGGAGTTCATGCTCTGTTTGGGGTATTGGTTTAGTATTTGGGAAAAGGATGCTCTGCAAAATGACCTCTATATTTTTATATATATATATATATATATATATATATATATATATATATAATCTGTAGTAATAAATATGGGTATATATATACACATATATGTATATATATACACATATATATACGTATGCTTGGGATTGTGTATATATATAGCCTCACGAGCATGGCTGACCGTGCTGGGTGCCTTCTAGGTGCCAAGGGTGATGCCGAACGCTGTCCTGGAGAGGCAGAAGCGGCCAGGGCTGACCGGGGTGGCTGCCTGGGGAGAAATGGACAGACACTGCCTGGATGCAAATCCTGGTTCTGGCACCTGCTGACTCGGTGGCCTTGCGTGTGTCACAGGAAGTGCAGGCAGCTATAATGATTCCCTCTTAGGGCTGTCCTGGGATCCAATGCAATGATTCCAGTTCAGCAGGGGAACGCTGTAAGTGCTCAAGAGGGGTAAGTTATCTGTTCTTTGGAATGAAGACAAAAGGAGGGGCTCCCAGGGGGGCTCAGGCGGTTAAACGTCTTGATTCTGGCTCATGTCATGATCTCGTGGTTTGTGGGATAGAGCCCCGCATCGGGCTCTGTACTGACAGCAAGGAGTCTGCTTGGGCTTGTCTCTCTCTACCCCTCCCCTGCTCCTGTGCGCGCGCGCTCTCTCTCTCAAAGTAAATAAACATTTTTTTTTTTAAAGGGAGATGATGGATAGAGATGAACGGATAGATAAGTAATGGTGATACATTTTAAAATACGTTTCTCAGCCATTTTCCAGGGCAACTCCGATGCCATCAAATTCTTCCACTTCCCGGTCCAGTATGTTTGCACGGCACCTGATGATGACTGTGACTGGCCTTAAGCTAAAAAACAGCTACGATTTCCTGAATTTACTCAGTGGCTATGGATGGCTTTGATACAATGGTTTATAGTTAAGCGTATTACCTCGATAAAGGATATATTATAGAGCAGTTGGGGAAAGATAAAATGAATTGTAAAAACCTACTGCCCATGTGAATATTTTAGCTATTTTCCTCTTCATTTCTTGTCATTCACACGGAGTCGTTCCACAAAGTGATTTTGTGAGTTCCTGGGCACACAGGCACACAATTTTCAACACCACGGTTCTACCTTCACTCGTTGATGATGATTTTAAACGTTTATTTGACTTTTATTGGGACACCTGGGTGGCTCAGTCAATTAAGTGTCCGACTCTTGATTTCAGCTCAGGTTGTGATCCCAACGTGTTGGGATCCTGCCCCATGTCGGGCTCTGAGCTAGGGTGGAGCCTGCTTGGGATTCTCTAGCTCTTTCCTTCTGCCCACCCCCGCCCCAACTCATGCTCGCTTGCTCTCTCGCTCTCTCCCTCCCAAAATAAATAAATAAACATTAAAAAAAAAAGTTTATTTGACTTTATAGGAGCTCCTGGGTGACTCAGTCTGTTAAGCATTCAACTTCGGCTCAGGTCATGATTTCACGGTCCGTGAGTTCAAGCCTGCGTCGGGCTCTGTGCTGACAGCTAGGAGCCTGGAGCCTGCTTCAGATTCTGTGTCTCCCTCTCTCTCTGTCCCTTCCCTGCTCAGGGTCTGTCTCTCTGTCTTTCAGAAATGAAGAAACGTTAAAAAAAATTCTAAGGACAAAAGAAAGGGCCTCGGGATTTAAAAAATAAATAAATAAAACAAAAGTTTATTTGACTTTTTGTAAGCAGTAGTTTAACTATCTGCTTGTTATTCCTTCAAATGGATGATGCATCGCTTAACTCTTTCCCTGGAGTGGATATTTCTGCTGCTTCCACCTAGGAATGGATTTGACGAGACCCAAGCTAATGTCATTAAGGACAAAAGGAGATTGTTATAAAGTTGCCCCATCAAATAAAATGGACCCGGCCGTGGCATCACCATCATGTGAGCTTGTACGAGAGGACTACGAACACCACCGCGGTCCTGACTCTTGTCTTCCTACAAAAGGAAAGCACAGAGGCCGTGCACCAGACAAATGTCAGCTCAGAATCCACCCCTTTCTGGCTGGTGGCCTCGGGCAGGCTGCTTGGCCTCTCTGAGTGTTTATTTTCTTATCTATAAAATGGGAGTAAGGTGGCCTCCCTCATGGGGGGATTATACAGACTAAATAACAATCATCTGGTACCTGTGTCCCAAATCCCACATACATGACACCCATAGTCCACACATGTGATACTTGAGGGTCCAAATCCATGCCTCCAAGTAGAAAGAAAAGCCTGCCTAGGCAGAACAATGACCCCTTTGCAGTGTTCATTTCGTGCCGGGCGTGACGAGCCGTCACATAGCAAGCACTTGGTAAATAGTCATTACGCAAATGAATGAATATCCTTCAATAAGAGAACTTGGGAAAATGTAGTACTCAGTCCTCTAAGTAAACTATGGGCTCTCCATTCTCTGTGCCCGATACTACAATTCTACATATGACCAAACTGTGATTGCAGAATATTTTCTACCAGAATGTAATCATATTTATGGAAATCGTAATGTATCTTCAGCTAAAACAAACCTCGACCCTATTGTCCCACGTGTAACTCTAGAGAACAATAGACTTTCTTAGGGGAATTTCCCCCAGTCCTTTGCTATCAGATGGCAAAACAGGGGTGGGGTGGGAGGGGGGAGGGAGTAATTTCCCCCAACAAAGCATCTGTACATGTGGGTGGTCAATGATGTTTACTTAAAACGGATTTGTGGCTGAAGAGAAAATTCTAATTTCCCCGAAAGGTGAATCTCACTGGTGCTGATTACAGAAATCAGTTGTAGTGCTTGATGTAAGAAAAAAAAAAAAAAAAAAAAGGAACTTTCTAATTGATCCCTGCCCCATACAAACAAGGGCCAGGGAAGATAACATGTTTTGCCTGACTCTGAGTTCTGCAGAGGCAGGAGTCTGTGTCAACATTGAAACTATCAATGCTGGAACGTTAGATTTGCTTTCTGCCCAGGAAGAACAGAATGGGTTGCTTTTCTTTTCTCTTTGCTGGACAGTGTGCGTAAACAGGGGCCCAAAGTGTGGCTCTTCGGGGATGCCGCATGCCCCACTTCCCCTCCCCTTTCCTGCTCCAGGGGGAAGCCTGCCAGTCAGGGTGAGAGCTGGCAGCAGGGAGCCGGCTCCTTGTTAACAGTTTTGCCACAAGTGTTTGAGCTTGGAGGTGAACTTGGCATAATCATTTTCCCCTCCCCCCTGCCCCCTTCTGCACCCTGAAAAATAATTAGATCTTCAAAGCTGCTTAGGATCCAAAATGCTTTAGGTAAGGAGCAAGGTGGTCATTCACCACATCCCACAAGTGGCCTTGACACCTACTGGGATTCTGTGTGTCCCAACCCAGTGGGACACACCAACCTGGGTGCCCACTGGCATCCGTGGGGATCTCTCTGGGATTCCAGAACTGGGCTCTGGGGAGAGCAGAGCGGAGCGTGGGAGGAGAGCTTGAGAAGGAGGATTGGGGTCTGTCACCTCCTGCCCGCCCGTCCTGAGCCCATCGCCACGTGCCTCGGTTTCCCCGTCTGCAAACCTCAACCACATCACCTCCCTCTCTTCCTGTTAGGAAGACCCCATGCAATCCAACTGCACTGAGAAGGTGGACTTTCAGTTGCAAAACTCTAAACTATTTCCAGCCCGGGGACTTGGCAGGTATCGTTGGTAAAGGCTGTGGGTGCAGAACACTCCCTTGAAGCATGAGTTCACCTTCTCATTAGGGATTGATGTCGTGATTCACGAAAGACCAAGGGAAAATCTGTTTGGCGGTTGAGAATCAACTGTCAGCCTGTTGCTACACATTTCGTTACAATTCAAACAGAGAGCGTTGAGTCCCATTCTAGATCATTTCTTACTGAAGCTTTTCAGGTCTCAAACCTCTCTTTTCTGCACCTGTAAAAAGGAAATAGTAGCCAGGGTCATCCGAAGGATGTAATACATGTGAAACTGTCAGGCACAGCCCTGGGGCATAGTGAATGCTTAAGAAAGAGCAAAGTAAGCTGATTCTGAAAGCTGACCAATCTTCTCTGCCCCTTCACAAGCTAAAGCCCTCGGGTCCTCGAGGACAGAGATAGTCCTGGGCATGGCTAATCAGGAAAGGGGGATGACACAGGTCTCCACAGTACTGCCTCTAATGAGGGTGGAGCCCTTTCCACACGTTAACTTAATTCATCCTCTGGATCACCCAGCAAGGGAAGACTTTTCACCTCCGCTAATGTGGAAACAAAAAGATAAGAACTTGACCCAGGCCACCAAGCTACAGGAAGGGGAATGGCTGGGTACACGAACTCCGGTTAATCTCACTACAAAGTTCGGCACCTTCCACCTAAACAGGTGACTGAAGCAAACTTTAGCTGGAATTGTTTCCCCTCGCCGCCTAGTTGGTGCTCGGCGGCAAAGAGATTAAGCATGAGTCAGACCCCCTGGCTGGACTCCTAGCTTTGCCATTTACTCTCTCTCCCTCTCCCTCTGACTCAGTTCTTATTTATAAAATTGGGATACCCGAGCCATTATGTTTCGTTGCTTATTAGGTGTCACTGTTCTAAGTGCTTACCTGTGTTGACCCACTGAATCCTCACCCACACTCTAGGACGTGAATGCTGTTATTATTTTCATTGCATGGATAGGGAGGCTGAGTCAGAGAGGTTAAAAGTAAGCTGTCTATAATCTAGTAGGTGGCTGAGGTCGGATCTATCTTGAGGCAGGTGCATCGTGGAGTCTCTCCTCAACCACCTCGCTACCTGCCCCCGTAGACTGCTATCAGGCTAAAACGAGATGCTATTTGAAACTCCTTAGAACAACGCCTGGCCCATAAAGTCATTCAATAAACAGGAACAATTATTTAGCATTATTACTACTAGTGTGGCTATTATATATGCTACACTGACCCTCATGAAGCTCAGAGTAACCCAAAAAGGACAAGTTCAGGAAGGATGGTCCTATTGACTTTCAGCAGGAGACAGAGTCAGGCCCACAGCAAAGAGGAGGTGTTTCCAGGGATGAGGGTGAGCGTTTTGTTTCTGCAGCCTTCATGCAACTGTTTCAGACAATTCTGGAAAGAGATGTATTAATTCCGTTCTCAGCCCGTAAGCACAAGGGGGTGAGGGAGGAAAAAAAAAAAAAAAAAAAAAAAAAGGAAAAGAAATCTGCCTCCTGAATCACAGATAATCCTGAGAAAAAAATAAAATGGATCAGCGTTTAAAGGAACAAGGAATCTGCTCTGGCAGCTCTCCAACAAGGTCAGATATTTGTGATAGTTTTTCCCTCTAAAAATGTTTTAAATCAAATTATTCTTTACCTCTGCTTAAAAAGTCAAAGAATATAAGAATTTATGGTGAAAAGCAACAGTCCCCAGGCCCCAGCCACACTTCCAGCTTAATCCCCCAGGGAAATCCCTTTTACTTTTTTTCTATTGTGAAATCTTTGAAACAATACGATTGCAGACGCATTTCTCATTTTTCCAACATCGGACGGTGATCACTGACTTTCTGCTCAGGTAAAACACAGTGCCATTCACCTACATCACTTTCTACCAAGTCTTGCATTAATTCAGTTAATTTCATTGCTAATTTTGGTGTACTACCTTAGCTCATTTGCTGGTTGCCTGTGCGATTTCAACGATCCATCGGTCCTCTCTGTCTTACTGTATAAATTTGGCGGTATAACGAGACTATTTCCTTCCCACCACCCCTCCCTCTTTCCATCACTTCTACCATTGGTCTTGCGCTGACCGGTGGGGTCACACTGGCCTGCCGTTCTGTCATTCACTTATCTCTCCCATATCTTTTCTTTGGTTGAATTTATAAGCAAAAAACCAGTAAGTTGCTCTTCCATTATAATAGAACATCTTAAATACGTCATCCTTGAGGCCCTCTGAGTACTTACCCAGATGTGCTATGATTTTTCTGTCTCTTCAATGGGCTCTTGGATGGATCTGTTTGTTTCCCCCGACACGGTCCTCTTTGTTTATGTCTTATTTGTTTGGCTTCAGGCTTCTTCAAGAAACTTTTTTAAAATGGGGGACTTGGGCAGTAATGTTTTGAGTCCTCGAAAATAAAAACAAAACTGACACAAAACCAAAAATTTTTTATCATGCTTTGACAGTTGACTCATGGTTTGGCTGAGTGCAAACTTCTGGGTATAAAATCACTTCCCTCTAAACATTCAAAGATGTCATTTCCTTCTCTTCTAACATCTATTCATGATCATCAAAGACTGAGGGCATTTAAATCTTACTTTTTGGTATTTTTTTCCTTTGTAGTATTTTAGAATCTTCTCTTCTTCTTCTCTTAGGTTCCCTTAGAACCTTCCCTCTTCTTCTTTTTATCACTGGAGCTGTGAATTTGCAAATAGACAGATGGCCTTTGGGCTGATTGAATTTCCACACCCAAAGGGTAACAATAAAAAGAACAATATCAGGACTATCTTCTGTCCTTCATCACCACCTCCTTTGGAAGACTGGATTGAAGGCAGGAAAAGGGGAAAACTAAGTGTCAGAGAGCGCAAAGAAAGAAGCTAGATCGTAACATCAAGATTCAGGTGTCTAGATGGACTCAAAAACTGAGTGATCGCCAGCAAGTGGCAGTGTGAGAGCCAACAGACCATCCATGAGACTGGCCAACAAGGTGTGTAAGCGATTTCAAATTTTTCAGATTAATCTCTAAATTTATAATCTCTTTGTCCAACCTCTAGGAAAATATTCAAGTATGGGGAGAGAGTGTCCTCTCCCTCTTCAGAACCCTGCAATGCTTTCCCTCTTCTTGTCTGGCACTTTGTCATTTTTCTCTCAGTTATTATGAATAGATTTGTTTCCCTGGGTAATGGCCCGGAGCCCTGGCTTTTCCTCTTCTCCTTCCTTCCACATATGTGCTAAAATGTTGCACACTGTGGATGTAGAATGAGCATAATCCATGCCTTCCCGGGGCTCAGAGTTTAGCAAGGAATGTAAGCATGAGACTCATGATGTCATGGAGAAATACAGGATGCCAGGGGGATATAAACAGGGTAGCCTGGGGTGTGTTTGGTGGGCATGTGAGCCGGTCCAAGAAGTCTCCCTTGAGTTAAGTATCCTGAATGGACACTGGGTCAGCAAGTTGGGGTTACTCACCTTCTCAGACATTCTCCCTGCTGCGTGCCTTCCCGTTTGATTTTGGAACTTTAAAGCTGGCATTTAACCATGAAAAATCTGGAGTCTTGGACGAGGCGTTATCTTATCAGCTTTAGAAAAATCAGTAACTAGACCAATGCCACCACACAGTAGGTGCTCAGGAAACTGTGGTTAATTCTTAAACAAAGACGGCGTAGGTAATTAACATTTCTCCCTCCGAAGACATCTGATCCAACGCCCATCTCCCTAAGTACCCATTTTACAGGAGAGATCACCGAGGCTTAGAGCAGGTAAGTGACTTAGGTAAGATCACATAACATTATCTGCCTGTCAGTTGCTTTGTTCTCTTTGTTCCTTCATTTATGTTTTGATAGTTACTTAACACGTCCCAGTACATGCTTAGCCCTAGGCCAAGGTTCACGGAGTCAGACCAGATTTGATAGGCTCCATCCCCAAGTTTGTAGGTAGTTAAGTAACAAAACAGAGCCCAATGTTAGGAATGTTCATACTAACGAAAGCACTTCTTTTCGTAGGAGTTTGTGACGATTACATGAGATGTGCACGGTACATGGTAAGCATTCCAACGATGATGGCTAATTATTAGCAGCAGTGGTAGCAATTTTGGTATTTTTCTCAAATCAGAGAGATTCCAACTGAAGTTGGGAATCGTGGAGGGGACAACTGGGATGGAACTGAAAAGATCAGCTGGGTTGTGAATTAAATCAACAAATCTTTTTGGGTGACAAAAACTGATTGTTCTCTTGGAAAGACGCTAGCTTGGAAAGACAGGGAGATAGGATCTTTGGCAAGGCCTCAGAGGGTCTGGCATTTAGGAAAAGGGCATGACCTACAAATACGTTACCGTATTGTTTACAAATGTAAGAAAGGGGAACAGCCTACCTTGCACAATAAGAAAGTGGTTATATAAATTATGGCGTATCCCCCAGTAGGATATTATGCAACCTATAAGGATTATGCTAATAAAGAATATATAATAAGATAAATTACTTATAATTTAAATAAAATAAGTGTGGTAAAAATTGTGTATGCAATATGATCCTAAGAATGAAACCTTAAAACCTAGATAAAGACAAAAATCCAGGAAATAAAGACACCAAAATACAGTCTCCTTTGAACTGTGACAACAGAAGACAGTTTTATTTTATTTTTTCTATTTTTATGTGTTTCCTAATTTCGTTTAATGCGCACATATGTTCTATAATGAGAAAAATAAGGCAATGCCATTTTAAGCAGTATTGAAAAGTTGAGGCCTCATTAAACTAAGCATATCGTTATAGAAGGGACTCCTTTCCTGGGTGGCTCTGTCCATGAAGCGACCAACTTCCGCTCAGGTCATGATCTCGCGGTCGGTCCGTGAGCTTGAGCCCCACGTCGGGCTCTGTGCTGATGGCTCGGAGCCTGGAGCCTGCTTCGGATTCTGTGTCTCCCTCCCTCTCTGCCCCTTCCCCACTCATGCTCTGTCTCTCTCTGTCAAAAATAAATAAACATTAAAAATATTTTTTTAAAAGAATGAACAAACATCTTACAACTGGTTAAAGGCACAACACCATCTCCAAATACCTGAATGGCAGAGTGCTTGGCGGACCAATTGCTGGAGGTTGAAAAGACGTGATGTTTATATCCTGTGGCTCAAAAATCAAACATAGTAGTCTCTGAAAATCCTTTAGCCCTCCATGTGTCTTGGGGGCTAGATCTCCTTGCCCTTCCAACATTTTCTGAACCGAGTCTTGTGCAGGAAGCCACAGGAGAATTACATGAGTGAACCCGATCCCGACCCTGAGTGAAGTTCAGAAATGCAAATAAAAATCATATTTTCATAGATAGCTCTAAAATGCAAAAAAAACAAAAAGAAACAGAAATCTGGATTAAGCCATTTCAAGATTATTCAGTTTTCAGCTATAATTTAATGGGCACGCACAGGTGAGATACTGGATTAGCCACAGTGGGCATGGAGGGAAAGAACAGCATGGTACCAACCATCAAGGAACTCGCAGTCCAGTGGGACAGTCATGGGTGAAATGGTCCCTTATGAAGCTGATTGTCTGTTCAGCGATTGGATAAAGGACCGAGCCGTGGAACCACGAGAGCAGCCACTGGGTGGATTCATTTCCTAGAGCTGCTGCAATAAATTACCACACACTTAGTGGCTTAAAACAAGGGAAATGTATTTTCTCACAATTCTGGGAGCCAGAATTCCAGAGTCTGCAGAGCAGCTCATGATCTCTCTTTGGAGGCTGGAGGCGAGAATCCTTCCTGGCCTCTTCCAGCTTCTGGTGGCTCCAGGCATCCTTGATTTGTGGCTGCATCGGTCTAACTTCTGTCCCATCTTCATGTGGCCTGCTCCCTGTGTGTGTCTGGTTTCTTTGTCTCAAATCTCTCTTGTAAGGACAACGGTCACTGGATTGAAGGCTCACCTCACACAGCTCTTCTGAACTTAACTATGTCTACCAAAAGCCTGTTTCCCAATGAGTCACATTCACAGGTACGGGGGGTGGGGGGCGGGGTTAGACGTGAACATATCTTTCAAGGGGGACACTATCCGACCCACTATTTTGGGAGTGGAGGTCGAGTCAGTAGACTTGGTCTAATATGGAGAAGTCAAAGGAACTTTTCTGAAAAAATGATCCATATAGCAGCCCCTCCAATTACTTTCATTCTTTTGTGAAGACAAAACCTACAGCACAACTCCTGGGCATCTCATTCTGAGTCACCCCTTCCAAGCCAGTAACATCAACTACCATGTGGGAGGCGGGCTCACCAATTCCTCTCCAGTCCCCATCTCCAACCTCTGCCCCATCTTCCTGTGGCCTTCTCCCCTACGTGTCCCTGGGTTTCTTCGTCTCAAAGCTCTCTTATAAGGACACCGGCCACTGGATTTAAGGCGTGAGTAGGGATCAAGCAAAAGTTGCAGACAGAGGCAGCAGGACTCGGGTGAAGGGCCTTGAAGGACACGCGGAAAGCCAATCAGTGTAACTGGAGTAAGAAGAGTCGGCAAAAGTGGAGGCTGGGGAGGAGGCTCGGGCCTGTGGAGGGAAGCCTCGGGAAGGAACGAGGTGGAGAGGGTAACCGTTGGGACTGGTGTGGGGGAGATGCACTGGGAACATCCTGCATGAATGCAGATACCGTGGCAGCCTGAACTAGGATGTCAGCTGGAGAGTTGGAGAGAAATAGAGGATGGGGGGTATACTTAGGATATAAAAGCCATAGGATCTGGTGACTGATGATGACATAGGAAGAGTGTGACATCAATGGGATCTCTCAAGTTTGGGGATTTTAGCTTTGGGTGGATTTTGGTGCCATCCACGGGGACAGAGAACCAGAACCAGAGCTAGATTTGGAAGAAAGACAATAAATTCAGCGATCGGGATGGGGGTGGGGGGGGGGGTTGAGGGCAGCAGAGATAAATCTTGACTAGGGATATTATCAGAAATCTCCACCGAGGAAGCCAGTTCAGACCAGGTCTTAAATACCTTCCAGAACTCAAGATCATACATATTTGCAAGATCACGGGGAAAGGGACATTTCCAACGGAGGAAGCAACCAGAGCCGAGTTCTGGAGGCTCTTAGCGTTTTTGTCCATTTTCCTGCTCGTAAAGTTTACGGTAAAGTTGGCCACACAGATGAAAGGGGGCACGATTCATGACAACGCAGGACTACAAAGTTTAACAACGTGGATTATCCATTATCTTGGGGGCAGAGGTCCCTTTTGAAAACAGAACAAAACAAAACAAAAATCCAGTTTAACTGACTCTAGTACTCTGATCCAAAGCTATACCGAACTCTTCTTGGAAGCAGATGGGGAAGAAAACCTCATGACATGAGCAAATACGCTTGGTGAGAAAAAGCAGGGTTATAATTATGATAGAAACAGTGTGACTAGAAAACAACGGTAATTGCAGTTGGAAAACCACCATAATTTGTACCGAATTAGAAGGATGCGATGGGAGAGGAAGAAGACTGGAACACATCACTGGTTCCCAGTCTGGGTGTATTGTTGGTAACTTATATATAGAAGCGATTCTTGACTGCACAGCGATGAGTTCCGCTTTAGACATGTTGAGTTCAAGGCGCTTACACAAGATCCCTGGGGAAATGTCTAGAAGGACAGAGGGCAGAGGAACCCATGGGTGCAGAAAGCAAGAGGGAGACCCTGACTGGAGAGGAATTGGTGAGCCCGCCTCCCACATGGTAGTTGTTCTTGGATGGCTTGGAAGGGGTGACTCAGAGCGAGGTGCCCAGGATTGGTGTTTTCGTCTTTTGTCTTTGCAAAAGAATGAAAGTAATTGCAGTGGCTGCTATACGGTTGAAAATGTGGTTCCGGAGCAAGAGAGACTGATCAAAGCCGGAGGTATGGTTTTGGGTCTCGTCAGTGTTTGGAGAGTAGCTGAAGCCTCGGGCTGGGACGAGGTGGTCCGGGGTTGTGAGGAGAGCAGGACGGCCCCACAGGGACAGAACAATGAGGCTATGCAGCCTGACGGGGTGGAACTGAGGACAGGGGACCCCAGCTCCACCTCTGAGGCCCCAGATTGATTAGGCTGGGGATGGACGGCGGGGGGAACCTAGGGGTACCACAGACAGGGTTAAAAGCCAGAGTGCTTTCCAGATGTCAACAGCTGATTGCAGGTAATTAGGAGGCTGCCTTTTTTTCTCTCTCTCAGGACCCCTAACACAAACTGTCTGAACCACAACAGTTGAGTCTGAGCATATCAAATAAGCGAGTCAGAGAGGGACTCCACGAAAAGTCTGTGGTTAGCGGCTTGTGGGGCTGCGGATGATGTGTGGTGGGGAGAGCTGCTCGAGAGAAAGAAACTTGCTTCTAATCAATGTGCTAATCCAGGACATAAGGTCTCCCTTCCCGCTCCCTCATCCAATTTCCCCGGGTCCCGTCCTCACCTCCCTCCCCCTCTACCCGCTCTCCATACTGGTTGAATGGAAATTTGGTCCATTTTTTTTTTTTAATATAGATACATTAAAAAACAGACACAGATCTTCAAAGAAGCCTGCAATTTCACTGGCGACGGAATGTTTACAGCTACAATTTGTTTGGTTCTGATAAAATGCACATGCCCCCTTATTCCACTTTAGCCGGCTTCCCAAACTGGGCTTGCTTCATGCACGGGCCTGCACCCTTCCCAGTCAGAGAGGAGGAGGAGGAGGAGGAATGAGAGAGAGAGAGAGAGAGAGAGAGAGAGAGAGAGAGAGAGAGAGAGAGAGGAGAGTTGGGGAGAGAAAGGAGCGTCGCTTCCAGAGCTGTGACCGCATCTGTCTGTGGGTGTTCTGGATTGTCTGTGCCCAGGAGCCATCTGATGTAGCAGAAGGGAGCCCAGCTCAGGGGGCAAGACGAGTGGCCAGAGGGACACTTCAAATCCTCTCTTATGCCCTCTCGAAGAGAAATACCAGCCTTCTCTGGTCTAGTTGGAGCCAGAATATAAACTCCCTGATTCAGAGACGTTGTGGGACCGAGGTACATGAATCTGGGAGGCAGAAAGACGTGGCCTTAAATGTCAGCCTAGTGGGTTTCTTGCTGCACAACCTCCAAAAACACTTTCTCTCAATTGGTTTTCCCCATCTAACACCCAGGGACATCTCTCCTGCAGGATCATCAGGAGATTGAGTGGAGGGGTGCCCCTAGCATGGCAGAGGGTGCCAGGAAGAGAGCAGAAAGTGGGGCATCTGTGGGGGAGGGGGCCACCTGGAAGGCAGGCCAGGTGTCCCTGCACACACGCACGAGGAAGCAGCATTGCTTGGGGAAGTTTGGGGCGACTGGGGTGTATAGTCCAAGGACGGAGCGAGAAGAAATGGGGCTGGTGGACCACGAGTGGTCAAGGGCTTTGAGTTTTGGGGAAGTGATGGGGGGGGATTTGGGGGACTCTAAGTAGGGGACCATCACATGTAGACTAGGTCCTGCAAAACCAACCATTGACAGCATGGTGGTGTGGCCCAATGACCCTGTGTCTAAAATGGGATAGTAGTAATGTGTATTCTTCATGCAGATAATGTGAGGCTTAAATTAGTTTTAAATGCACAGAACACTAAAAGACACTTACAGGAGAGAACATGGCATATATATGTTAAATCTCACTACTAGATATAATTTCAAGATACTATGTGCTCTAACCAAGCACTATATATATATATATATATATATATATATATATGTGTGTGTGTGTGTGTGTGTGTATAATTTTTATATTTACCCTGCGAGACAATGACTACTTTTTTTCTTTATAAGTATTAAAGCTCAGACAAATCGAGTAACTCTCGCCATGATCAGCTGCTACTTACAAGAGCCAGGATACAAACCCAGGATTGCTTAAGAAACCAATGCTCTTAAACTTTCCCTAGAGAAAGAGAGAGATTCGGGATGAAGGTCTCAGGTTCTTGAGATATGTGGTGTGTGCTGCCAGTGGATGTATTCTGATGGAAAAGCCTGGCTTTAATGCTTTCCAAAGAGTTCCCTACCCTGCTCCTGAACCACAGTGACTAGCCCTGTGTGCGTGTGTGTGTGTGTGCACACGCATTAGAGGGGACATGATTTTCTGGTTGGTCCAGCCAAGAACTATGGTGCTCATGGCTTTGAGGATCTTCAAATGAAGCTCTGCTTTTGGACGGACCCATCGACCGAAGAGCAGATTTCTATCCTCTTACTCTTGGCTGACGTCTTCCGCTTCTCTTCCTCCCTTCCTCTCAGCTATATTTGGTGGAAGTTTAAATCTGATAAAGATGAGCTCTATTTAAAACCAGTCGGGCCCTATTTCAGAAGATTTGTGTGATTTTATCTGAAAAGTAAATTTGTAATTATAATTTGAAGTTTCTCTACAAGTAAGACTCTGGCACCAATTTTCTGTACCCAAGGAGAGAATTCCACTCCAGTGGAATAATGGAGTCCTGGATGTGGGAGGGCCTCCAGCCCCACCACCTGGCAGGTCTGGGGAGCCGCCATGTTCCCTGGGCGACCACATGGCCTCTACCAAGAGGTAGAGCTGTCTGCTCTCATGGGTTCTTTCCTCTTAGTGCCTGGGGCACGGCTGCTAGAAGGTTGTTCCTTTTGGATGAAATGTCATTCTCTGGAGTCCCCCTCTTGAGCTTAATTGGTTCCCAAAACACTGTTCTGTCCTTTCCTTCCCAGGAGAGCTCTCCCGGAATCTGCAGAGATCACTTTGTGTTCCTCTTGAGTCTTTGCTTTCTTGGGCTGACATTCTGAGTTTGTTTAGTCATTCCCTAAAAGGGCACGATTTCCATATCCCTCTGGGGAAAGTTGTGCTCTGGAGTTCAGTAAGGTCCACATGGATGTCACTTCCCTGGAGCCCAGCTAAGTCCACATCGAATGGTAAACCCAATTGTGTTATGGGATGGTCTCCAACGTCATTGATGCTCTACACTGAACTCTGGGGATGTCGTGGGGGAGCTGTTGCATCACTGACGTAACCGTGATCCCCCATAGCTCTGCACCACACTTGGAAAAAGATCCATACTCTCTCCTCATGTACAGGGCCCCTGCTCTTGGCCCCGAGCTCCTCTCGGTGCGCTCTGCCCTTGCCCTTTCTCCCCCAGCCACGCTGGCCTTTTTGTTGCCCCTTAAACATGCCAAGCTTATCCCTTAGGGAGTTTGCAAGTGCTGTTCCCTCTGCTGACCTGACTGTTCCCGCACCTATTCATGGCTGGTTCCTCCTTGTCTTCAGGTGTCCTTTCTCTCAGGTGCGCCCAGTCCCTCTCAAGCTCACCATCTCACGTCATTTCTTCCTAGCCCTTATCATGAATCAGATCACCTTCCTTCCTCGCTGTCTACGTATTTCCTCCGTTTTCCCCTACTAGGCTACAGGGACCTTGAGTGTCTTGTTTTCCTATGTGTCCCTGTTGACTGGAATCGTATCTAATACAGGGTGTGGCCCCAGGGGTGCTGATGCCCCTGTGAATGAATGAATGGATTGATTGTGAGGAGGTTAGTATATAGAGTCATGGCATCTTGGAGGCTGTGAAATACTTGAGGCATGGATTCTAATCCACTCCACTTACTCCCCAGATAATGACTCTGGATCCAGTGAGGGCAGTTGACATACCCCATCACATTCCACAAGTTCACGCAAGAACTGGGACAGGGGTCCAGCTTTCTACAAGCAGTGGCACTTTTTGATTTTACACTGAAAAAGCAAAATGCATGCGCCTACACTAACAACTCAAAGCACTAAACGTATTTAGTGCCTTGGTAGGGAAGTCTGAGGGCTCCTAGACATGGCAGCCATCTTGGCCCAGGGAAGGTGTGGCCAGAAAGTGAGCAAAGTAAAATCACACACGGAGAAAACCTCGGAGAAGAAGCCAGAAGCCCAACTCAGCAGACCCGATGCAGGGAGAGCAGGGCACGAGGCTTGCTGGGGGACACAAGGGGTCTCAGGGAGGGGACAGGAGGCCACCAGGGGGAAAACGGGCCTTGGTTGTCTATCTTTGCATTTCAGCTCCTGCACTGGGTGGGCCTTGAATGGGGGAGGGGCTTGGGGGATTCACGTGACGGGGTGGGCAGAGAAAATGGGAAGAGAATAAGGGCAAGTGGACCAAGGCCCGGACAGGGGACACTGAGAAGTCCAGCCATTCTGTGATAGTGGCCACACCGAGTAACCCAGGAAAGGCACAAGGCGACCGAGAAGTCGGGAGCTTGTGCAGAAGAAGAGGCAAGCGACCGAGTACAATACGGGAATGTTTCCAGGGCTTTCTGCAGCACAGAGCACTCAGGGTTCAAGGGCACCCCAGCTGGGTTCTCAGCTCGTCCCGAGGAGCAGACAAGACCGGGGTCTGTCCCCAGCACCTGGTGACCTACCACGGTGTCTTGAAGTCAGACAAGCAGGTTTTCTAGAAAGCAGCGGCGTGGTAGTGAAGGCTTTTACGCTTTCGGCCGCCACGGTTCCCTCACCTGTGCAAAGTGAACCCCAAACGCCTACCACCTAGGCCCGTGGTAAAGGTGACACAAGAATGCGTGTGTGAAACGCAAACGACCGTTTCCGGCGACAGCCAGCGCTCAGTGCGTGTTCGTTTCGTTTGCGTGTTACCTGGACCTCTCCCCAGACCTGCACATTCTGTGATGATACAACGGCTGATTAATTTGCCAACAGTGTTCCCAGGGAAGAAGTCAGGAGGCCACGGTTTCACAGACCATCATTACCGAACAGGAGTTGAAGTGCATTTAGTCTAGAAATTGAAACTTGTGGCCTCAAGATACGTTTCTGGTTTTTTGTTTTTTTGGAGGAGGAGGTTTGTGGGATTGTTGAAAAGGTTGGAATCCATCACTGTTTTCCAATGGGGGGCTCTCGCACGTCGAGAGAGGTTTCTGGCATACCTTGAGGAGTCAGAAGGTCCAATGGCTGGGGGCTCGCTGCGTGTTGGCTGTTCGAAGACACGAGTATCCACCCCCACCCCCACCCCACCCCGTCCGGCTGTGACTGTTTCCTGGGGCTGCTGTCACCTAGTAGCACAGACCAGGTGGCTTAAACAGAAACCTAGCGTCTCACGGTTCTGGGGTCAGACGTCTGAGATCGAGATGTTGGCAGGCCTGCTTCTTTCTGAGGTCGGGAAGGGAGACGTGTGCCTAGGCCTCTCCCTGAGCTTCTGGGGGTTTCTGGCGATCTTTGGCGTTCGGGGACTTGTAAAAGCGTCGCCCTGATCTCTACCCTCACGGTTCTTGTGTGTTCATCTCTGTGTTCAAATGTTCCCCCCCCTTTTTTTTCTAATTTATTTATTTTTGAGACAGAGAGAGAGGGAGAGAGAATGAGAGTGGGGAAGGGGCAGAGAGAGAGGGAGACAGAATCCCAAGCAGGCTCCGCACCGTCAGCGCGGAGCCCGAGGTGGGGCTCGAACCCACCAACCGTGAGATCATGACCTGAGCCTAAATCAAGGGTCAGACGCTCAACTGACTGAGCTCAACTGACTGAACCACCCAGGCGCCCCTCCCCATTTTGTAAGAACACCTCTCATACCGGATTAAGGACCAGCCTGGTGACCTTGTCTTCACTAATGACGTCTGCAATGACTCTTTCCAAAGAAGGTCAGACACTGGGAGTTAGGGCTTGAATTTCTGCAGGACACGGCCCAATCCTCACAGTGAGCTTGCAGCTTCCCTTACCACCAGGCTCCTTGCACCCCTCCGCCTCGTGCCCCGAGTCCCCCTGGCCCCCGTCACGGGCCACCAAGGAGTCGCTGACTTCTGGCCAAATCACCGGGGACCTGAGGCCCGAGTCCTTGAAGCAGTCATCAGCTGCAAGGTCTGAAGCGGCTGGTGGGTGGAAGTTGGGAGGCCGACTCGGGATGTGTCCTTTGTCACCTCGGGCCCGTCCGCCTCTGTCTCCCACTTGGAGAGGAAGCAGGAAGTCATGTTGCCATCTCACGTGGTGCCCGGGAGACAGGTAAGGGGTGGAGAAGGCGAGAGGGAGCGTCGGTTTGCTGGGGGAGTGGGGGGGCAGGTGACAAGCGGGGCTGTGACAGGTGGAGCCTGAGGTGACATACTGGGAGAAATGTCCAGGAGGCAATGGGGAACGTGAGACTGATGTGCTCACGGATGCCCTCGGAACCAGTCAAATCAGAATCTCCTCACACGGAGCCGGGGCCTCAGCAAGATGCTATTTTGTTAGAAATTCAGGTACCTTTGTAATTTTCCCCCTAATGTAAGGTGATAATTAGGAGGGCATTCCACGTATGCACGGAGTAAAGATTTTGTGGTAAGACGCGGCTTCCCAGTGTTTCATTTCAGATGAAAAATGCTCCTTTGTGTGTTACTTTTATGAACAGCGAGGGTTTTTTTTTTTCCCCTCTACCAAAATGCCAGTTAAATTATATTTTGATAATTTTCTCAATGTGTCAGCTGCCAACAGCACTTTAAATAATAAGAATTAGATCCCTCCTAAATAAGGCGGTAATTCTATTAAAAAATGCTGGAGGCCCCCGGAGCTCAGGGCCTCATGGAGCCGAACCGCAGGCTTGCTGCAAGGTTTACAAAATCCTGAAAACCTGAACACGAATTTGCCCTGCTCCGCTGGGATCCGCCATGCCCTGAAATCCTGATGGGAAATACACCCAGCCCATGGGAGATGACGAGGGACATCCGCCTGGTTCTTATTTGGGCAGCTCTGAGCTCCGTGTGATGGGGTGGGAAGCACTGTCTTTACTGCAGAAGAGGAGACGGGAGCTTAAGGAGCAGACGGGACTCATCCAGGACTGTGCAAAGGGTCAGTGGTCGAGAGCCAGGAGTAGCTAGCCGGGGACCGTGGCAATAGGGTTCCAAAGCATCACATTTTTTTGGAGGTTGGAAATGGCCACCCATTTGCCATCATAAAGGGTTTGATTTGGTACAGCTGATATAATACATAATACATTATGAATATATTATATTACTTTTTGAAAACATTTTATTCACTACTGTGGAGACGATGCAGCCTGCTTTCTCCCTCTCTGACACTCGTTCTTTTCCTTCACCTCCAGATGTCTGTAGGATTTTGAAATTTGTCTTCCTTATTCTGTCCACACTGTGGGTTTTTATTACTCAGTATTCTTCTGTATCAATGTGTAATATTTGTAGACTTGTGGCTTAACCAGCATCTTGCATTTTAAAAAGCTTTCTTGGGGTGCTTGGGTGGCTCAGTCAGTTAAGCTTCTGACTTTGGCTCAGGTCATGATCTTGTGGTTCTCGAGATCGAGCCCCACTTCAAGCTCTATGCTCACAGCTCGGAGCCTGGAGCCTGCTTCAGATTCTGTGTCTCCCTCTCTCTCTGTCCCTCCCCAGCTTGTACTCCCTCTCTCTCTCTCTCCAAACTAAATAAACATTAAAAAAATAAACAAAAATAAAAAAGCTTTCTAAAAAAACGTATATTTACAAAATATGCCAAATGTATAAAAAGTACAGATCACAATGTCATAGACATAGATATTTACATAATGCAGATCTGACACGTGAATATTCTGTTTTTTTTTTTTTTTTTTAATATGTTTTCTTGAAAGATACAAAGGATTACAGATTTGGCTAATGGATTCTTCCTCACCCACAGAGCACCCCCTCCCCATGTAATCCCATCCATGCCTTTTCTTTCTTCCCCTGAGGAAATCTTTTCCAGATCTCTGTGTTACTCTTTTCTGTTTTCTGTTTTTATTATATGAAAGTAGCTCTAAACTTATAGAATATTCTGTTGTGTGTGTGTTTTTTTAAAGATTTATATACCCGATATCGTCATCTTTCTCCCCACCTCTCTCTCAATCTCTACCTCTATCTCTTTATTGATTAAATTGATTTTGAGGGGCATCTGGGTGGCTCAGTCGGTTAAGGACCTGACTCGTGGTTTCAGCTCAGGGTATGCTCTCACGGTTCATGAGTTCGAACCCCACATTGGGCTCTGTGCTGACAGCATGGAGCCCGCTTGGGATTCTCTCTCTCCCTCTCTCTCTGCCCCTTTCCCACTCATGCACGGATGCGCTCTCAAAATAAATATGTATAACATAATGTTATTAATTAATTAATTCTTGTGAATCGTTCATATTGCTACACGATACTTTATTTCGTTGCTATTTAACATCCTGTTTTTTCATCTGTTCTTTGAATGGGCGTGTATGTCCCTTCCTCATTTTTTTCGTGTGATGCAAAGCCCCACAGCGAGCATCCTGACACACACCTTTGCATGTATTTCTGTCAATATGTGCTTTGGCCATGAAGGCATCCAAAAGTTGAACTGTAGATCATTGAGTGCGTATGTCTCCGAGTTCGAGATTTTACCAAAATGCTCTTCGTCAGAGTTATGGTGGTTTGTATTTCGACTAACAGTATAGGAGACCACAGGATCGCTCCGTTTTCACAGGGACACTTAGTAGTGTCAGATTTTTTGTTTTAATTGCAGATTCCTAATGTGAACGGGCGATACAAGGCTTTAATGGTGTCACTTGTTCAAACTTGCATTTTTCTCATTTCTGGTGAGTGGGAGTGTGCTTCTCTGCTTGTTGGTCATTGAGACTTCTTCTACAAATTATCTTTTAAAACACTGCCTCTCTGTTACTACGTCATTTTTCTCTCTCAGGGATGTGAGAGTGATGTGATATACATATATTTGCATATGTGGATTCTTTATGTAATTTATATGTACCCATAATACATACATGCACTGTTTATTTAATTTACATATTTTTTTTTATTTATATGCTCTGCAAATGCCTTATATCCCAATCTGTGGCCCTTGTTTTAACTTCTCTTATAGTGTCTTTTAAATCACAGAAGCGTTTGTTTTCAGTATAATTCTATTTAATTAATCTTTTCTCCATTCTTTCGAAAGTGGTCTATGAATAGAAAACTCTTTTAGTCTGGTAAAATTATCATTAATAATCTATCAATATTGACTACTAGTTAGGCTGAATATACAATTCTCGATTATATCGTTTTCTTCCCTCAAAACTTGGAAACACTTCTCTTTTTCTCTTCCTCCCTCTCCTCTTCTACACCTTGTCCTTTTCTTCTTTTCTTTTTTCTTTCTCCTCCTCCTCTTCCTCCTTCTTCTTCTTCTTCTGACCTGACATAATTGGTATTCCTTATCCACAGTCCATATTTTCTTTTCTTGCAAACTGTCTAGGTATGCGTTTATCACCCATCTTGTTCAAGGTTCAGTGTTGTCCCTCAAACCAAGGAATCCTATCTTTTACTGGGTTGGAGTTATTTTCATCGTTACTTTTTGGCAATTCGGTGTATTCTCTCCCTCTGGAAATCCTGCTAAATGATTTTACCATTTTGTAGTAAATTTCTACAAATTTTGTAGTCCGTGAAGCTGAATCTTTTTTTCATAATTTATGTCTCTTTTTCACACTGAGGCTTTCAGGTCAGTCTCCCAGTTGATTTGTGCTTCAGCTATGTCTAATCTGCTTTTCGGGTTATGCGTTTAGAGGCTTGATTTCGCTTTTATTTTCATTTTTTATTTTTTTACGTTTATTTATTTATTTTGAGAGACAGAGAGAGAGTGAGCAGGGGAGAGGCAGAAAGGGAGGGAGAGAGAGAATTCTGAGGAGGCTCCATGCTATCGGCACAGAGACCAACATGGGACTCGATGCCATGAACCATGATATCATGACCTGAGCCAAAACCAAGAGTCAGACCCTTAACTGACTGAGCCCCCCTGGAGGTTTGTTTTATAATAAGTGTGTATTATATGTGTAGTGTTTTTTATATATACATATATATATACACACATATGTATATACACGCATATGTATATATACGCATATATATAATATTATTATAACTATATAAACATACAATCTATGTAAATATATCTACTTCTGTTCTCTCTATCCTTATTTTAAAAATCACAGAGTTAATACCGTAATTCTGAGCAAATGCAACACAGGTTAGAACCCAGTTTCCTTCTTTCCCTATTTGTAATTCCTTTTACATCGGTGGGAAATCTGTATCCCATTATCCTCACTATATTTACTCATTTGCTCTAGTCTAGAATACACAGAAAGCAATTTCAGAATTGTTTAGCCATACCACTGTTAAAAGCAAACCTACTAGCTAAAGTTCAAAACACATTTACATCTTTTTTACATACAGTTTACCTCCTTCGAAAAGAACAAACCTAAAGTGCCCAAATCTAGGCGTTTTGAAAAATGAACGCACCCCTGTAAACCACACCACTGTAAGTCATAGAACATTTCCGTCCCTTCAGAAAGTTCCTTGTGTTCCTTCCTAGTAAATTTCCCCTCCTTGGTTCCAACGGGAGGCAACCGCCTTTCTGATTTTTCGCTATAGATTAGTTTTGCCTGTCTCAGAATTTCATATAAATGAAATCAGACGGTGTGTTTTCTTTGTGGGCGGCTTTTTTCACTCAGCGTTAAGGTCTGTGAGATTCGTTTATGTTCTTGAATTCATCAATGCTTTTTATTTATGAATTTATTACAACTTACTGACTTGAATTCACTGGACTTTTGTGTACTTATTGGAATTTATTATAATTTATTTACAAGTATGTTCTCAAATTTATCTCTTACATCCTTGAATTTATCAATTCATTTATGTTCTTGAATTCACTCAATGTTATTGCTGAGTGATATCCGATTAGGTTATTATTTCCTTATCCATTTACCTGTTGATGGGCATTGGAGTTATTTCCAGTTTTTAGCCAGTATGAATATAGTTGTTATGGACATTTTTGTACAAATTTCTTTAGATGCGTATATCTTTATTTCTACTGGGCATATACCTGAGTTTGGAAGGATGCGGCCAAAACGTAGGTCTATGATTAAATTAACATAAACTTTTCCAAAAAGATTATACCATTTTTCATTTCTACTAGCAATATAAGAGTTGTGTGCTTCACATAATCACGATATTTGACTTTAACAGTCATTACAAATTTAGCCTTTCTGAAGGGTGTGGAGTGGCATCTCATTGAGGTTTTAATTGTATTTCGCTGATGACTAATGATGCAGAGAACTTTGCAGGTGCTTGTTGGCAATTTTTACGTCTTCCTTTGTGAAGTGTTCATATATTTTGCTCATTTTAAAACTGAGCTTCTTGGGGCACCTGGGTGGCTCAGTCGGTTGGGTGTCCGACTTCAGCTCAGGTCATGATCTCACAGTCTGTGAGTTCGAGCCCCGCGTTGGGCTCTGTGCTGACAGCTCAGAGCCTGGAGCCTGCTTCCAATTCTGTGTCTCCCTCTCTCTCTGCCCCTCCTCCACTCATGTTCTGTCTCAGAAATAAACATTAAAAAACAAATTAAAACTGAGCTTTTTTTTCCTTTATAAAAAATGTTTATTTGTTTTTGAGAGAGAGAGAGAGAGACAGAGAGAGAGAGGAGAGAAGAGGGTTACAGGGTTTCAGAAACAACTTGCCGCGGGTGACAATTTCTTAAGAGTCTCCTTGAACCGATTTTTGGAATGGGACAGAGTATGTACATCAGTTCCTAAATAAATAACTTCCAGGTAAGAACTAACATTTATAGGACACTTATATGAGCCAGACAGCGTGTTTGTGGGTGGCACGGACTGGCCCATCTCACACTCATTCCGTCCTCTTCTGTTTTTTGTTTTATTTTTTTTAATGTGTGTGTGTGTGTGTGTGTGTGTTTGAGAAAGAGAGAGAGAGACAGAGACAGAGACAGAGTGTGAGCAGGGGAGGGGCAGAGACACAGGGAGACCCAGAAGCCGAAGCAGATTCCAGGCTCTGAGCTGTTAGTGCACCCATGAACTGTGAGATCATGACCTGAGCCGAAGCCAAATGCTCAACCGACTGAACCACCCAGGAGCCCCTTCTTTTTCTTTTTGTTGTTGAGTTGTAAGAACTCTTTCTTCTTTTCTTCTGAAGAAAATTCCTCTGTTAGGTAAATGTTTTGCAGACTTCCTCATGTATTTGTGCAAACGTGTCTTTGGAGAAGCAGAATTTTTTATTTTAATGAAGTCTATTTTTTTCTTTTATGGTCAAAGCATTCTGTGACCTAAGAAAATGTGACCCTCACATCGTGAAGATATTCTCCTCTCCTTTCCTGTCTGAAAGCTTTACAGTTTTAGCTTTTATGTTAAATTAAAATTCATCTTCTTTTTATATAATGTCAGGTAAGGGGTGAGGTTCATTTTTGTTCCCATGTGAATATCCAGTTTGTTGAATATACTACATTCCTCATTTAATCCCTTTGACATTTTTGTTGAAAAACAGGTAGCCATACAAATATGGGTCTCTTCCTCAATCTCTCATTCTGTTTCACTGATTTATTTGCCTACTCTTATGTCAACACCACAGTCTTGATAAATGTCGCTGGAAAGTAAGACCTGAAGTCTAGTGTGACAAGTCCTCCAACTATGCTCTATTTGTCAAGGTCGCTTTCGCCATTTGAAGCTCTTTGCATTCCCACATTGCTTGTCACATTCCCAATTGCTTGTCAATTTCTTCTAGGTTTTGTTTGTTTCTTTGTTTTGTTTTTGTTTTATCTTTTTGAGTCAGCTAGATTTATGATTCAGATAGTGTTGAGTCTATGGGTCAGTTTGGATAGAATTGATATCTTAATATGGAGACTTTGATCCATTAACATGGTACATCTCCTTGTTTTGTTTAGGTGTCTTTACTCTGTCTCAGCAATTATTGCAGATATGAGTATAGAGGTTTTGTAGATCTTTCGTTAAATTTCTTACTAAATGTTTAATGTTATTTACATGTTATTTAAATTTATTACTAAGTATTTAATGCTATTCAAAAGAAACTAAAAAAATTATTCTCCATTCTGTATAAAGTTTATTATTGTTTATTGATCTTATATTCTGAGGCTTTATTAGCTCTGAGGACTTTGCTTGTTTGTTTACCTGAAAGATTATTGAATATTTTCTAAATAAGCAACCAAATTGTCTGAAAAAAGAGGCAATGCTACTTTTTACTTCCCAAAGTTTGTCTTTTATTTATTTTTCTTGCCTTGTTCATCTGACAAGGAACATCTTTACCTTGTTGCTCAGGTGAAGGGAAAATAATTCAGTGTTTCTTCCATTTAGGATGTTATTAGTCACAGGTTTCTGATACAATCCTTTATCTGGTTGGGGAAATTCTCTACTATTTCTTTTTTCTTTTTCTTTTTCCTTTTCTTTCTTAATGTTTATTTAGTTTTAAACAGAGAGAGACAGAGTGTGAGCAGGGGAGGGGCAGAGAGAGAGAAAGACACAGAATCAGAAGCAGGCTCCAGGCTCTGAGCTGTCAGCACAGAGCCTGACGTGGGCCTCGAACCCACAAACCGTGAGATCATGACCTGGGCCGAAATCGGACGCTTCACCAACTGAGCCACCCAGGTGCCCCGAAATCCTCTACTATTTCAATCTTGTTAAGACACCTTAGGGGCACCTGGGTGGCTCAGTCGGTTGAGCGTCCGACTTCAGCTCAGGTCATGATCTCGCGGTTTGTGGGTTCGAGCCCCACGTCAGGCTCTGTGCTGACAGCTCAGAGCCAGGAGCCTGCTTTTCTCTCTCTGTCCCTCTCCCATTCATGCTCTGTCTCTGTCTCCAAAATAAATAAACATTAAAACATTAAAAAAAAAGACATTTTTTTTTTAATTTTTTTTTTCAACGTTTTTAATTTATTTTTGGGACAGAGAGAGACAGAGCATGAGCGGGGGAGGGTCAGAGAGAGAGGGAGACACAGAATCAGAAACAGGCTCCGAGCCATCAGCCCAGAGCCCGACGCGGGGCTCGAACTCACAGACCGCAAGATCGTGACCTGGCTGAAGTCGGACGCTTAACCGACTGCGCCACCCAGGCACCCCAAAAAAGACATTTTATAATGAGGGGTGTTCAACTTTGTCAGATGCATTTTCTACCTCTGGTAGATTTTCAAATGTTGACTTTTCACTCCTGGGATTTAGTCAAGAGGCACATAATTTTTCATATATGATTAGATTGAAACTAATATTTTGTTAATGTTTTAAAAATCGATGTGATTAATAAATATTGGTTTAGGATGTGCTGAAAATACCGTTGCCAAGTTTTAGTACTGGGGTTTTGCTAGTCTTATGAAACAAGTTGGGAGGTAGTCTTTGTTCCTCTACCTTCTGAAAGTCCTCGTTTGAGTTTAACATCTTTCCATCATCAAATATTTTACAGAATTCAAGAGTGAGACTATTTGGTCCTGGAGTTTTCTTTTTGGGAGGAACATTGTTTTTGGTTTTGCTTTTTTCTTTCTCTCTTTCTTTTCCTCTTTTCTTGACTGATATATTCGTAGTTTCAATCGTGTCTTATTTCAAGTTTGCCAAAACTTATCTAAGTTTTATCCAAATTACCCACAACATTCTCTAGTTAACCTTTCAAAGTCTGTAGGATCCTTAGGGATGTCCTTTCACCCGCCATTGTTGTTGCTAATTTTTCCTTTCCTCTCTTTCATTTTCTGGATCGGTTTTGCTAGAAGTTTATTGACTTCATATATTTGAAGAAACAGCTTTGTCTTTGTTAATTTTGTTTGATGTCCATTTTCTCCTTCATTTACGTTTGCTTTTATCTTTATTTTATTTTTAATTTATTTTGGGTTTAATTTATGCTTTTTCTTTAAGTCCTTCTGACGGAAACCTAGATCATATATTTTAGATGTTTTTCCCTATAGTTTAGTATGATATAAGATAAAATAAACATTTAAATTATACAATATAAATATATTTAATTATGTATAATAATGTGATATAAGCATTTAAAGCTACACTTTTCTATCTATACAGTGCTCTAGTGGAATCCCATAAACTTTTGCTAAATTGCATTTTTAATATTATTCAATTAAAAACATTGTTTCATTTTCCTTGTTATTTCTTCTTTGACCCATAGATATTTAGAAGTGTATTACTTAATTTCCAGCCTTTTGTGGCTTTGCTGAATACCTTATAATATTGACATCTAATTCTATTGTGACCAGAGAATATATTACATATGAATTAGTTTTGGGGGGGAAATTAATTTACACTTATTAGACTTATTTTTTGGCCTTATTTTTTTATGGTGAATAGTCCGCGTACGCTATAAGAGAATATGATCTCTGCAGTTTTGGGTGTAATGTTTAAAAAAATGTAGATTAGATCAATGCAATGGATATTTTTATTAAGATCTTCTTTATTCTTACGGATATTTTTATCTAGTTATTCTGTAATTCTCATATTTTGAATTTATGTTATTAGGTGCTCATCAATTTTTTGTCTTGCTAATGAATGGACTTTTGTTGTCAAATGCTTTTTTTTCAGATACTATTACTGGCTGTGAAGTCTATTTTGTTTGATATTAACATAGCTATTCTACCTTACTTACAATTGCTGTCTTCATTGCATTTGCTTTTCTATTCTTTTACTTTTATCCTATATGTGTCTTTGCGTTAGAAGTTCACCTCTTGTAGGCTGCCTCTGTGGCTCAGTCGTTTAAGCGACGGACTCTTGATTTCAGCTCGGGTCGTGGCCTCATGGCTCGTGAGTTTGAGCCCCGCGTCAGCCTCTGCACTGGCAACAGGGAGCCTGTTTGGGATTCTTTGTCTCCCTCTCTCTCTGCCCCTCCCCTGCTGTCTCTCTCAACCTCTCTCAAAATAAATTAATAAAATTTAAACAAAAGTTCACCTTTTATAGACAATATAGAGTGGGTCATGTTTTTCTGTCCAGTCTTGATATCTCTGCCATTTATTGAGAGTGCTTAGTGTATTTCGATCTAATGGAGTTATTGATACTAAAGGGTGATGATGATTATGATAATTTATTTCATTATTATCATCTTTCAAGGCTGGCCATCATTCTTTCATTTTCTTCTTATTTTAGAGTTTTTAGCATCATTGGGAATAATCAGTAAGTGATGATGACATAACCCTCAAGATGATGAAACAGAAGAGCAAAATATTTCAGGAAGAAGAAAAATAAGATCACTACTTACCATGTACCTTAAATTTCTATGAGTCCAATAGATCCGTGTGCTAATTACAAGATAGACTAAGTTTTATTCTACTAAAATGTTCTTTAAATTTTTCTACTGTTGATTTATTTTTTGAAAGAGAGAGAGAGAGAGAGAGATCAGGGCAGGGGCAGAGAGAGAGGGAGACACAGGATTGGAAGCAAGCTCCAAGCACAGAGCCCAACACGGGGCTTGAACTCACAAACAGTGAGATCATGACCTAAGCCAAAGTTGGACACTTAACTGACTGAGCGGCTTTGTTCTCTAGAAGATTGCTAAGAAGGAATAATAGCCACAACATATCAGCTTTTCCAAACAGGTGCAACTCTTGTGAAAAAAAACTCAAAAACTACAATGTGGCACATAGGACTCTAATAACACAGCAATGTTTTCAACACAGGTTAGTTGATTTAGTAACATGCCTCAACTCAGAGACAATTTGTATTGACTGTATTTTTTTTTCTTGCCTATGGTCACCTTTTCCTGTTGCATAACTAGTAATCTTTGATTATATCCCAAACAATGTAAGTGACACATTGTAGGAGCCACTAGATTCCGTTATATTCCCTTTAGGAGTATTGATTTCTTTTCTAGCAGGCAGTTAACTTGGCCAAAATAAAACTCCGAATTCTGTTTCCTCTGTGATGAACCGCATCTCAGATGTCCCCTCAGTTCCTTTGGATTTCAGGTGCAGTTGTTGCCAGATCCTGTGGAATCTCCCAGCTGTGAATAACTCAGTTAAATTAGCTATGGATTTAAGCAGTTTCCTTGAGGACCCAAGCCGTCTACTTATCCCTGCTTTCCAGTATCAACCCCCCAACACCCTTGATATTCAGTCATGCTAGCTGTTCTAAAGTCTTGCCTCAGGCACTGAAGCCAGCAAGATGATGGCCTTCTCCTGGCCGTGCTGCACAGAGCGTGCTCTCGGGTGAAAAGCTCTTGGGTAAAAAAGCACACAGATTTTACCCAGTTCAAGACTGGACTTACCCTTCAGGTTTTGCCAGGTTCTGGCGGTGCTTACCCTCCAGTACCTTCAGATATTTGTTTATTTGTTTGCTTTGCTTTCAGATTTCATCATTCTGGTTATGAGCCATTCTACGTCACTAAAAGCCAAAGGTTAACCATTTGGTGTTTAGGCTTAACAACTATGATTTTTAATTTTAGAAATGCCATGTAGTTATTTTTTCTAATCCTATCATTCTTTTTAAAAAAAAAATTTAATGTTTATTTACTTCTGAGAGAGAGAGAGACAGAGCATGAACAGGGGAGGGGCAGAGAGGGAAGAAGACACGGAATCCGAAGCAGGCTCCAGGCTCTGAGCTGTCAGCACAGAGCCCGATGTGGGGCTCAAACTCATGAGCAATGAGATCGTGACCTGAGCCGAAGTCAACGCTTAACCAAATGAGCCACCCAGGTGCTCCTAGTCCTATCATTCTTTAATCACGAAGCCCCTTTTTCTTTCGGTTGTAGTCTCTTGTAGCATTAATTAGTTCAAACTCACTTATTTTAAGAGATCCTTTGTCTTTTCCCAGAAGGCTTGTGGACTTGTCTCTTGCTCCAAGGTGGGCATTCCATTTCTAGCCACTAAAATCTATATGTAGGAACAACCCTTGTAGGCCACCACAATCTCAGCGCTGGCTTATATCTGGCTTTGAGTTCCCCCTTTACTTCTAAAACCCGGGAATTTCTCTTTTCTTGAACTAACCCTATGCATTTTTGCCCTTTTATTTACTATGCGTTGGTATTGCATTCTTGTTTTCTCGGTAGGAGGACAGAGATGGCTCCTGACCACACGAGGATGTAAGGCTTCATGGGTATTGCTGAGCACAAAGCAGAAACTGAGTATAAGGACCAGTTGCCATATGCTTACAGATATCAGTATTCGGAAGATCCATAACGCGTACTTTCCAAAGGGTGGCTCTGAACAGGCAGATGGGTTCCTTGCCCTAAGGAGTGTCCCCTCTGTTTGTCACACACGGCTGAAAGTCTGCTGTATTATAAACATGCATGGGGTTTCCTAATTACCTACCTATCAGCACTGAATAGGGAGCACAGTCCCTTGTCTCTGCTGACACAAGAATTACCCTGGGCTCTGCCTTCGGTTCTATGAACAACTTGACCGATATTCTGTGGCAGCCACAAAGGGAACGACAGCACCTCTGAGACAACTCATGGAGCTTGGGGGCATCCTCACCAATGCCCTTCTGCCATCCCAGGACTCAACGGTTCCGTGTTTTCAATTTCTCTAATTCCTTTGGAAGACTGGGCCAGTTGAATGCCGAAGCTTCCAGTAACTCAAAACCTCCACACTCTGTCACACTTCAAACCCAGAGCTGTGCGTCCAACCGAGAATTCAAAACACTATTTTCACACTTCACTTCTGACCAAAGGAAATGTGGTATGTTGGCTTGAGCGTTGAATTTCAATCGGTTTAATTCAAAATATATGAAATCAAAGTCTAGTTCCAGAACATCTGAGAAAGTCACCAAGTGCCTAGCGTCTCCTACCCTGTCCTGCCGAAGCTGGTTCTTATTTCGCATGTTTCAAGTCCCTGTTTGAAGTTCATCCATGGGGCTCAAGTTTTGGCTTGGCCCTCGTTCTGTGCCACACTGTGCACTCACTTTTCATTTCACATGAAAACCCGGGGGCAGAACAAACGAGGACTGTGGTAAAAGGGGGTTGGAATCGTGTCTCCGATGAAAGAAGCCAAATCTTAGAACTTTCGCTGCGTGTTTGAAATCGGACTCTAAGGGACAGAGTATATATACTTTGGCAGAAATATAATTTATTGAGCATCTAATGTGTGCATCACGTTAGGGCTTCGTGTTAGAGGAAAAATAAATTGCAGGTTTTGTGCCTAAGCAAGAGCCAGCACAGTAACTAGTAGTTAGGATAAAATGTGCTGAATTCAGAATTCTAGGAACACACAAATCCAGGGGAGCATCGAGGAGGAGTTAAGACGAGAGCAGGCTGCTCAGTCGGATTTTGAATCATGAACAAAAGTTTGTTTTTGTTTTTGTTTTTGTTTTTGTTTTCCCAGTGAGATAAGGGAGGAAAGCGACAGAAAACTAAAGCCAGAGGTGCTTACGGCGATGAAGAAGGCCTGGCTATGACCCAGGTGGTCGAGCCCAGTGAGCCAGCGTTGGAGCCGGGTGTGCTTGGCCGAGACCAAGGTAAAGCGGTTCTTAACTAAACCAATGTCAGGCACCGAGAACCAAAGCGGAGGCCGGAGCAAAGTGTGCAATCCCGTGGATAATGGTGACAATGCAGTTGTCACTCACTGCTCACCTTGCGTCAGACCGTCTTTTACTTGTTTACATCTATTAGCTCATTTAATTTTCCATCCACCCAGAAAGACACGTACTCTCCCTCTCCTTCGCTTTTATGTGAAGAAACTGAGTCAGAGAAAGAATCGACACGTCCCCTGAGACCACACGGGTCACGAGTGGTAGAGCCAAGTCAAACTCGGTCCTTTTGGTGCCACAGCTGATGTGTCTTAGCGTCATGTTACACGGTCCCCCTGGGGACGTATCCTGAGTGTAGAATATCTTGGGCATGGGCCTTATTAACAGCTCTGCGGGTGATGTCCCAGCGGGACTCACTCTTACGGGGAAATGTGAGATTCACAGAACTGTGCGACAGCTCCTAAACCATAAATTCCAGAGGGATCAGGAAGGATGGATACTGGCGGGGTCAGAGACCCAAGAGGTCAGAGCTCGTCAAGGATAGGATTGGAATTCTTGGGACTAGGGATGTCCAGGGGAGACGGGAGGGTGAGGGGTCCTCGATGAAGGCGGACGGGGATGTGGGAGGACCTCGCTGGCTCAAAGGCTGGGGCTGGGTGGATAGGAAGGGAGGGAGAGACAAGAAGCAGAAGGACGGTAGGCCGCGTTCGGGGCAAAGGGCTTCCCCAGTTAGGATTCCGGCAGGGATGGTCTCCCGTGGATGGGAAAGACTTAGCTGCCGAGGGATCCTGGTCTTGGTGAAGGTGGAGTCCATTTCTTAGGTTATTAAGCTGGTGGGTGGGGGACAGATCTGGGTGGTGGATGTCACCAGATGACATTAGAGGCTGGTTCCAAGGAATTCATTCACAGTAGAAACCGTTCTTTTGGAGGGCACATGAAGAGCTACGCAAGGAGCCCAGCCAATCAATCGGTGGATAAGAGGAGGAATAGCTCTGGCATGGAGCCAGGGTGTTGGACAGGGGATAGAACCAATCTCCTCACCTCCAAGAGAACGGCATGAAGATCGGAAAGGATTTGGTGGGCAGGCCAGCACTTAGGAGTCCACTCAGATATGCCAACTCCCAGGGCCAGCTTGTACATCTATGTGAGGGTGAAATTCCAGGGCTAAGAATGTTGAGTTGTGCAGTGCATAACCTGTACAGCGGTGCTTGGTGATGCTACTTGTAGCTCGTGGGACCACAGCTCTGGCTCCGACTCACTAGTGGAATGAGTATTTAACAATTCCAGCAATAAGCTCGTTCCTACTCTATCCTCTCCAAGGCTGATGTCTGGAAGTCCTGGACCATGCCCGACAATTGACCTGACTTCCTGAGGGAGTATCTGGGGGCTGAAAAGTAAAGACAGCTTCCTTTGCTGTTGTATCTCTGAGGGTGCCCATTTTATTTTTTATTTATTTTTTTAATTTATTTTTATTTATTTATTTTTCCGATATATGAAATTTATTGTCAAATTGGTTTCCATACAACACCCAGTGCTCATCCCAAAAGGTGCCTTCCTCAATACCCATCACCCACCCTCCCCTCCCTCCCACCCCCCATCAACCCTCAGTTTGTTCTCAGTTTTTAAGAGTCTCTTATGCTTTGGCTCCCTCCCACTCTAACCTCTTGTTTTTTTTTGTTCCTTCCCCTCCTCCATGGGTTTCTGTTAAGTTTCTCAGGATCCACATAAGAGTGAAACCATATGGTATCTGTCTTTCTCTGCATGAGGGTGCCCATTTTAAATGTATAGCGTTTAACTCTTAGGGAGAATCACCCCAAATTACACAGTTTATATTTTGCAGCTCCTGCGTGCATACGTGTTTCGTTCCTACCAGAGAAGGGGACACACTGCTCAAAACAAACGCGGCTCTGTTTCTCTTGCACCTCGATACACACACATTCTATCAACCTCTCTGCCTTCATCGTCCCGGTGAGCCAGGAAAGATAGAGAAGAAAAGGACCTATGGGGTGCCCCATCTTCTCTCCTCCTGTCTCATTGCTCTCAGTGTGGCAGGTGCAAAGAAGCACTGTGAGGAAGCAAGACGATGGTAGGTGTCCTTGGCCGTGGGTGTTTCTTAGAACCCCTCTGCCTTCTTTCTGCATTTGAGGCAAGCTCTGATTGGGAGGAAAAATACAGCCCTTGGGGATTGTGAGCGCCCCCCCCCGCCCCCGCCTTCCCCCTCAATCATGATGGAACACAGTTACCTTGCGTTACTTTGAGTCTCCCTGCACTCTGCTCCGTGGGTGGGTCTGTCGGCATTGCGAGGACACTATGTCAATGGAAAGGCAAAGAAAGGTGGACCCACAGTGTGTGTCCGCACCCTTGCCTGCTCCACGGCCCAACCGGACTTTACTCACAAGACCCAAGGTCAAGGGTAACTTGTTAAGCATCTCAAGACAGCCAAGCGGAGCGTTACACGGAGTCTGGGCCTTCCCAGCGCGGTGCCCTGTGCGATGCATGGGTGACATGTTGTGAAGACAGTCCACCTGGAGGCACCGTGTGCCCATCACCTGCCTGTCCCAGGACCGTCAGACTCCCCAGTACGTGGACTTCTTCTTGAAAGTAGCAACATGGATATCCGCGTTCCTGGAGGCTGGGTCATGTGCTGCGAGAGTCAGGTGCCACCTTGGTTGTAATCCGAAACGATGGTTTCCAAAGTGTTTGGCTTGTTTGTTTTCATTCTTAAAAGGAAGAATTTCAGGGCGCCTGGGCGGCTCCGTCGGTTAGGCATCCGATTCTCGATTTCCGCTAGCTCATGATCTCACGGTTCATGAGTTCGAGCCCTGCGGGGGGCTCTGCGCTGACAGTGCGGAGGCTGCTTGGGATTTTCTCTCTCTCTCTCTCTCTCTCTCTCTTTGCCCCCAGCCTCAAAATAAATCAATAAACTAAATGACAAAAATAAATAAAAGGAAGAATTTTTCCTTCCCATCAAGCCTCACTTTATCTTACTCGGTTCGGGTGGCCATAACAAACGTACAACAGGCCAGGTGGTTGCAAACAACAGAAATGTGTTTCTCACGGTTCTGGAGGCTGGAGGCTGAGATCAGGGGCCAGCGTGGTTGGGTAAGGACCCTCTTCTGGTCCCAGACATCTTGTAATCTTACTTAGCAGAAGCAAGACAGCGCTCTGAGAGGTCTCTCTCATAGGACAATAATCCTTCATGACCTAATCACCCCCCAGGCCCCTGGTCCCAACACCCTGTGTTAGAATTTCAACAGATATGTTTGAGGGGACACGGCATCCAGATGATAGCATACATCCGTCCGATATATCACATGGAGAGAAGGGGTGCTCCTCCAGTCCGCCAGGATGGGGAAGCCAGAGTGCCCCCTCAGTCTTTGGCTGATCCAAAGCCTCTTGAGACACAGATACATGCCTTTTGTGGATATAATTTAAAACAAGACAAAACAACAGATCTGACATAGGCGACTTTCTTGTGCTTAATATATAAAGAACTTCTTTTTTTTTTTTACCGTTTATTTATTTTTGAGACAGAGAGAGACAGAGCATGAACAGGGGAGGAGCAGAGAGAGAGGGAGACACAGAATCTGAAACAGGCTCCAGGCTCTGAGCTGTCAGCACAGAGCCCGACGCGGGGCTCGAACTCACGGACCGTGAGATCATGGCCTGAGCCGAAGTCAGACGCTCAACCGACCGAGCCACCCAGCCGCCCCTATAAAGAACTTCTAAATGAGACAGGAAGAAGTAATTTAGCCGAGATGCTACAGCTACTTATAGACATATTGCATTTTATTTTATTTATTTTATTTTATTTTATTTTAATTATTTTATTTTGATTCATTTTAATTTATTTTAATTGTTTTATTTTATCTGACTTTGTTTTATTTTCTTTTGTTTTATTTTAATTTCTTTTAACTATTTTATTTTATTTTAATTTGATTTATTTTAATTTATTTTCATTATTTTAATTTAATTTGATTTATTTTAATGTATTTTCATTATTTTATTTTATTTTAATTTATTTTCATTACTTTATTTTAATTTGATTTATTTTAATTTATTTTCATTATTTTATTTTACTTTATTTTATTTTATGTTATGTTATGTTACGTTACGTTATGTTCGGTTATTTTACTTTATAACTGTACTTTTATTTCATTTTAACCCAACTTGCTCGGGGTCGAGAACCCCTGGCTTCCATATCCGGCTTCTCTTGCCTAGTTATCTCCGGAGAAGGACGCCGTCTGGAAGCGGCCTGGTCCACCGAGGAACCGTTCTGAGACTGGTTTCTTTCTTCACCTGAAAATCAGGTCACGTTACCCGTGGGGACGTGAGGTCAGGGGAGAAGAGGCGCAGAGGACCGGGGCTTTGCACGCACTGGGTGCTGGCCTCCTAGAGGCACGTGACCTCCGTGACCCCCGGAGCATGGCCCTAACCGAGTGTCATCAGCAGCGGCATCCGGGACAGGAGGCAAATGGAGTCCAGGGGCCCAACTTCAGTTGCTGGCGGAGCTGAGAATCTACTTTTGCTCCGAAATGGCGCTCCTTCTGTGTGTGCGCCTGTCTTCCCTGACCTCCTGCGGCCGCCGCCGTGCTGGGTCCTCAGCCACGCTTTCTGCACGCAGATCTCACCGTTTCTCACCACGGACTCATCAGCGTGCCCGGTTTACAGAGGAGCAAACCGAGGTGAGGAGAGGTGACTGACAGGGCGAGCCGGTCGTGGAGTCCGCACTCAAATCTCGGCAGCGTCAGCCAGTAGTTGGTTGCAGTTCGTGTGTGTTTGTTTGTTTGTTTGTTTGATACGGTTATTCCCCTCCCCCCTCCCCATGTTTTGGGTCATATTGTTTGAAAACAGTAGCACATCGCATTGTAAGGTTCCAACTTCAGTTAGAAAATGTACACTGTAAAAAGGATACTTTCCTCCCACTGCCGATCAGATTTCCGAACGAGGGAAACAACTAGAACCAGTTTTCATACAATTTTCAGGAGATAGCCTGTGCAAACATGATCAAAATATTAGCCTATGCAAACATGATCGAGTATGATCAATATATTAACCTATGCAAACATGATCAATATATTAGCCTATGCAAACATGATCAAGTATGATCAATATATTAACCTATGCAAACATGATCAATATATTAGCCTATGCAAACATGATCAAGTATGATCAATATATTAGCCTATGCAAACATGATCCAATACAATCAATATATTAGCCTATGCAAACATGATCAATATATTAGCCTATGCAAACATGATCAATATATTAGCCTATGCAAACATGATCGAGTATGATCAATATATTAACCTATGCAAACATGATCAATATATTAGCCTATGCAAACATGATCAAGTATGATCAATATATTAGCCTATGCAAACATGATCCAATACAATCAATATATTAGCCTATGCAAACATGATCAAAATATTAGCCTATGCAAACATGATCGAGTATGATCGATATATTAACCTATGCAAACATGATCAATATATTAGCCTATGCAAACATGATCGAGTATGATCAATATATTAGCCTATGCAAACATGATCGAGTATGATCAATATATTAACCTATGCAAACATGATCAATATATTAGCCTATGCAAACATGATCGAGTATGATCAATATATTAGCCTATGCAAACATGATCAATATATTAGCCTATGCAAACATGATCAAGTATGATCAATATATTAGCCTATGCAAACATGATCAATATATTAGCCTATGCAAACATGATCAAGTATGATCAATATATTAGCCTATGCAAACATGATCAATATATTAGCCTATGCAAACATGATCCAATACAATCAATATATTAGCCTATGCAAACATGATCAATATATTAGCCTATGCAAACATGATCGAGTATGATCAATATATTAACCTATGCAAACATGATCAATATATTAGCCTATGCAAACATGATCAAGTATGATCAATATATTAGCCTATGCAAACATGATCCAATACAATCAATATATTAGCCTATGCAAACATGATCAATATATTAGCCTATGCAAACATGATCGAGTATGATCAATATATTAGCCTATGCAAACATGATCCAATACAATCAATATATTAGCCTATGCAAACATGATCAATATATTAGCCTATGCAAACATGATCGAGTATGATCAATATATTAACCTATGCAAACATGATCAATATATTAGCCTATGCAAACATGATCGAGTATGATCAAAATATTAACCTATGCAAACATGATCAATATATTAGCCTATGCAAACATGATCGAGTATGATCAATATATTAACCTATGCAAACATGATCAATATATTAGCCTATGCAAACATGATCAAGTATGATCAATATATTAGCCTATGCAAACATGATCCAATACAATCAATATATTAGCCTATGCAAACATGATCAATATATTAGCCTATGCAAACATGATCAAGTATGATCAATATATTAGCCTATGCAAACATGATCAAAATATTAGCCTATGCAAACATGATCGAGTATGATCAAAATATTAGCCTATGCAAACATGATCAATATATTAGCCTATGCAAACATGATCAAGTATGATCAATATATTAGCCTATGCAAACATGATCAATATATTAGCCTATGCAAACATGATCGAGTATGATCAAAATATTAGCCTATGCAAACATGATCAATATATTAGCCTATGCAAACATGATCGAGTATGATCAATATATTAGCCTATGCAAACATGATCCAATACAATCAATATATTAGCCTATGCAAACATGATCAATATATTAGCCTATGCAAACATGATCGAGTATGATCAATATATTAGCCTATGCAAACATGATCCAATACAATCAATATATTAGCCTATGCAAATATGATCAAATACAATATATATTGTAGCCTATGCAATTATGATCAAATACGATCAATGTATTAGCCTATGCAAATATAATCAAATATAATAAAAAATCAGCTCTGTTTTAGATTTGCACAGGAGTTGGTGCTCCCCAGGCATGACTTTCTTCTTTGTTCTGTGTGCGCCTGTGTGCATGAAGCCACGAGTGTCTACCTCATTCTGTGTGACAGCACCACTGTGACAGATACACCAGCCACGTCACGTAACCAGTCCCCAATGTTGGGCATCAAGGTTGATCCTGGCCCTTTGCAACCACAGGCAGTGCCGTGATGCTTAATCCTGTGTCTGTGTCTGAGCACATCTAAGTGTGTCTGTTGGATATTCCAGCAGACGGCCCCGTAGAGATCAAGTCTCACCCATGGGATTCCTTCCACATTCCTTCCAGCATTCTTTGGGGATTAGCTTTTCCTCCTGTTTAAATACTGACTCTTCAACTAAAAGTTTCAGGCCCTTGAAGACAAGGGTTTTGTCTTCACCCACCTTGGGCACCTTCTTTTGCCTGTCCTCAGGCCAGCTCCACCGTTCCGTGCGGGAAAGGGTCCCTCCACCCGAATTGGCACACCAGGGGTCCGTGCAGACTTTTCATGGTGGCCACTCTTTGCCCCAGCTTTTCCCTGTTGCCCCAGAGATGCTCAGGTCAAGCACAGCACCTTGAGACCACGAGCCGGGAATGTAGCCATTGTTCTGAGCCCCAGGAAACACGGCTCGGACAGGCCTAAAAAACAACTGGGCCGGCCCCAGGGCACATCTCCCACATGCGGGAGGGGCTTGTTCCTGGACAGAAGCTATAGAAGGACACGGCTCCTACCCTGCTTCAGTCAATGGGCGGATGAGTGTGAAGGGGTTCAATATGCACATTGCATTGCATTTGAATCAATCGTTATCTAACCCTCTGACCAAGTCCTAGTAAATAAAATGCTTGTCAAGTCGGATGATGATGTGGAGTTTTTCTTACACTGCTTTTTCTGAGCATTACCTTTGGGGACAGGTGAGGGCTGGTATCCCAGCACCACTATACCTGTGACTTAGGGACCATCTCTTCTCTGTGCTGCGCCTCCATGGCCCCACTTGGAAAGTGGCAGGATGGGATCCACATGCCTTTGTAGAATAGTTTTGGTGCATCTGTGGTCTCCCTTCACTGAGGCCACTGCGTAGACGCTGGGTGATGGCCAGTGGCACATTCTTCCCCTGAGGACGTGCTCGTGTCCTGCTTCAAGGCCAGCCAGACAACCTCGTTTAAACACGAATAATGGGGCGCCTGGGTGGTTCAGTTGCTTGAGCGTCTGACTTCAACTCAGGTCATGATCTCATGGTTCGTGGGTTCAAGCCCCACGTCGGGCTTTGCACGGACAGCTGGGAGCCTGCTTTGGATTCTCTGTCTCTCTCTCTCTGTGCCTCTCCCCCAATCACGCTCTCTCTCTCTGTCTGAAAAGTAAATAAACATTAAAAAATAAACACGAATACTTTTGCAAATGCTTACAGAATCTGTGCCTCATCACTTTGTGTCTCTTTTGACTCTTTTCTCCAAGGGCTCCCCAGACCTGCAGACCAGATCTCTCCATGTGATGTGATTTCTTCACTTACAAGTTCAGATATTCATCAATCCCTCACTCCGGGAGCGGCAGGATAAGTAACTCCAGTGGCTACAATAGACCAATCGCAAAATTTGTTTCAGTCCTTCAATTCTGTGTGTGTGGGGGCAGGGGGGTGGTGCAGGGGAGAGATGGTGATAGGAGGGAGCAGGGGAGTGAGAGAGAGAGAGAGATGGAGAATGGATTCTTTCTCATCACTTCCCAAGTCTGTGAGAGGGGCACCCCTTCTGCTCACAGCCCCGCTGGCGAGAGTTTAGGAACTTGGAGGTGATCTTGTCACGAGGACACTGGGAACGCTCAGCTTCCTGAATGCCCAGGAGAGAGATTTGTGATGCCCAGGCTCGCAGAGAACCCTTCGAAGGTGGCTTTCTCGGCAGACTGTGTTTTTAGGCAAGGCCAGCTTTTGCATGAACTTAGCTTGCGACCCATTGATTGTTGTGGATGAAGGAGGAGTGTCATTTCAGACAGTCACTGCTCTGTAACCACAGCAGCTATTTTGATTAATGTGGCCGGTTAAGCTAAACAAAGAGATTGGCCATTACTGGGTAAAATCGGTCACCCCAGAAGCCCCAGAGAGACCAGTTTCTGGCATCAAAGCAAATTAAATCCACATCTGTGGATGGAGGGCTTCTGCAGAGAAAGGAGTCATTCACCCATTGCTATGGGAATAGAAACATGTATTGCATTGGGTGGCGGGGGGGTTAGCAGTATACATCGCTAACTTTATTTTTTCCTCATACTGTCTACCCATAGATCCCTCTCTGGAAACTCTGTCAATATTGAAGAGAAGCCTGACCTGGTCTCTCACACCTTTATTTCAGGCAGGGAAAGATTAGGAGCCACTTAACTGCACACAAGGGCTGTTGAGTATATTGTAGGATAGGCAGTTCGTGGAAGACTGGGCAGAACTTAAGATTCTTTGTAAGAAGACTGAGAGCCAAGAGTTTTCAATGACAATGAGGAATGGTCTTGTTATAATATTAAAGGGAAAATTATGCATACAACCCATGTATGGTGTGAAATCACAGTTGTGTCATCTGTAACATTACGGACGTAAGGATCGTGACAATAACAGCACTCATTGAACGTAAGTCTTCGTGAACTAATCTCACGTAGGTCCCCCTCACGTCTAGGAAAGCGGTGGCAATATCCCCATTTCATGGGTGACGAAGTAGAGGCTCAGACACGGAGCTCATCGCTCCTGGTCACATCGCTGTTGAACTGAGATTCACATACAGGCCTGCCTCCACGTGTAGCTCTCAGAATGTTCACGTGTGCAAATCCACTCAACAGTGCACATGGGAGGGCCGAGCGTCGGAACAGTGATATGCAGTGGGTAACCCTGTGTGGCAGGAAGGGAGGTAGTTGGGGAGTTTCTTTTGGTATAGTTTCCATTATTTTCACCAAGCTCTATGTCAGGCAGTCTATATATGTTATAGTCTACTATATTATACTATACTGTTTTATACTTCATTATATTACACCATGCTATATGATATAATATTATACTACACTTTATTATACTCCTATTCTATTCTATTCTATTCTATTCTATTCTATTCTATTCTATATTCTGTTGTACTATGTTATACTATATCAATATTATACTGTATTTATTACACTATACTATATTACTTTATATTTTATTATATTATACTGTATTATACTATATCATATTATAGAATACCATGCTATATTATACTCTATTCTATTATACTCTATTCTATTCTACTATACTATATTATACTGTACCAATATTATATTAGACTACACTATATTGCTTTATATTCTATCATACTGAATTATGCTGAATTATACTGTGTTATATTATACTTTACCACACTATATACTATACTATATTCTATTCTATTTTATTATGCTATATTATATTGCACTATACTAATATTATATCACATTATGTTATATTATATTATATTATACCATACTATATTATTTTATATCCTATTCTATTCTGTTATACTATATTATACTATACATTATCATGCTATACTTATACTATGCTATATAATGTTATACGATATATTATATGTTATACTCTCTTATGCTCCTATTCTCTTCTATTCTACTAGAATATTTTAGTATTTATTTTTAATATATTTTTAGTATATATATTAGTATATATTTATACTATTTAGTATATACATTAGTATATATTTTATACTATGCTATATAATATTATACCATACCATATTATAAAATACTATACTCTATTATGCTCCTCTTCTCTTCTACTGTACTCTATTCTATTCTATTCTACTACGCTATATTCTGTTATGTTCATTATGTAATATGATGTGACATTATTATATATTTATTTTTCAGTGGACCCTTGCAGCTTACACAGATACGTTCACTCATGGAGAGTAAATAAAAAGCCTGATGCATGAGGGAAAAGCTGGGCAAATGACCCACAGACTAAAAGGAACTGGGTGGTGAGATCTGGTTACGTTCTCTCTCCTTCTTATGTTTCCTATTTTATTGCTCACAACTTTGGGAGTAGGAAAAAGAAAGGGTGACTAACCGTGTTTGCAGGCCTGTTTTATTTTTATTTCCCCTTGCTTGCAGCAAGAGGCATACGTCTCTGCGCTGAAGGGGCCAAAGCCAAATGGGGCCATGCCACAGGACAAAATAATTTTTTTGACTCACCAGGAAGGAGACAGCAGGACACGAGCGCTTTCATAAAATGGCCAAAGTGGAATGCTCACGTTCTGGGCTCAGTGCTCAGTAGCACAACCACGTCCCGTGGCTCTCGGGGCAGCATCGGAGCCAGCCCTGGGTCACCCCGGAGGGAGAGCAGGACCCATGGGCGATGTTGAAGCTCTGCCCAGGCTGGGTGTGTGTGGCTCCTGGAAATCATGCCTCACAGAGTCTCAGACTCCCGAAACCAGGTCCACACTGCAGGCGGTTTCCGGAAAGAGAGGGTGGGCACGTGTGAGACAGGCAAAGAGACAGGGGGAGAGGATAAGATTCTAATTAACTTGCCAGATTGGGCCTCCTGCCTCGTGTTTCCTCCTGGAGAATGTCCACTTGGCTTCGTTAGAATGGAGTTTCAGGGCAGCGCGAGCTGAGCACCCAAAGTGTTCTTCACTGGGGTTCGTGGTCTCCTGGAGTGGGGGAGTGGGGGCAGCCTTCTCTGTCGCTGTTCTTGCTGGGTCCTGAGTGTGAGTGGAGGCCAGACTTGGTTCCTGTCTCTACTTGTTACTTATGTTCCATGTGTTATTTGATGGACATAACTTTTAGAATAAGCAAAATCAATAAATAAACAAATAAATAAATAAAAGGAGAAATAAGCTTTTGCGCAGACAAATCAAACACTCTGATGAAGAGGAGGTGCAGGCTGAAATCTACCTCATTGGCCTTGACTGATCTTGCCACTTATCTCTGCTAAATACATCCGGAAGTTTTCCTTTCCCTAGCCCCCTCCCTATTCCAGATGTAGCCAAGAGGCTAGAGAAGCAGGAACATTTCAAGAGGTGTCCTCGGGGAAGCCGGGATCTGGGTCCAGGGGAGGGAGAGCCTGGGGCACAGGGGTGGCCAATCCTTCCCGCTGCAACGCAGGTGAACAAGACCTAGACGGTTCGTCTCATCTCTCATCCCGAGGCCAACGGTGTGGCCAGGAGACGGTTCCTTTCTGACAGCTTAAAGGGGAATCAGGAGCAGGCAGAGGCAAGCGGCTTCAACCCAGAAGAAGTGGCTCAGCCTTTGGGCCATGAGTTTGGTTCAGATGTTTAACCTCCGGGGGCCAGAGCCACCTCACAGATAAAGTGGGGACGGGAGGGATTCAGTGGGTCTATCAAGGGTCCTGATGCAGAGTGGTTTCCCTGACATGTCAACTCTCCCTCTTTCCCTCCCCCCCACCCCACCCTGACTTCTCAGTGCACGGATTCCCCTTGAAATAACTAACATCTCTGTCATCCCCTGAGTCTGCCTCTTATCAGCTCAGGTGGCACTGAAGTGAAACATAGCTGGTTAAATCTGAAACCTTATTCTCGTCCCTAGCAGAGTCGGATCCCGGCAGGGGTGCCGAGGCTCTGGAAAATGCTCTCATAGCTCAAGGGGAAGGTGTGTGTGCGGGGACAGGGGGCAGCAAAGATGCCTAGATAGAGGGAGAGGTTCGGTTTCTTGCCCTCACGCCTCCTGATGAGTCAGCTGCCCCTTCTGGGCCTCCGTTTCCCTATCTGTAAAATGAATGGTGGGGGACAGGAGTCCTCACTCTAGCTACCTCTGAGGGTGGTGGGAAAGACAAAGGAAGCCATGCGTATTGAAGGCATTTTGCAAACTGTAAAACATCCCCCCCCCCCCAATCTCTTGTGCGTCTGGGAGGTCCTTTTAGTATAGTTGCTGACGTGCTTTAGTAATTTTGAAGAAAAAGCCAAAGTGGCCATTTTCCTTATCTTGAGTTTCTGAAATCTGACGAAAAATTAAGTGCTTCTCCGGTGTTTCTAGGCTATTTCCCTCCCTGTGGCCTTGGAAGAGGTTGCTGACCCCTCTAAGGCTCCCTTTCTCCATCCATAAAATAAGGGCCAAATACTGCCCACTTCACAGACGTTTCTAGAGCCCCCAACATGCCTCATGTGGAAGCTCTCAACTGTGTGTAGGTAATGAGTGTGGAATATCATGCCTAAAGTGGGCACAGATTTAATAGTAGGGAACTAACATAAGCATCTATGTGGTTCCTGCCATGACACGTGTCTCTGTGAATATTTAAGGTGGGGCAACAATAGACATTTTTTAAATGTTATAAATTTAGAATATGAGTTATCTAGTCAGTCTAAATTGTTAGTCTTTCTTTTTTATTATTTATTTATTTATTTTCTGATAGAGAGAGAGAGAGAGAGAGAGAGAGAATATGAGCAGGGGAGGGGCAGAGAGAGGAAGACAGAGAATCCCAAACTGGCTCTGTGCTGTTGGCTCAGAACATGATGCAGGGCTCGAACCCATGAACCTGACATCATCACCTGAGCCGAAATCAACAGTCAGACGCTCGACCGACTGAGCAACCCCAGCACCCCCTAATTAGTAACTATCAACTTGACCACTTTGCAGAGTCTGCTTTAATTTCATTCCAGTGTAGCAAACCGGTCCCAATATTTTATTTACCTCAAGGGAGCTTGACCAATATCAGTTGGTGTTAATATCAGTTGGTAGTTTTGTTTTGCCCAAAGCTATTCTCATGTATGTTTTTTTAATTAAAAAAGATTTTAATGTTTATTTGAGAGAGAGAGAGAGAGCGAGTAGGGGAGGGGCAGAGAGAGAGAGGGAGACAGAATGTGAAGCAGGCTCCAGGCTCTGAACTGTTAGCACAGAGTCGGATGCAGGGCTCAAATCAGGAACTGTGAGATCATGATCTGAGACAAAGTCAGACGCTTAACCGACTGAGCCACCCAGGCGCCCCCTTCTTGTATAAGTTTTAAAAAGTAGATACACTAACAAACTCCTGACCAGCCGAACAATAGGGTTTCTTCTCACAGGCGCCCACTGGTCTGGCTCTTTCGGCTCCGGGGACGCTGAGACTGGTATATTTCACCATCTCGGTGCTGAAACATCATCTTTTCAGGACCGTCCTCATCAACAACAAATCACTTACTTTTATCTCTACTTTTCATTCCCTAAAGGATTCCCAGAAGTTCCCCGAATTTGTTTTGGTCAAAACCCTGTATATGCATACGTGATTTCCTGTTCCGTGGTTATTTTAGAGAGATCTCAAAATGGAAATCGATCTGCAAAGCATACACACAGTTTGAGATATCACAGTTTGAGACACACAGTTTGAGATATCATACACTGTGTAATACAATGTGTATCCAAGAAGCCGCCTCTCACCCGGGAGCGGGTACCTACTAGCTCTAGGGGCCAGCACCCAGCGTTGTGTTTCCACAGTCCTGTGCTCACACCCTAGTCCTTTCGGTTTACGTGCTGTGCCATTTAGACGATTTGCCATGATTTATTGATTCTCAGGCAATATTTTAAGAAATACTTTAGCATCTGAAATGGACCGCATCCAACAACCGATGGCATCACACGGTTCGAATTTCCAGGATAGGTTTCTCTCGCTGTGCCACGTAAAGTAATGATGCTTCTTACAATGGATTGGACCTTCAGTTCAACGAAATCCAGGAGTTACCCTTTCTGAATCTCTGTTTCAGTCTCAACAAAGTTGCCAACATGGGGCTGCAGGGAGGAAACCATTAAGGAATTCAGTAGCTATTCTGGTATGGGCACCCAGGCAAAGAAAACTTGCTCTCATTACCCCACTAATTTATTAGCAGTAGCTTTTATTTATTTATTTATTTATTTATTTATTGCCTATAAGACAGTCATTTTATTTCATTTTTTAAACTATAATTCATTGTCAAGTTGGCTAACGTACAGTGTATACAGCGTGCTCTTGGTTTTGGGGGTAGATTTCCGTGATTCATCGCTTACATACAACACCCAGTGTTCATCCCAACAAGTGCCCTCCTCTATTCCCATCACCCGTTTTCCCCTCTCTCCCGTACCCCCCCCATCAACCCTCAGTTTGTTGTCTGCATTTAAGAGCCTCTTATGGTTTGCCTCCCTCCCTGTTTGTAACTGTTTTTCCCCCTTCCCCTCCCCCATGGTCTTCTGTTAAGTTTCTCGAGCTCCACATATGAGTGAAAACCTATGATATCTGTCCTTCTCTGCCTGACTTATTTCACTCAGCATAATACCTCCCAGTTCCATCCACGTTGCTGCAAAGGGCAGGATTTCATTCTTGCTCATTGCCAAGTAGTATTCCACTGTATTTATAAACCGCATCTTCTTTATCCATTCATCCGTTGATGGACGTTTAGCTGCCTTCCATAATTTGACTATCGTTGAAAGCGCTGCTATTAAACATTGGGGTACACGTGCCCCTATGCATCAACATGCCTAGATCCTTTGGGTAGATTCCTAGTAGTGCTATTGCTGGGTTGTAGGGTGATTCTATTTTTTTTTTTAATTTTTTTTTTAACGTTTATTTATTTTTGAGACAGAGAGAGACAGAGCATGAATGGGGGAGGGGTAGAGAGAGAGGGAGACACAGAATCTGAAACAAGCTCCAGGCTCTGAGCTGTCAGCACAGAGCCTGAGGCGGGGCTCGAACTCACGGACCACGAGATCATGACCTGAGCCGAAGTCGGCTGCTTAACCGACTGAGCCACCCAGGCGCCCCTAGGGTGATTCTATTTTTAAGCAGTAGCTGTAATTTAAAGAGCAGATGTTCTGGTGGCAATATTACTCCCATTGCACAGATGAGTATATTCCGGCCTAGAAGAGGGGTTATTTCTCCGAGACCAAGATTCAGTTCAAATCTGACACCAGAGTTTCCATGTCCGCCCCCCCTCCCCACCGCCCCACTCATGCTGCCTCTTGGATATAAATATATTTTGTATTTCATATCTTATCCACACACAGAGTGTCACCAACGCATTGTTCCCAAGCCACAAATCGGTGCTGTTTCTTTGGCAAGGAAGGAATGAGATGTAACCTTCAATACCCAAAGAATGCCTTCATCGCATCCTATGGAATCTGCATGGGCTCTAGAATGAGGATATTTATTTCCAGGTACCTCCAAATGCTGTGGTTATTTAATCACCTCAGACCCCTCCAGTAATCACTCTGGATTGTATTATGCAGGTCAGCAAATTCTGCTCACTTTAATATACATGAGCAAGCGGGAGGGATATTTCTCACTGAAGGTTTTATGGAAAATTCTGCATTTATTGATTTTCCCCCCTTAAATCTTGTTCTTTAAATACTCCCCCCACACCTACCCCCCCCCCCCACACACACAAAGGCACACACATATATATGATGAAAATGATTGCTATGGTCATGTTTGTTCCCCCTAACAAAAATATAGCATATTGACAACATTATCTGTCATTTCCACATTTCACCTGGAGTAGAAAACTGTTTGATCTCAAAAGCCTGCGGACTACATCAGTTCACAAGGATATCTTTTATTCATGCACATTAAAATAAAGACAACCATATGCAAGGGTTTCTATGACTTAGGAAAGAGGGGAAAATGAAACCTGCTTCTGCCAGCAAAGCTTTGCATGTGGGTTACCCTGGCCGTGGTCATGCCATTAGATTTTGTGCATTTCTCTTGATTGCTTATATTTCGTGTTGTTGTATTTTGTTGTTATAGTTTGTGGTATATATGCATGCATTGGAAGACTTCTTGAACAGGCCATGCCCTTAGAGGTCATTACTTTCCCAGGGGAAAGGGAGGAGGCCCAATAATTTAGGGACTTTTATGGGGTTGCGTGTTGCATTCTGTGTAAGACAAGACCAGACCAAAACTTACCTGCCTTGCAGCTCTCAGCTTGAACCCAGGTTCTGAGAGAGATGGATGGATGATGGGGCAACCTTGGGGAAAATACTTCCATCTCTTTCGATTCTGTTTTGCCTTCTAGAAAATGGGGATACTAGCACGGGCCTTGCAGGGTTATTTCTAGGACTACCTAAAATAACCTACATGTGAGTGCTGCCCAGGGCTACGCAGGATTCCTGCCACGTGTTTGTTTCACTTCAATTTCTCTACTTTTTGTTTCCCCTGCTGCAGAAATGGTAGCCTGAAGTGACACCTTTGTGATAGATTTAAGGTTAATGTGTAAACCGTAAAAAAATATCTGGGTTGTCTCCTCCCGTTCTCTTCTAGTCGACAAGAATTATCGATCGCCTTTGATGATATGTTATCCTCAGTGATCTTGAGAACCAAAGGTAAGTGTCTGCCTCGCCCCCTGTCGGGATGCCATGTTTCAAATCTGACAGTTCCATGTCTGGGGTCCTCTCAGAAGGCAGCTACCTCCTGTGACTTCTGTGTCAGAGGAAATGTTTCTGCCTGAGAGTTCTTGACCCCGTGTGGTCGGTAAGGCAGGTGCGACTCAGCCAGACTGGAAAACACACTTGTTCATTTTCCTTTTGGTCTTTTCCTTTTAGGGGGAAACATACAGCACTGGCGAGGGTTCTCGGAATGGAGGGAATTTTGTTTTCTTTTTTTAAAAAATCTAAGTTTATTTATTTAGGTTGAGAGAGCGAGAGCACAAGCGGGGAAGGCACAGGGAGAAGGAGAGAGAGAATCCCAAGCAGGTTCTGTACCATCGGCGCAAAGCCCAATGCAGGGCTCGAACTCACGAACTGTGAGATCATGACCTGAGCTGAGATCAAGAGTTGAACGCTTAACCGACTTTGCCACCAGGCACCCAGAATTTTGTTTTATTTTGGTGCCCTTTGTTCTTTGACTGTTCATGGAGCCACACATGATTTCAGCAGAGGCTGAAGGCTTATTTCCTTAACACATGCTAGATGTTTCCAGTCAGGTCAGTGGTTCCAAGTTAAACTTGAATGTCATTTGAAATTCCTCATTGGGCCTGGCTCTCCAGTCTTTTGAGCCAAAAATGTGTAAAACACTGTCATTCATTGAGCATGAGATTAGCTCATTTAGTCCTCACCAAAAAAAAAAAAAAAAAAAAAAAAAAAAAATGTCATGGACGCAATAAAATGTCCCATTTATGGAGGAGACAGAAGCTCAGAGAAGTCTTGTTACTTGATTAGGTCGCACAGCTAGTCAGCAGCAAACATGGAATCAGAACCCAGGTCTAAATGATGCCCAAACTGACCGTTTATTATACCGTGCTGCCTGTGCCTCTCCATATGTCTACAGTGTCACTATTGGAAGGAAAATCACTTCTTCTTTTTTTTTTTTTTTTAAATACTTCTTTAAGGGGAAAAAAGGTCAGTGAAAAATTCAGGGAAGAGGTTGTGGTAATGAGCAAGGCATTGAGCAGAGGACTCAGCCCAGAGTAGAGGCTGGGGAAATGCTTATTGTAGGGGCGACTTCTCTACCAGCTGGAAGCTCCAAGGGAACCCTCCCCTCCCCTGCTCTTAGGTGGCCGTTCAGGACTCTGGGCTGGGCTCCCCTGGCTGTTGCCTCTTGGCTCCCTGGGGAGCTGTGCCTCCATGATAGAGCAGGTGGCCAGCCGTCCCCTCCCTACCTTCTCTTCCTACTTCCAGAATCAGCCTTTGCGTGGCTCCTTCGACGTATAAACTGTGGCCGGGTGATGCTCCGTTGAGGGGGTCTGAGGACTGTCCCACGGCCTCTCGCTCCTGGGCTCCAGTGCCCCCACCTGGTTTGCCTTTTGTTCTCAGAGCCCCAGTCACAGCTGTTTGTTGTGGGGATTATCTGATCATCATTTCGGAGTAATGTCATTTGTCTATTTAATCTCTCAGTTTTCTGGTTGCTCACATGAAGTCTTTCCGTTGGAAATACCGACCGTGGTTTTTGTTTTCTTTGCTGGACCCTGAATGATGCATTTGTTGGGGGAAAGGAGGTTGGATGAACATACAAAGCAGAACAGGATTTATTTGTTTTCCGGGAGGAGCTCGCAGCACACGGGAGGGAGAAGCTTAAATTCTAATGCAACATAGAAGGACGTGAGTGCTAAACAAAGGTGTGAACCAGGACGGGGGACAAGACAGTGAAAAGGTACCATTCAAGCGTAGGGTTTGATTATTAAAAACTGATGAGGGTTTTGCTGAGAAAGGATCACTACTGTGAATTCTTACAGGGTTTCAGAAACAACTTGCCACGGGTGACAATTTCTTAAGAGTCTCCTTAAACTGATTTTTGGAATGGGACAGAGTATATACATCAGTTCCTAAATAAATAACTTCCAGGTAAAGGCTAACATTTACAAGACACTTGTGTGAGCCAGGCAGCGTGTTTGTGGGTGGCACGGACCGGCCTACGTTTATTTATTTTTGAGAGAGAGAGAGAGAGGCAGAAAGAGAGAGAGAGAGTGAGCAGGGGAGGGGCAGAGAGAGAGGGAGACACAGAATCCGAAGCGGGCTCCGGGCTCCGAGCTGTCAGCACAGAGCCCGACGCAGGGCTCGAACCCGCGAACCATGAGATCATGACCCGACTCAAGTCCCCCGCTTCACCGACTCAGCCCCCCAGGTGCCCCTGTCCTCTGAGCTGAGGCTCAGGCCCCTGGAGTGGCTGGTACAGGAGGTGTGCAGGGATCCCGACACGGGCATCCACCATGTCACCTGCAAACATGGGGCAGATTGTTATCGAAGATGTTGAGCTTTATTCTCCTCCGTAGGAATAACAAAGGGCTGGGCCCGGGGAGAGTCAACATTCAAAGGGATGCCCCTTGGGGCGCCTGGGGGGCTCAGGTGGCTTGGCTTCTTTCAGTGACTCTAAGCTGATACCTGGGCACGCGGGTGCCGATGGGGCTCTGGCCAGCCCGCTTCTAGTCACTGGACGGCTGACAAAGAATGGTCGCCCTCAATCCTGCCCCAGGTCACTCGGTCTGTGAAGATCGGCCTCCCAACCAGACAAATGACACTGAGTGAGGGCCGTTGTCCTGAACACTCAAGAGAACGTGTCACCAGGGTGCCTGCGGGGGCTCAGTCGGTTGAGCGTCCGACTTCGGCTCAGGTCATGATCTCTCAGTGCGTGAGTTCGAGCCCCGCGTCGTACTCTGTGCTGACACCTCAGAGCCTGGAGCCTGCTTCGGGTCCTGCGGCCCCTTCTCTCTCTGCACCGCCCCCCCCAACCCCTGCACAATCTATCTTTCTCTCTCTCTCAAAAATAAATGTTAAAAAATCTAAAAAAAGAGAGAACACCCATCACCAGTATGCATTTTGGAAATCTGTAGTGAGAAAGTCGCCTTCTCTAATTTTCTGTCTCCGAGGGTAGCAGTTTCCTAGAGCCCCTGGAACATATCACAGCAAACTCAGTGACTTAAAAGAACACAAGTGTCCTCTCTTAACAATTCTGACCTAGAGGCCAGAATGACTAGATGCGTCTTCAGGGGCTGAAATCAAGGTGTTAATGACAGACACCTAGGAGTGGAATCTTTCTGGAATGCCTGGAAAGGAATCCATTGATAGCCTCTTCCAGCTTGCAGAGAACCTGGCTTTCTTTAGTGGCCAAGCCATTTGGCTTCCATTGTCATACCCTCCTCCACTCCCTTTGGCGGTCTTGCGATGACACTTAGGATTACCAGGCCTGATCACATAATCCAGGACCATCTCAGGATCCTTGACCCTGTCTGAAGTCCCTTTTGCCACGTAAGGTAACACATTCACAGGTTCTGGGGATGAAGAGGTGGGCATTTGAGGCAGGGGGAGGGGCGTTATATTCAAATATTCAGTCTCCCATGCACACCACGCTTCGTTGCTATTTGGAGCCCTTTCCTCCCTTAGATAAAACCCCCAACCCGGTTTCCTCGCAGTGAATTCAGTGGGTTTCGGGCTCTTCCCCTGAGGTTGTGGCTCGGTTCCACCGGGAACAGCCCTGACGCACGAGGCTGGTGGCGCCTTGCATTGTCACCTACCTGCTCTGGCATCGCTAACTCGTCTGAGCTCCCACCTGCTTTGTGTTCTTCTTGCTGCCCATGAACTGGGGCTCCATTTTCCTTATACCCATCTGGGAATTTTACTTCCTTACCCATAATCCTACTTCCACAGGAGGAAGCAGAGCACGGGTCCCCTCCCCTGGGGCGTACCAGGCACCCCCCCTTTACCGTGTTCCTCTCTGCTGGCTCTCCTTTCCCCACTGTATCAGCCGTCGAGGGCTAACACAGCAGAGCGCACAGACTGGCGGCTGATACAGCAGACCCCTCCTTCCCCCACTTCCAGAAGCCAGAAGTCCAAGGTCAAGGTGTCCACAGGGCTGGTTTCTCCCGAGGCCCCTCCCCTTGGCTGTACGTGGCCACCTTCATGCCCTCCCCTTGCTCGGTCTTCCCTCTGGGTGCGTCTGTGTCTCATTCTCTTCTCACAAGGACACCCGTCATATGAAGCCAGGCTGCACCCCAGGGACCTCAGTTTATCTTACTCACCTCTTCACGGACCCTGTCTCCAAATCCAGTCACATTCTGAGGTCTTAGGGCTTCAACACGCCAATGTGGGTGTGTCCAGAATGCAGCCCCTGGCCCCCGTCCGGGAGGCTTTACGCAAATCTTGGGGTGGTACCAAGACCTGCTCCTGCCTGGCTATACTCTTCCCAGATCTCGCTTCTGGCTTACATCCAGACCACAGCTCCTGAAATGCCACACTTTGGTGTCCAAACTCTCCGGGTCTGCCGTGACAGGGTTTCTCCAAAGCAAGGGGCACCCTCCGTCTAGTTGCCTGGGTAGAGCAGAAAGCCTCCAAACACATAAACATGGGTGATGTGTAATTGTGTGCATGTGTGCGTGTGTGTGTGTGTGTGTGTGTGTGTGTGATATATGTGGAGACTGGGGAATACATCGAAATATACTTGAAAATATCCTGCAAAATGAGCAGGTATCTATCGATTCCTCAGTATGTGCAAGACATTGTGGTAGTTTTCCACGAGCATTTTTTTGCATTTTTTTTTTGAATCAAACCCTCACAGTGCCCTTGCACATTTGTAATATTAGCCCCGATTGCCAGATGAGGGAACTGAGCCCCGTAGAAGGTCTTGCCCAAGGTCTTATATCTATTAAGATAAAGTTCAAGCCCAGGTCTAGTGGACCAGCAAACACTCTTTGACACTTCTGTTCCCTCCACCGTGGTTTGTGGTGATAATGGTAACCGTGCTGAATTCTTGGAGCTTTGCTGTGAAGTGTCCCGAGGGCTCAGACTTGAGTTTGTGCTTTCTCAACATCCTTGTCAGAGAAACATGAAACAGGAGGCAAGGAAGGGACGATGCCATGATTGAAGCGAGAGTTTTGTGTTATGTGGGCACGCATTACACGCCCTCACTCTGGTGGCCTTTTCTCGTTTGTTGGATCCTAATGACTTTTGAAACAAACCCATGCGGCAGCCTGTGTGACTCCTATCTCGTGGACGAGCGAGTCCGGGATCGATCAAATGCCCAGTGCCCTCAGTTAATGAGTGGACAGGTACCCACCTGCTTGAATTTAGGGTAGAAGAAAGAGGCTGGTGAACTACTCAGACCACACTGCACTTCTTCCTGGAGGAGACAGGAGCCTCAGAAGGTTTGGGAGAAGGCCAGAGAACTGCAGGGCGGGGTGAACAGCTTTAGCTGGCTTCTAACATCCCCGTGTACAGCCTGCATCACCGCCCCACCAGAGTGATTTGGCAATCAAGATGTTTCTTCGGGGTAAAATTGTCCTGTCAGCTATCTGTCCCTGATGAAGGCTTCCTGTCGCCCCTTTTTAGAATACACACACATACACACACACACACACACACACACACACACACACACACACACGCTTTCCTTAAACAAGGGAATGATTTTGATACATCTTTTAACTAACCAAAAGTAACATTTTGACAATTTTAATCGACTAATTATACACTCATGGTCATCTTGAAAAGTGCCCATTTTGGGTCTTTATGTCTTGACAACTGTAAGAGTCCTCAGCTGGAAAATTGGGATACAGACAGAGAATTTCAATTACTATGACCTTGGGAAGTTGAGAGCCGCAATTTCCTTCCCGCTGGGGCCCAAGAGAAGCAGAGGGGAGCCCTGGAAGGATGGTGGTGGCCGCCTCCAGAGCCAGACTTGATCTCTACCCTGTTTCTGCCTGGAAATAATTAGGAAGAGCCCAGCGATCTGCAGCCAAAAGCAAAGAGTAAGGCAGATACCGCGTATGTAAGCATCTTAGAGACTTAGGCTGGCGTTTCTGCTTTATTCCATTTGCTTACGTCCCTTTACAGCTGGGCTCTTGTGCCACTTTTCTTTCCTGATTTTCCCTCTCCTCCCTCGCCCCACCCCTCCTTCCTCTTCTTCCCTTTCCTTTCTTAAGAGACATGAATGAAGGTTTCATCTTTAACCCCATAGAGGGTGTTGGTCTTTTGACACGTGCTAAGGATTTGCTTAGTGATTGATGATTTGCGGATATGATTTCAGTCCCTTTGTAGATAAACTCAAAAGAGAGCTTCCCCATTTTATGGATGCAAAGCCTGAGTCTCAAGGACATAAAATAACTTGCCCACGATCACCCACCCAGTAAGTTACAGCTCCCTGAAAGCCAGCTCTGTCTGACGTTAGAACCCTCCCTGTGCGGGGCAGGCAGCTCGGGACTCCATCTGGGACCAATTACAAAGCCAAAGCTTTCAGGTGGAGGTGGCTGACCTTGGCTCTGGATTCTCACCAAAGCCCCTTTCCACGTGGATGCCCGGGGGTCTCGTGCTCAGAGGCTCCTGGGAGGGCCTGGGGATAGGAAGGGGCACCGTGACCCAAGAGGTAGGAAGGTAGGAAGTCGCAAGTGTGCCCCACAATGGCCATGCGAAGGGCTCAGCCAATTTATCAGCATATGATTTCTTTCCAAGAGCCAATATTTCTCTTCTCAAAAATGCAGGACCCCCATAGAAATGAGTCAGACAACAACTGGCTGCCCCCAAAAAATATTTCTCTAGGATTATTTAGCTGCATATATGAATCAGGTATAATACTGATGACTTTAGAAAGTTGATTTGAGAATTGAAAACTTATGCTAAGCACCTAGCCCAGGATCTGACTTATAATAAATGTGTGGTGATGCTGCCTTTCCTCCTTCCCTCCCTCCCTCCTCCCCCCTCCTTTCCTCTCCGTCCCTTCCTTCCTCCCTCCCTTCCTTCCTTCCTTCCTTCCTTCCTTCCTTCCTTCTTCCTTCCTTTCTTCCCTCCCTCCCTCCTCCGCCCCTCCTTCTATTCCTCCCTCCCTCCCTTCTTTCTTCCCTCCCTTCCTTCCTTCCTTCCCTCCTCCCTCCCTTCCTCCCTTCCTCCCTTCCTCCCTCGTTCCTGTCCTTCCTTCTTTCTTTCCATAGTGATTATCATACCAAGATTTGTGCTGGCTTAGAGTTGCCAGATAGAATACAGACGCCAGGTTAAATTAGAATTTCAGATACTCAAGTAATTATTTTTTACTATAAGGATGTCCCAATTATTGCGTGGGTCACATTTATAGTAAAAAAAAAAAATGTTGGCACACCTGGGCGGCTCAGTCTGTTGAGGGTCCAACTCTTGATTTCGGTTCAGGTCATGCTCCCAAAGTCATGGGATCAAGCCCCATGTGGGGCTCCGTGCTGAGCGTAGAGCCTGCTTGGGATTCTCTCGGTCCCTCTGCCCCACCCCCTCTCCTGTGCCTGTGCACACACGCACACACACATGCTCTCTTTCCTCTTCCAAATAAAAATCAATCAGTCAATAAATAAATCATTGTTTATCTGATTTTCAAATTGAACAGGATGCCCTGTATGGGAATTTCCTGTCTGTTGACCTTATCTAGGTGCCAGGGAGGCAAGAGTTGCCACTGATGTCCTCCTGCTGCCAACGGAGGGTGAACGACCTGTGCTGGCCCTGGTCACCCCTCTCCTTTCCTCCTGAGTCCATTTTCGTTTCCACTTAACTCCTGAAAAAGCAGATAGCTTTCACTGCCATTGGCTTTCTCAAAGGGCTTTCTGCTGGCAATGCCACCTCTCCATTCTGCCTTGTGATTTGCTTGGCCAGCCCCGCTCTTGGGACACCGAGTGATGTGTCCCCGAGAAACGGCCAGCTCACTGCTGTCAGCCTTCCAGATGGTGACTCCGAGGGACAGGCCGTCTGAGGTCATCAGGACCAGAGCCTGATTGCAAACAGAACAACTGAAGGATGCCAAGTGGGCCTCCAGAGAAGGCTGGGAGAGGTGAGCTGAGGGATGGTCCCCAAAGATGCCCATCCTAATCCCTGGAAACTGTGGAGTGCCCCCTGACCTGGCAAAAGGATTTTGCAGATGTGATTGAGCGAGGGATGCTGATGCGAGGGGCTGACCCTGGTGAAGATAGGTGCCGTCGCATGAAGTTTTGTGAGACGGAGGCAAGAAAGTCAACAGAGGAAGGAGATGTGATAGAGTTGGAGATGGGAAATGATGCTTTGAAGGCAGAGGAAGGGCCAAGAGGAGGGGTCCCCACTAGAAAGGCCACTTTTTAGAAAAGGCCGAACGATGGATTCTCTCCTAAAGACCCCAGAAGGAACACCAGCCTGTTGCCACCTTGATTTCAGGCCTCTGACCTCCAGAACCAGGAGGGAATACACGTGGGGTATTTTTTTAAGTTTATTTATGTATTTTTGAGGGAGAGAAAGAGCACAAGCTGGGGAGGGGTGGAGAGAGAGGGAGAGAGACAATCCCAAGCAGGCTCCATGCTGTCAGCACAAAGCCTGATGTGGGGCTCGAACCCACGGACTGTGAGATCATGACCCGGGCCGAAGTCAAGAGTTGGACACTTAACTGACGGAACCACTCAAGGGCCCCTAAATGTGGGTTATTTTAAGCCACCAAGTTTGTAGTAATTTGTCCCAGCAGCTGCAGGGCCCTAATACACGAGGAAGCCTCCAGAGGTAGGACGTCTAGTGGAGGTCCTGCCAAGGCTGGGCTGTGCAGAGGTAAGAGCTGCTCCCCGTACAGGTCATCCGTCACATCAGAAGTCTGCTCAGCTTGGGGGCCGGGAAGCTCTGAGCCTGGACTCCAGAGCTGGACCCCAGGGCGTCAGAGCAGAGGGGGCCTCCCTCAGGGACCGAGCCAGCCCCAAGCAGTTGAGACGGGGACCATATCTGTGCACGGCTCCTTCCTGACTCTGTTCTCATCCACAGTGACATCTCTGGTGACGCCCTAGCCATGGACACTGATGGCATGGTTCTCTAGTCTTTGAGGCTCAGAGACGTGAAGCAAGAAGCCTGCAGTCACACAGCGATCAGGGGTCCTGGGGGATTGTAGTCCCAGACGCTGAGCCCTTGTCATGGCTGCACTCTGGAAGGACACCGTTTCTCCCGTGCCCTGTTAGGTGCTGCCCCCCAGCCCGGTCTGTCCAATTCTTCGGTCACCGCTGCTCCCCTCAGCCTGTTTGTGGGAAAGGACTGCCACGTTTACATTTCGAGCTGCAGCTTAAGACCCCAGATCCTATTCCAGGCTCGCGGGAATAAATGCCCTTGCGGTTTTCCATGACTCGGGAATCTCACTCGGAACGAGAGCCGTGGGGCCCGGGCCTTGAGGAAAGAATGCTTTTGGATGTGGCCTTGACCCCACGCCCATGAGCCCGGCGACTCTTTCAGCCCTCAGACTCGACTTTTCCTCCCTGAATAAAAGGGTCATTGTTCCCCAGCTGCCCAGCCAGAAACGCCTTTGACGTGCATTGAACTTCAGCTAATAATCAGAACCAGGCTCGCGGGGCGGGAGGTTGAATGACATGGTCGTTTTGACTTTAAAGAAACGTTTTAACTTCACATTTGCCAAGTTAAAAAGAGAACTTCAGATCGCTCCCTCCCCCCGCCCCCCAACACCGCCCTCACCCACCTCTATCTTTAATTTTCACTTGTAATATACATGAAACCTAACCCAGGGCTGTCGGGCTGAGTGTCATTTGGGTTCAGGCTCAAACCACCGCCCAGACTGGCCTGACACTCTGGATCCCCATCGATTGGCAACCGTTGAGTTCATCAGAGGGATGTCCAAACTGTGCTTGGCTCAGACCTGGGTGAATCATTTCCTTCTTTTGAAGAGCCCCGTGGCTTCCAGATGGGTCCGGAGAGAAAACGGGAGAAAGCAGGGCTAACGTAAAGCTACAGCACTTTACGATTTTATTCTGTGTGCCAGTGCCCACTCCACCTTCCAAGGCTGCACGCTGCTCTACATTTTCTCCCCTCTCCGCCCCGCAGCCCCTTTCCAACCTGCCTGGCTCAGTGTAGATATCCCTGCTCATTGACTGGGACAGTAGACCCAATTTTTCAAACGCTTTCTCGAGGGTGCAGGCTCTTAGGGACCCTCCCGCACCGACTCAGGGCAGGGCCACGTGGCTTGCTTGGTGACGGAATAATAACAGACATGATGCAAAGAAAAACCTAAATACAAGACCCCCGAAGTGCTTGGCTTTCTGGCTTGCCCTTTCCAGACCCCGTGACTGGCAGGCAAACGGGCTTGGACTAATGTAATAGAAGAACCAAAACACCGAGTGAGGCCCCCGTCACCCCAAACGAGGTCATCATACACCAGCCATGTCCGGCCAACACACCCAGGGCCCCAGACCCCCGAGGAGGTGAGCCCAGCCCAGCCCAGGGCAACCTAGACGGCCAACCTGAAGTCTTGTGGGCTCCATGGCTGTTGTTTCAGGTCAAAGTTCCGAGTTGGTTTATCACACAGCAAAGCTAACAGATGCACGTCATCTAGGGAGCTTGCAACGACTTGCCAGCCTGGGTCACCTGTCTCTCCTCGATACGGCACCCTATTCGTACAGTTGCTCCCCACTTATTCGACTCTCCAGTTACACTTCAGCCTCCATCAGAACAAGCACTCCATGTTGCTGATGACAGCTGCAACTTTGTGGTCTCCCATAGGGCATGGCGCATAGTGGACGTTCCATAAAGACTTGTCGAATCAGTCCATAGAAGAATCAGGATATCAGGCAGGTCTGGTTCGGGGCCCCAACTCTTAGGGTATGCCTCTGGTTCACCTTACTTAACTGCCCGGGGCCTCAGTTTCCCCGTCTACAAAACAGGGCTGCGAAGAGCCTCGGTGTTCTCGGTAGGGGTTGAATGAGGTGAGGGGCATGTGGCTCGCCTAGGACTGTGCCAGCCCAGTGCTCGACAATGGTAGAGGACATGTCCGAGCAAAGACAGGCTGGATGTTTTCTACAGGCTCGCTGATGTAATACAATTCTCTCGACAGGCACCTTCAGCCACAGTCTGTTGGCAGCCATTGTGTATTCAAAGCGGAAAGTTTGACATTGAGACTAATCCCTGCCCGTGTTGGCATTTTGGTTCCTTGTGCTTTTCTTTTGACTCTGGGGACATTTGCAACCACAGAAGCCCACGTGCAAACACACGAACTGGTTCCGCTCCACTCCCATTAGATGTTCCCTTTAGAGAGAAAGTATCAAATTAATAAGAGAGAATCATGAAGAAAGGAAAAAGCAAACACATTTCATTCATTCATTTCAGGAGGAGGGACGGAGGTGTGCAAAGACCCTAGAGTAAAAGAGATCCGAACTTATGAAAGAAGCTGAAATAAAGTATGATTGGCGTTAAGGATGAGCCAGAAGGTTCTGGAGGCTGAGGCCAGAGAGTTGGGCAGGGGACAGCCCACGTGGGTGGTGTGGGCCATTTGAAATGCTTTTTACTTTCTCCTTAGAGCTGTGGAAAGCTAATAAACGATTGTAAAAAGATCAGTTTTAGTCCCAGTTTAAATCTGGCTCACTCTGTAGTGTCAGCGGCCAGGAGTTCTAAGAAAAATTGCCACGAAGTCTCATGTTCTGTAGGTGTCCCTGATTCCGCGGCATCCTGTGTTGTTGGCGAACCTCACGTTTGTGAAATGATCCGGTGAGGAAATGGGCAAAGGACACGAATAGACACTTCTCCAGAGAAGACATCCAGATGGCCCAACCGACCCATGAGAAGATGCTCCACATCACTCATCATCAGGGAGATACAGATCAGAATCACAAGGACGTACCACCTCACAACTCAGGCATCAACAGGTGTTGGCGAGGGTGCGGAGAACTGGGAACCCTCTTGCGTTGCTGGTGGGAATGCAAACTGATGCAGCCGCTCTGGAAAACAGGATGGAGGTTCCTCAGAAATTAAAAATAGAACTACCCTACGACCTGGCGATTGTGCTGCTAGGTATTTATCCAAGGGATACAGGTCTGCTGTTTCCAAGGGACACAGGCACCCCCATGTTTATAGCAGCACCATTGGCAATAGCCGAATTATGGAAAGGGCCTAAATGTCCGTGGATTATGAACGGGTAAGGAAGATGTGGTGTTTATATGCAATGGAGTACTACGCAGAGATCAAAAAGAATGCAATCTTGCCATTTGCAACAACGTGGACGGAACTAGAGTGTATTATGCTAAGTGAAATAAGTCAGTCAGAGAAAGACAAATAGCATGATTTCACTCCCATGTGGAATTTAAGATACAAAAAGATGAAGATAAGAGAAGGGAAGCAAAGGCAACATAAAAACAGAGAGGGAGACAAACCGTAAGAGACTCTTAAGTAGAGAGAACAAACTGAGGGCTGCTGGTGGTGTCGCGGGTGGGGGGGATGGGCTAAACGGGGGATGGGCATTAAGGAGGACACTTGCTGGGATGAGCACCGGGGGTTATCAGTAAGCGATGAATCACTACATTCTATCCCTGAAATCATGATGACACAAAATGTTAATTAACTTGGATGTAAATTTAAAAAATAAAAAAAATAATAATAATTAATAAAAAAGAAAGATTCCTTGGAGCCTCAAAGCATCTGTAAGACAAGAATGACAAAGAAAAAATCAGCACTTCAAGGACAAAGGACGGTGCTTTTTGATTTTTTAAAAATATTTGTTTGTTTTTGAGAGACAGAGGCAGATGAGCGGGGGAGGGGCAGAGAGAGAGGGAGACACAGAATCGGAAGCAGATTCCAGGCTCTGAGCTGTCAGCGCAGAGCCTGATGCGGAGCTCGAACCCGTGAACCGTGAGATCATGTCCCGAGCTGAAGTCAGATGCTTAACTGACTGAAGCCACCCAGGCGCCCCTAGGACTGTGCTTGGGACCCGCGCTGTGGTATTGCCGGTCTAAGTGCCTTGTGAGCATCACCCACCAGCTCGGCCGACCCACAGAGAGAACTGACACAAGGGTGCCTGGGAACTCACTTAACTCTGGAAACAACCCTAGGACTTATTCGCGGTTGTGATCCTCCTTCCGCAGCCCCGGAAAACACACCCCAGAGAGGGTCAGCACGTCACCACGATCACAGTGCACAGCGCCGAGGTTTGGACCTGAGCAATCTGACTCGGGGGGCTGTGATCTTGGCCCCCAGGAACAGCACCTGAACAGGAGACAACACATTCAAATTTTTGCATAGAAGGTTTGTGACATCCGAGGGCAGGTCGTACGGCTGCAACACGGTGGGGCTGAGATTTGAACCCAAGGAGGTGGAAGGCGGACCGAGCTGTTCATCGCCCCTGTAGGCCCTACTTTTGTCACCAGTCTTGGCACAAATGCGTACAGGGATGGAAGGATCACGCGCGTGTGTGCACGCACTGGGTGTTAGATTCTTTATGTCTCCACGGGTTTTGTTGGAAGACACAGAGAAGGACTCAGAAGTGGACGCAATCACCCCTGATGGCCTATAATGAGTCGGGACTAGTAGCCAGGACCGGAGCCGAAGAGGCCACTTTTGGGTGAGTCCTGAAAGTTGCCAGCCTACAAGGCACAGGGCCGAGCAAAACTCACTGCTCGTTGAGCTACTCGCTCATGCTCCTCAGCTGGAAACACAAAATCAGAAAACGAAACAAAAAGGGAGAAGGGAAGACTGCCCATCTCCACATCCGGGCAGCTCTGTTACTTGGCCCAATGGGTTGTGACATTTGTAATCTCTGTTCTCCAATGATCTCTATCTTCAGATGAGGGCAGCCCAAAGACGAGGCCCGGAGGGATCACCAATCCAGCCACCAACATCCCCCCGGTATACTTAGGTCTGGGCAGCTGTGCGGCGGGGCCCCTCCAGGCAGTGTGACCTTTCTTGGTTTTCTTCTAATGTTTTTATTTATATTCGAGACAGAGAGACAGAGAAAGAGAGAGAGAGAACTAACAGAGGAGGGACAGAGAGAGGGGAGGAGAGAGAGAATCCCAAGCAGGTTCCATACTGTTAGCACAGAGCCTGATGCGGGGCTCGAACTCACACACCGTGAGATCATGACCTGAGCTGAAATCAGGTCCGACGCTTAGCGCAGGAGCCACCCTGGCGCCCCTCACCCTTCACGAGTCTGGTCTCTTGTGTCTAAAGTCCCCTTTTCTTGGCGGTGACTCAGCATCTGAGCCCCTGGAAACTGCACACGTTCCCAGACACGGCCCAGTGGGGGGCTGCCTGGCTCCCAGCCCTCTGAGACCCGCTGAGCGGCCTCTTCCTGCCCCGCAGGTTTCGGGGTCTCTCTCCTAAGGAGGCCCAGAGCAGTCTGGCCTACTTTGGAGGTGAACAACCCAACGGAGCGGAGATGGGAGGAAGTGATAAGAGCAGCTGTCTCCTCAGCCCAGGACTTCCTCCTCTGCAGAAACCGGGGTTCTCACGGTGCCTGTGGGGCCCCGGCAGCTGGGCGGGGGCTCTGTCCTTTACAGTTAGTCCCCAGTGTGCAGAGGGGCCCGAGATGACTGTGGCAGATAAAACAGAGAGGCAGGTCTGGGCTGCCCAGGTGGGTTCTGCGGGGGCTTTCTTGCTTTCGGGGGAAGGAAGAAACTGGTTCCATGCGGCCTTTCTGCCCCACATCAAGGGGGACCGTCTTTCCCCACAGAAAGGCCAAGTGTCCCGAGCAGGGGCAGAATGGGGACCCCACACTGATGCGTTCCGCACACGTCTCTGCTCAGTGCCGCGTTCTGGTCTGAACGCGTTGGGACAGTATTGTAATTAGTCTTTACGACAATTTGGGGTTGAAGCAAAGTTTCGCAGTCTCAGCTCTAGTGACACTGGACGGGGCGGGGGGGGGTGGGGTGGGTGGGGCTTGTTATTCTTGGTCGGGACGCTGCCCTGAGCGTGGCAGGGAGGTAGTGACATCCCTCCCCGCTGCCCCCCTAGAGGCCGGGAGCACCTCCGTTCCCAACTGTGACAGCCAAAAATGTCCCCAGACGTTGCCCATGTCCCTGTTTGGGAACCACTGGGGTACAAGCAGGGGACATCAGAGGTCACAGAGCACGAGGAAGAACACAGTGATCTCAGACCCCACCAAGAGACGGGAGTCAACTCCGGAACGTTCTGCTGGTTTTGTCTGCCTCTCGCTCCACATGCTGCGTGAGTTCAGGAAGCCCTCGCCTTGCCGAGTTGATGCCTTCAATTGCAGACGACGTCACAGGTATCGGCCCCCAGGTCACATGTGACAGTGGGTGCTCCACGCGCACAGGTAGCCCGTGGGGTCGGGTTCGTGGTCAGCCCTTCTCCTGGCAACGGGAACAGTCTTTGCAAAGAAAGCACGTGTCTGTAGAATGCAACGCATTCAACCTCGTCTGCACACTAGAGACCCCAGGCAGCTTTGACGACCACAGGGGTCTGGTTTCGTGGGTCCGGGCGGAAGCTGGCGTCAGCGGTCATTCCAGGGCCCAGCCGGGGCTGTCTCTTTTAACAGCTGTTTGCTTCCTTCGGATTATTGCCCTTCTAGAAAACACCAAGTAAAGCCTCTCTTAACATGAGCAACCCGTGTTGCCCACTGCAGACTCCCGCCTGCACTTTAATGCGTGTGTACGTGGATAGTTTACGCAATTAGAACGTATCACACACCACACGATCGTGCCGCTCTCACTTGGTAAGAGAAGCATGTGCGTGCATCCTTAAAAGTTCTTGGAAACATGATTTTGATGTCTGTCTGATCCTCTATCCTGTGTCTATAACTGTCGATCACAATTTGTGTCCCCACTTCCCATGTCTTGGTCATCTATATGGCTCCCATATTTGTAAGTAAGTAAGTAAATCAATAATAAATACATAAATAAATAAGTAATGAACCGAACTAAATAAGTACATAAATCGGAAGGAAGCATCCTTGCAAGAATCTTTAAGACCCTTCCACTTGCTCAGAAATAATCTTAAAGGTAAAATTGTCAGGACGGAAGTAAGTATTGCTGACATCATGGGTCATGATGGTTACGGGCTGCTTTCTATAAGAAGGACGAACACATTTAGATGCCAGCCCCCTCAGTGTGAGCAGCTGAGTCATCTATCCACAACAACTCTGGTGATTAGCGTCATTCAAAAGTTGACACCTCAATAGCTAAAAAAAAAGATCGCACCTTACTTTTTATTCCATTTGTCTTTGTTGGATTATGCGTGGAGATAAATATTTTTGAGATGCTTATTATTATTTGAACATCTTTTTTTGGTGCTAGAGTTTTTGGGTGTGACTGCATTTTCTGTTTCTTCTCTTTGCCAGGCTATGCGTTGGAATGACTTTTTTCTTAATTTTCTTTCTGGAGTAAAACTACTATTAACATCTTATCTTTATGTTACAAACGCTATTTCCCGGTATTTTTTTCTACCCCTGTCACATTTTCGTGTGATTTAGACAATACTTATCATGTCTTTCTCTCTGACATTTAAGAGAAACATATATTCATGGAGAAAACTTACACAAATCAGGAATTTTAGGTACTTCAGTATGCCACCCGGAATAAACATTGTACGTGAACACTATCCCACCTACAGATTCCACGTCTGGAAAACATCCAATTATTTCCTCTGGATGTCGTCCTAGGAGTGGGGTTGTAAAGTCCACGGTCCGTCCACTTTAAAGAGGGCGCTCTGGATTCATCGGTCTGATTCTGCTTTTTGTTCGTTTATTCATTGGTTTTGTGTTTTAGATTCCACCTGCGAGTGACATCATACGGTGTTTGTCTTTCCCCATCTGACATATTTCACTCAGCGTAATATGCGCTACGTCCATCCGCGTTGGTCATAAATGGCAACATCTCCTCCATTTTTACGGCTGTGCAATATTCCATCACGTGTAGAGAGACCACGTTTTCTTTATCCGTTCATTTATCGAAGGACACTGGCACAGGAACGAAAGCCACAGCACAGGGGATGTGACCAATGGTGTCGTGATAGCGTTGTGTGTTGACAGATGGCCGCCACACTTGTGGTGAGCATAGCGTGATGTATAGAGAAGTTGAGTCACTATGTCATACCCATGAAACCGAGGTGACGTCGCGTGTCAACTACACCCCATTTACTTTAAAAAGAGTATGATTAGAAATGACTAGATCGTCCTTTAAAAAGGTTGGCCAAATTACACCTCCACTTCCCAGGGCGGAAAAGCCTAGAAACCGATAGTGGTTCCCAGGGCGGAAAAGCCTAGAAACCGATAGTGGCAGAGATGAGAGTCTTTCACACGGGATGTGCTTCCTAAGGGTGCTTTTCTCTCCCTGTTTCTTCCCTTCGAGTAGATATTCTGAACCATGGTGAAGTCTCAGATCAAGCCTTTGGGGGTCACAGCGTCGTTAATTGTAACTGCCGATTCTGCGGACTGTATGCCTGTGTGGGGTGTTTCTAGTTTAAGCGGCATACAGGTTGACCTCTCTCCCCCCCGAACCACTGTGTCTTTCCCTCTGGTTCTTTCCGTTAATCACATTTTCATAATTTCCTTAGGGCCATCACACCGAGTGACAAGCCCCACACTGTGGCCATCAGGGCCGGTTAGGGCTGTTGACAGCTGACGTTTTCCAAAGTGACAGTGCAGTGTGGTGCTGGGACCAAGGCATTCTAGGAGGAAAATCATGCCAGGCAAGCTTGGGCATGCGGTTGGACAGCAGGAGGACTGTAGGGGTTGTCTCGATTCTGGTCAACGGACACAAAAGTGCTGAGCGTCCCTATAAAGAGGGTGCAGCTTGAGACTGAGATCACCTTTTATTAAAAGGAAAAAGGATAGAATTAGAGGCAGGAGTCTGACCACGTGAGATTTAAATTACTCCAAATATTAGCGATGATGCCCATCCTCAGGCTTCCTATGGTCTACAAACTTTGCTGGGGCTCGGCAAACTAAGGATTACAGGCTAAATCTGGCCCACTGTCTGTTTCTCTAAATAAAGTTTTATTGGGGCACAATTACACTCAGTTGTTTGCATCTGGTCTGCTGCTGATTCTACGCTATAAAGGCAGAGTTGTGTAGTTGTGACACAGACTGAAGGACCCACAGGGATGAAAACTGCCCTTGTCCAACTCCTGGCCACTCAACTCTTCTTTTTAATATATTTTTAATGTTTTTATTCATTTTTGAGACAGAGAGAGACAGAGCATGAGCAGGGGAGGGGCAGAGAGAGAGGGAGACACAGAATCCGAAGCAGGCTCCAGGCTCCAGGCTCCGAGCCTTCAGCACAGAGCCCGACGTGGGGCTCGAACTCACGGACTACGAGATCGTGACCTGAGCCAAAGTTGGACATCCAACCGGCTGAGCCACCCCGGCGCCCCAGCCACTCAATGCTTCTTGACCAATATTTCCTGAAAGCAGGGTCATGCCTTGTCCCTTGTTGGACAGTCAGCACCATGGGGCACAGGGAAGGTGCTCAAACAAAGCATACAAGTAAGGGGCCCCATAGACAGAGGGACACTTCCAAGGAGGGGGAGGGGTGTGTAACAAGCATAGGCCAGGGGATAGAACGGCCAGGCTTGGAATCCTGATTCTGCCCGTGACTCATGGTGTAGCCTTGGGCAAGTCACTTCACCTCTTAAAACTCCTGGCTGGTAAGATACGGGAAATAAACACTTCCCTGTAGGGCTGTGTCCCTGCTTAAATAAGCAAGAAAACTTCGCAGAGTTTCTTTGCTCGTTGTGTTTGAAATCAAAGGGGAAAAAGGCGTAGAGATTTTTGGCTTATCTCTTGTGATTCTCAAAATCTGGAGAGCCATTCATTTTATCAATACAGAAGGAGGGGGATGAGTGGAGTCCCAGTCCTTCCCTGAGGGCGGATAGAACTTAGGGGAGGGGAGGTGTCTGGATTGGGCAACACCATGATCCGAAGGGGGCCGGGGAAGCGACCGATGTCCCCTGACTCCTGCAGCCTCCCCAGCCCTTAGGGGTGTGTTGATGGAGCATAACAATTCTTCCCGGGTGTTATCACCATTTCTCTTAAAACAGGCGAGTGGGGTTGCAGAGCTCAGGTAATGTAACCAGGGCCAAAGGGTTACAAATGTGGGCACCAGTTTGCAAACACTGAAGACGTATGTCACAGCCACCACTGCCACTCTCCTGCCTACGAGCTGCTCATAGATGCATGGAGACCGATAAAATGGGCACCAGAATTGTACACTCAGAGGGTGAATAGAGGAAAAAGGAAGGGCATAGAGAGACAAGGCGGTGGGGAGAGAAGGAGAGAAACATCTCTGCAGGTTAACCCCCCTGTCTTCCCAGCTCTGTGTGGCTTTCCAGGGTGTTTGGAGAATCAGAAACCCCTCCAGCGTGGCGCGTGGGAAGGTCGCCGACCCCCTTCCTCATTCTAGTCCTCGTCAAAACCCGAAAGCAGAGAAATATGCAAAAAAATAAAATCCATTCTTTGAAGCTAATGTGTCAACACACACCAGGGCTTAGGGTTGACTTGAGGGTTGGCGTCCGGGCTTGTGCTGTCCAATCCGATTTATCCGTTGTGCCAAATCCCGCTTGACAAATAGAGGAGGGAAGTACAGATTCATGAGCTTTGGAAAGGCTATCCTTTGAGGGCATACACTGATGGCTTCAAGGGGGCTCTCTAAGGTTCTCCCATCTCTTCGGGTCAGAGAGTTTGGGGGCAAGGCTCCCCTCAACTGTTTTCTTTCTTCTTTTTTTGGTTTACACAGGGTGGTGGGGAAGGGTGATTCCTAGCAATGCCTTTATATGCTCTCATCTGGGACTTGATTTTCCTGCCACCTTTCCTGTCTAGGAAAGCCAATGATTGGGGAGAGAGTGAGAGGAGGTGACGCACAGACAGAAGCCTTTCAGAGTCATGTGAGGTCTGCCGTTGGACCCACCGGCTCGAGCCACACCCGGTCTTTAAAGGCTGAGCCTCAGTGATGCCCGCTTACACCCATGGTGCTCTCAGGCTGGAAACACCACAGCCCAGAAATAACGCAGTAGACCTGGGAGGTGGGGACTAGATGGAAAGCCCTCCAAACGGTCCTCACTAGAAAACCACAGCAAGGTGACAGAAATCGAGGACCGGAGGCAAGGGTCTAAGGGGCAAAATCTGCCCCAGTTTCCATGACAGTTCTTAAGAAATTACAACTAGTGTTTTGGGGGCACCTGGGGGGCTCAGTCAGTTAAGTGTCTGACTTCAGCTCAGGTCATGATCTCGCAGTTCGTGGGTTCGAGCCCCGTGTCGGGCTCTGTGCTGACAGCTCAGAGCCCGGAACCTGCTTCGGATTCTGCATCTCCCTCCCTCTCTGCCCCTCCCCTGCGCACGCTGTTTTTGTCTCTCTCTCAAAAACAAATAAACATTAAAACAATGAAATTAAACAAGAAGATTAGTGTTTTTTGCAACAATGAACCCAAGCCAGGAAGAAGGAAAAGTAGTAAAAAGATAAAAGAAAAGAAAGAAAAGGAAACACTCGTTATGTAGTTTTTAAATTTTTCCAAGAGGTTTAGTCGTACAAACGTGTCCCAAAAATGGTACAGAAGGTGGTCATATAGCCCATGCTCAGCGTCCCCCTTTATGAACAACTCGCATTAGTGTGGGACATTTGTCGCAGCTGACGCGCCTGGATTGACGCGTCACTATGCACGAAATGCCCCACTTTTTCGGATCTCCTCAGTCTTCCCCTCCTGTCATTTGTGTGCTCCAGGACCTACCCCCACGACACTATGTCACTGTTGGGGGTCGTGTCCCCGTAGGCTCCTTAAACTGTGACGCTTCCTCAGTCTCTCCGTGCTTTTGAGGACCTTGACATCTGGGTGGGAACGGCTCGGGTATTTTGTAGGATAGCCCTTAATTTGGTTCAGCTGATTTTTCTCATGATCAGACTGGGGTTACAGGCTTCAGGGGGTGGGGAAGCTCCGGGGGGTGAAGTGCCCTTCTCGTCACGTCATTTCAAGAGACGTCCCATCAGCAAGAGGTATCACCGTTGATGCTGACCTGGGTCCCCTGGCTGAGGGAGTGTTCTCCGAGTTTCTCCGCGATAAAGTCCCCACCCCCTCCCATCGCCTCCTTCCACACTGTCCTCCTTGGAAGGCAGTCACCATGGGCACCCCTTAAGGGTGGAGCCTTATACTCACCTCCTTGAGGGCTTCTTTGGAATTCTTCCGCACGACAGATTTGTCTCTTCTCCCCCTACTCATTTGCTTACTCGTATCAGCGTGCTATCATGGCTGTGTGTCGTGTACTCTGGGTTACATTGTTGATTTGTGCCTCCGATTGTTCCCACTTTGGCCACCGGGACCTCTCAATCGCCTCCTGGGTCTCTGTATCACATCCCATTATTTTGGGTGCTGGGCCCTGTGTTACTTTCTGGCCCACAAGATCTTCTAGACTCATTTTTTTTTTTTAGTTTTTTTTTTTAATGTTTATTTATTTTTGAGAGAGAGAGAGAGAGACAGAGCACGAGCAGGGGAGGGACAGAGAAAGAGGGAGACACAGAATCCGAAGCAGGCTCCATTCTCCGAGCTGTCTTCACAGAGCCCGACGCGGGGCTTGAACTCACGGACTGTGAGATCATGACCTGAACCGAAGTCCGACACCCATCCAACTGAGCCACCCACGTGCCCCTAAACTCATTAAAAAAACAAAAAAAAACTTGCTCCAGGCTTAGAATCAGGCATTTCCCCAAGGGCCAAGGGTCCCTGTTCTTTCCTTTGGAGGTTGGCGGGAGAAGCCAGCAACAGTCTCCTAGACGTGCTCATGCTACTGGGGTATCATGTCTTCCAGAGAGCCTATCCCTCTCGACGGTACTGAGTGATCCGCATTAAGAACACCCGCGTGTGCAGCTACATGGAAAACAACTCTCTCTGGAGTGACTCATTTTTCCCTGGAATGGGACTAGGGGCACCTCAGTTTAAGGAAAATTAAAAAAAAAAAAAAAGGATTTTGCAGAGACTTAAATGCGGGCAGACAATCACTTACCCTGTCATCTTTAACAATCGACTTACCTTTCTGGTTTCTCATTGGTCTGGGAAGACATGATGTCTAGCAGCTATCACTATTTTTGGATGGACAATCGCACGTATGCAGTGTCCAGAACGGTCAGAAAGGATTAGTGACCCCCTTGTCCTAAAATCCTAGCCTTTAGTGCAATCTTATATATAGATATAGATAGATAGATAGATAGATAGATAGATATAGATATACATATATATACATGTATATACATATATATACATATCTATCTATCTATATATGTGTAGATATATATCTATATCTATCTATCTATCTGACATAATTATTAGTTAACATGTAAGAGCTTACTATCAGCATGGTTATATGCACCCTACTTCTATGAACACATTCAAGCCTCGTAACAACCTAAGAAGCTGCCCGTTTTGTGGACGAGGACACTGACCTATAGCGAGGTTAAGTCACCTGCCCACGTTACACAGTGGTGGGGCCAGAGGCAAGGCAGCTCTGGAGGTGGGGTCCGTGCTGCAGAATGAGCGTGGGGAACCCCAGTACCTCGGCTCTAGAGTGGAGCTCGCAAAACCGAATTCGTAGGTTGTTGTGAGGTCCAAACGCATCCATTCACTCAATCACAGAAATATTTAGAGAGTGCCTTCCAGGTGCCAGAGAGCATGGAAATCGCCCAGCACTCGGTGGCCTTAGACAAGTAGGAGACCGTTAAGCAGACACAGCCCCACGGGAGCATAATCTGGCAAGCTGGGTTTTAGTGCCTTTTTGCTTTCTTGGTTGGCGTCTTTGTGTGGTGTCCAACCCACCCAGCTGTGCGTGGTCAGCCTGGTGGAGACTGTGATAACACTGGACCCCAACAAATGCATTTCCTACACTTGTAGGGCTTGTGGATGTCAGACATGCATTTAAATAGTTTTGCCGACTCTCAACCATGGCACGAATGTAAGGGACATTCAAGATCATTATTCTTGTCATTTTTATTACCGATTGATCTCATTTTTAGCATGACGGCATTAACAGAGCCACATAGCCGGCAGGCGTAGCTGCTAAATGTTTCACAACCAGCTTTCTGGGGGAAGCAAAGCCCCGATTTGTATTTTTTTTTCCAATTTCCTTTGTGTAAATACTCACCCTGTGGCCCATTTCAAGCTGCCTGCTTGATATTACTGAGACCAGAGTTGGAGACATGAGCATTGTCAGCTCTCGTGTGAGGGTCTGATCCCACCCCACGTGTGGCAGTGGACAAGGGGACCATCACTACCCGCTCTGGGAAGGCAGGAAGAAATGGGTAGACTGAGTCTCAGAGGAGGATGACAGAGGAGTCACACGGTTTGCCTTTGAACTCCGTTCTGCGGGACAAAGAAGTCATTTTATTTTTCCTGCCCACCAGGACTCGGAAAATCCTCCTCGTAGATCCTGGGTCTCTATCGGGGCATTTGGGGCTTTTTGTCCGTGGACGTGGCTGCCCGCTTGGGAATCACTGATTCAGTTCTGCAGGTGCTACAGTTGTGTCACGAACGCACAGGGCCCAGTGTGGGGCCCTGCGGGGGACATCCAGGGAAGGAGATTTAGAATGTCACAGCCGGTAGGGGGTGGAGGGTCCGGTGAGAGAGGCAGACCCGCTCCCGGTCTGCAGAACCGCCTCATGTAACACACTGGGGTTCGGTGGAGCCCCTGCGTCAACAGCGCCGGGCATGCGGGGACACTGGGAGGGATGATGGAACGATGGGTGCCGCTCCAGAATATCAGGGAAGGCTTCCTGGAGGAGGCCCTCAGGGCCTGGGGAAACGGCACCTGTCTTTCCTTTGGCTGAATGCAGAGCCTTCTCAAAGGTCCCCGGTGCCCTCAGGGCCGTCCTCAGTCAGAACTGCTGACCCTTCATCGGGTCCTCTGAAGTCTGGCAGTCACCAGCTCCACGGTCCCCCTCTCCGCAGGGCCCCAGGGGCTCTCCTCTGCCACGCGCCCCTGACTTGCTTTTGCACAGTCTCCCTCCACCTCCAGCACACTGTCCTCGCGTCCCCATACGAGAGTCTGGGCGTCCTTCCCGACACAGCTGAGTCAGCTCTCTGCAAGCAACTCCTAACCCCTTTAAGTCTGGGCCGCGTATACCTTTCTGCTTTCTGATAAGAAGACGTGGGTTCCTCCGCTTCAGCATTTAATTTGCGTGTGTGGGACACTTGGCGTAGTTGTGGTGATAGCAAACGTCTATTGAGCATCTGCTGTGTTCCGGGCCCCGTCTGCATTGACCCTGAATCTCTGCAATAATCCTCCACGGTCCATTAATATTATCTCCGTTTCCTGGGCGAAGGAGTTAAGGCATGAGGAAACTTCAGCTACTGGTTCAAGACCACACCGCCAGCCGTCTGGTGAGATGCGACCGGGGTTTGAATCTAGGTACCTAGACGCAGGGTGGAAAGTCCAAGCGCCACTTGCCTTTTGCTGCCTGTAGTGCGGCAGGCGGGGGCTCCGTGGGGCACTCAGAGCAGGGGTAGCGAAAGCCTTCGGAATCTCAGTCCCGGAGCGGAGCCAGGTGCAACGCAGAAACACGAAATAGAAGGTAACTCTTCTAGGTAGGATGGAATAGAATGTAAGGAACCGAACCTCTTGGCGTCTTGCTTTTCGCACCGGGAAAAGGGGAATCCTAGGAGTACATCCTTCGTAGTCTGGTGTAAGGATAAAACGAGATCATCGGTGTAACACGCCCGGAAAGGAACCCGCGACTAGCAAGCCTCCAATCGGTACCTGTCCGCCATGCGTAGGACGCTTTATCTCTACTACCCTCTTAGAGAGCAGCAGGCTTGCAGAAAATCTTTGCAGAATAAATGCACGGATGGAAGAGAAGCTGGAAGAATTCGGCACATTTCAGCCCTAGTGACCTTGCCGTATGATATTAAGGAATGGGTTTTAATATTCCCGCCTGGTGAAGCCCCCAGAAGATGAAGTGTTTTCTGGAGAGCAGACCCCCCCCCCTCAAACCTCCCTGTCCTCTCTCAACCTCGGGGACCCCTAACATGGCAGGTGGGCAGGGCCCTTCCCCGTGCCGTGAGCGTTTGTCAGGCCGTCGCTTGTGGCTGGAAATGGGCAAACACAATAACACACATGACCCAATAGAGCCGTGGAAATCTCTATCTGAAACAGCTGTGTGGGTCCCAGCTGCTGGGTAACAAATACATCTTTAATGAAATCAAACAATCCAGCAGGATTTATTGATGGAGAACAATTGCTTTTAAATACAGTCTAGTAGCCAGGACTGTTAACATTCTTTTTCGTTCAATTAGTTCAGTTGGTTGGAATTAGAGACACTTGGCTATTAGCTAAGACAAATAAAGGCTGTTGCCATGTTCAGCGTTAGACCACCCCCCCTCCTTCCCCCGACACTAATGCACGGCAGAGCTAACCCAGAGAAAGAGATTTTTGAGGAAATTCCAACTGTTGGTGGGGAAGGGAGTCTTACAGCAAAACCAAAGTCCAACAAGACTCCAAAATGGGAACCCGTCTTGACCCACAGTCTCGAGTGGAGGGCAGGAGGTGAGGGGTGCCTCCAAGTGCTCTCTCAGAATCTGGCCATCTACCCAAAGTCCAGGCATCCCTCACCCTGGACGCTTCCAAAACCAGATTTTATAGCACGGCCGTAGGATTTTACAGGAAGATGTTCTATACACTACATAATATGTTTTTTTTTCTTCTGCTTCTCCTGTTGACTTAAAAAAATTTTTATTGACGTTTGCTGAAGTATAATTAAGAGAGTTATATTAATTTCAGGTGTACCCTATAAGGTTTCACAGTTCTAGACCTTACCGAGATCGAAGGAACCACTGTCCCTCTGTCACTCCAATGAGGAACCTGGGAATCACCCCCAGAGTCTCTGCCCTCCCACTCCTCATATGAAATGGGTCCCCACACTCTGTGAATTCCACATCCTGCATTTCTTTGGAATCTGCCGTTTTCTTCCATTGCTACATTCTTAGGGAGGATCACGGCATCAGTTGTTACCTGGATTCATGGATCCACATTCTACGCTGGTCGCCCTACGTTAATCTCCCTCTTACCCATCAGTCTGGAGGCTGCCGTAACACAGAGAGGGGGCATAGACACCAGAAATTTTATTCTTTCACACTCCTGGAGGCCGGAAGCCCAAGATCAAGGTCCAAGATCATGGAAAGGGGTGAGGGGTGCTTTCTTCCGGGGTCTCTCTCCTTGGCTGGCAGATGGCTACCTTGTCAGTGTCCTCACCCGGGCCTCCTTCTATCCGCATGTTGAATCTACCCTGATCTTCTTTTCTTGGGAAGACACGGCCATATTGGATCGCTGCCCACCCGTATGACCTCATCTTACCTCATGACTCCTGTACAGACCCTACCTCCCCAAACAGTCCATTCTGAGGTTAGAACTTCAGGGTATGAATTTGGAAGGGGACACAATCCAGTCCCTGACAGGGAGATTCCTGAATCATACAGAGAAGCAGGCTTCTCGTCTTTACAAGCCACCCAATAGATCCCCGTGGCCTCTGGGATAAAGTCAAGCTCCTCAGCTCGACCCGTGATGGGTAGATCACTGATTTCCCTTCGTTCCATCTCCTACCACGATTCCAAGATGAGGTCTCTTCTATTTCTGTCCCGGGTGACATTCTGATTGCTTCTGAATATTAGCGCATTTCTTCCTGCCACCAGCTGAGATGCAGAAGGACGGTGTCAGTGACCCAGGATCCATTGGAAACTTCTCTGGGCAAGCCCCATGAGTTGTTCATCTTGCGGTCCTCGGTACTGGACACAGCGTCCAGCGTCGGATAGATTCTCAGCGAGAGATTATAAAATGAAACATTTTCAAATCGGTGTTTGGCTTTTTTACGCAGATACGTAAAGAAGCCAGTCTCCTGGAAATCGATGGAGTTTTCGGGCGGACCTGTGTTTGGAGGCTTATGTGAGATGCGGTGTCACTCTCTCTGATCAGGAGCTAAGCCGGGGCTCCCTGGGGATGGTGTCACAGGGGCTTGGGCCGTGCTTCTGCTGGGAGTCCCCTTTCCTTGAGGCCGCTTGTAGACACGGCCTAACTGCTAGCTGGATTTTGTCAGCTCACCTGTGCCATAGGTGACACTGAGGACTTCTTCCCCTCTCTTCACGTTTCCTTCCAGCTGGATGGGGTCTCGCCAGTCCTGTCACTTCCGCTTACTTGCTCACGCAGAGCGGCTGAAAAGTAACCTCTGGAAAATTAAGCGGGGCGTGTTGGTCTCAGCCATGGCTTTTCCCACGGGAAGCAAGCACTCCACGGGCGACTCCCCATGTCTGTCCATCCTCCATTGCCCCCACCTCCATGCTGCCATTGTGGGGAAGCTAACCCCCTCCAGCCCAGCTCGCGGCCGGGTGCCGCCATGGGTGTGCGCCTCGCCCAACGCCCCCCTTCTCTCGCCTCTAAACTCCATTCTCCTCCCCCCGGTTGACATCATTCAGGAAGGCAGACTGTGGTCTCCATCCATTCTCCTCATTTCCTGTTTCTCCGTGCGTTCAGCTCTCAGGCAGAGAAGAAAGATGATGCATCAGGCCCTCCAATCAGAGGCGGCTGCCCGGATTACTGAGATACTTGAGGACACGGAATAGATTTGGAATGATTGCAGCTTTGGTGGGGCCGAGTGGGTGGTGGTGGGGGGGCTGTGCCTTGAGGGCAGGGGGATTGACCTCAGCAGGGACCAGGCGGGCCTTACCCGCTGTGCGGTTGGCTTTTAACTGCCGGGGCCCAGGCGGCGAGCGGCTGTAGGTTTTGGGGCGCGTGGTGATCTGGCTGTGGTGAGTGATCACAGTTCATGACAACTTTTCGCACAGCGGAATGACTTTCTCTAGAAGCGGCCTGCATATTTTCGGCTGCAGAAGGGCCCATGGGCCCTGTGAATGGCTTTAAGCGAAAGGAAATCAGGTAGATGAGTGCCTCTGGAAGGGCATGTGGCTGTGTCGCTGTTGTAGGTGACCTTAGCAGATGTCCTCCACATGGGGCCTGTCAAGCATATGCCAGCTGTGCGGGCTGCAGTAAAGGTGCGGGCGTTAGGTGGCCACGGGCAGCCTTAGGGTACACCTTGACCTTGAAATGCACCAGTGCAGGAGACAGAGGCTTCAGGGAAGGCAAAGGCTGTTGGCTGGTGTCTCAGCTCCGACGTGGGAACGGCCTTTCCTAACCGGGCCTGGTAGGAGCAGAGACCAGGCTGCAGGGGAGAGAGGCTTTCCACGCACATCGGTGGAAGGAACACGTGTTGCCTTTGGTCTGCGGGGTACAGCGGCCCCGCGAGGAGGGAAGCGGTCCGGGTCAGGAAGGTGTTCTCTGATGGGAAGGAGGGGCAGCTGCAGGGAGGCCGGGGGTCCAGGCAGGTGTGCGGTGTGGGGAGGTCACAGCACGCACTTTACATTACAGATGGAAGATGATCCCAGCTGAGTTTCAATTCCCACATTTTGGGATGCAGAATAACTGTCCTGATCAGACCGGCAACCCCACAGGCCTCCAGCCAGGAGGGTCTTCTCCACCTCCTTCTGTCACCGAGCTGCTGTAAGAACGTGGGTGGCACTGAAAGCTGGCCGTGGGCGACATCGTTTTTCCCGGGGCAGCTAAGAAACACGCTTTAGGACTGGGGAGCAGGGCTTTTGGCATTTGGTGGCTTGGGGAACAGAACTCATCTTCTCAGTTCTATCTGCCTTATTAATTCTTTCAACTCTTGAAGAAGCGAGAGGCTCATAAGAGAATTGGCATGAAAGTAAGACACTGAAGAAGAAACCACACTCGTTTCAGCGGGAGATGACCTGGTTAAGGAACCCCAAGTGCCCCCCGGAATCAAAGACTCTCAAGACCAAAGATGAGCAGCCTAAGAAATCAGGGAAGAGCGCTGACACTTTAACCCGAGAAATTCGAACTTTGGACTTTTTCACTCAGAAAGGCCAAAAAATCCCCTGATTTCAGTCTTTAATTTCCTTGCGATTTCAGTTTGCCAGGGGGGTGAATCTTCAAACCGTCCCTTCTCAGCGGGACCTTCATAATGGGAGAAGTTTGTATTCAAGTTGGAGCATCTCAGAAGTTGGCGTTTGATAAGCAGAGGGTCCATGTGCCCTTTCTTACCAGCCTGTGTCCCTGGTTCCTGTGCCTTCCTGGCAGAACCTCTGAGGGATGCACAGTGTGGCTAGAGATCGTTCAGGACGGGGAGAGGGAAATGAGTCAAGTTCAGACTCCTTGGAAGAGGTCTTGCTGTTGACCTACTTCAGAGCTTTCTGGTGACCACGTCTAGACTGTCCCCTAAGTGGTCCCGAGAGCCACGCGGACGAGAGGGGCTGGCGTCAGGCCACGAATGTGGGAGGAGCAAGCAGACGGGCAGCTGCTCTGTTGATCTCCTTCCAGAGGGCGGTGACTCCCCGCGCGTGATTTGCAAGCCCATTGGGTTAGTTAGGAACGAGCTGATATGGGCTGGGCGGCGGGCGAGGACTCTTGCCTTCTCCTGCTTTTCCTTCCAAGTCCCGATGCTTGTTGGCATCTCTGTCCCGGCCTCCTCCCTCTCCCCTGACCGGTACACGTGGGAGTGAGCACCGGGCAGGAGGCACACGCTTCCCCTGCTCCCCGGAAAACAGGTCCTCCCCAGTCCCCATCGTGGACAGGTGAGCCCCGGCCCAGCAAAGCCGATGGCTGGTGGGCAACGTGGGTCCCTTTCCAAGCTCACTTGGCGGGCCCTTGTCTCGTTCTGAGCTCTGTCCTCTCACTGAGCCTCATCACAATAAGAGATACGTTGGCCTTGATCTGTTTTCGTCCTTGTCTTATGTCTAGACTTATTCTGAACCTAAGTAGGACAAGTGCTTGCTTTCTGCTAAGCAGAGACCTGAGGCACCTCAGCCGCAGTATCCATTTCCGGGGCCGTTTTCACAGACTCCGGGCACGCTGGTGGAGGGGAGCCATTGGGCGAGCCGCATGGCAGAGGAAGGAGCACCCAGCCGGGACTCCACCCTCCCAGAGACGCTCTCTTTGTTCTGCATCACCCACGCTGTGGTCCGTAGCATCTCACTAATCTGTGAACATGGCTATCATCGTCAACAGGTGCCGGGCTCCATGCAGGGCGTGCACGCTGTCTCATTTAACCTTCAAACCCTTGCCGGACGGGGTGGGGGGATCGGAGAGCAAGCCCCCTGCACCCCGTCACAGGGCTCCTAGCATGGTGCAGGCGGCACGCAGCCCAGGCTGGGATCCAAAGCTTGTGGTTTGTTCTACGGAGGCCAGCATCATCCCTTCCTGGGAAGCGGAATTGGCACTCTGACTTTGCCACTCGGGTGATGGAGCCCGGGGATGTCCCTGAAGCTCCGAGACTCAGACTAGACCCACCTGAGCCGAAACCACAGGGTTGGCCACAGGGGCAAAGGCAGCTCTGAGGATCACACAGCGTGTACATCCCAGAAGCGCCAGGCCGGGCTGAGCAACACCTTCCACCGTCGTCGTGGCAAAGCAAAGACACAGTAGGAGAAAACCCTTTTGCTGCTCTTCAATTTTCCATTTCAATGCTCCTAAGAGCTTTGGTGTCACGGATCCCTCCTCCGAGTCTTTAGAAGTTCACCTCGCATTAGGACTTGACGAGGAAGTCCTTCGCTACTGTTTTCTTCTCTTTCGAGATTAAAAGAAAAGACTAAATACGGCCGGGCTCGTGCTTCACGTAGTGCAGGTTCAATCCAAGCGGAGATGGCTGTCTCCGCCCGACGCAGCCCCGCGGCCCCGGCTGCTCTCAGCCCCTGCCCCTTCCGTGCCCACCTGCGTGTCCACGGTCGGGCGAGGAGGGACTCAAACATGGCCTTGGGGGGCTTTGTCTGCTGTCGGCTGTTTGATCTTCTTTTAGCTTCAAACCTCTTCCTCTTTGCTGTCTTCCCAGTGTCTTGAACTTGGCCCCCATCCTGTTCCCTCCAGCCTGGCCCGCCAGCTCCCCACGGCCCGCGGGCAGCTCTTCAGGGGGGTGCCCCAGGGGGCCTTCTGAGGTCAGCTGTGCACCGCTCATGCACCCCAGCTCCTGCCCAAGGAACCCACGCTGTCGGGGAGCAGCCCCCTTGCTCCCTCCTTGGCAGACCTTGTCACCTTGAATGCCTACACCCCCCTCAGACACCCCATTGCTTGTCCAAGCTTCACCCTCTAAAGCTTAACAAACCCTCAAAGCTGGATCTGCCTAGAAGGCGTCTAGGGCCCCGCGGACAGAAGGAGTCTCTTCTCCTCTGCACTCCCACGGCATTTCGTTCACAGTTCCACAAACCACATCCCTCCTGGCCACGTCTCATCTAGATCCGTGTCTCAGCCCCTCGCCCAGAGGAAAAGGCGTTCCCCAAAGGCAGGGGCCACTTTTTATTGGCGTCTGTGCCTCCAGCCCCTTCCTTTACGCCCCAGCATGGAGTCTCACACGTGGCCCCGTGTGAACACCGCTTGAAATGATCGAAATTAAATTCCTTTCTAGGGGCAATTTGTGTCAGCAAAGTACCAGCTGGTGGCGCTTTGGGCCCTGCCACGGGTGGCTGTGTGACCTTGGGAAAATCTTGAATGCGCTTAAGCCCCGGAAGCTGATTTCTTCACCTGCGAGGGAAGCGAATAACGCAAATTCTAGTGGATTCTTGCGACGAGCGAGTCGCATACGTGAGGGGGTGTCCAGCACGTGGTAGATTCTCAGGCCACGTCACCCCAGATAACTCTTTTCCTGGGGCTTCTCTGGACTCACTTAGAGGCCATCGTCTAACTATTTTTAGCTTCTAAATTTAGGAATACACATTTTTTCCTCCTTTCCTTTTATTTGTCGTTCCTGTTCTGTGTTCTAACCAAGGACTAGAACGTTGGGGGGTGGGGAATGCAGGGAATGTGTTAGGAGAAAAAATGGACAATGATCTGAAATGCATTTATTTATTTGTCTATCTATCTATCTATCTATCATCTATCTTAGAGAGATAAAGAGTGTGTAAGTGGGGGAAAGGGGTAGAGGGGGAGAGAGAGAGAGAGAGAGAGAGGGAGAATCTTAAGCAGTCTCCATGCTCCATGTGGCACCCTGTGTGGGGCTCAGTCCCATGGTCCTAGGATCATGATCTGAGCTGAAATCAAGAGTTGGACGCTCAGCTGACTGAGCCACCCAGGCTCCCTTGAAATGCCTTTTAAAAAATGTTTAAAAGTTGTGAGGTCGAGCCCCGCATCAGTTATGTGCTAGGCATGGAGTCAGCTCGAGATTCTCTCTCTCCCTCTCCCTTTGCCCCTCCTCTGCTCTCTCTCTCCCAGAAGGGCAAAACTGTCTTCAGTAGTGGTAAAATGCACATAACAAAATTTACCATCTGAACTATGTTTAAGGGGCATAAAGTACGTTCATGTTATGGTGTAACCACCAAAATCATCCGTCTTGCAAAACGCTGGACATTGTAGACATTGACTCCACGAAACAGCAGTTCCCCACGCCCCCACCCTCACCCCTAGACCCTGGCAGCCACCTTTTTGCTTTCTGCTGCCATGAAATTGTCCGTTCCTGCTACCTCGGATGAATGGACTCCTACGGTATTTATCCTTCTGTGACCTGCGTACTTCGTTTAGCCGAACATCCTTAAGGTTCATCAAAGTCGTAGTATGGGTCAGAGTTCCATTTGCTTTTGTGGCTAAATAGTGTTCCATTGTACGTATAGACCACGCTGCTTATCCACTCGTCTGGGATGAACACCGTGCTTCCACTGAAACAACTACTGTTTGATCCATACAAATCGATGTGAGTATTTTTCCACGATCTTCTGCCTACCTTCCCAATAAGAGACGACTCAGACTGACCTCGGTTCATCTTTCAGCTCAATTTTTAACAGATCTGTGACCTTGGTTCCTAATTTCTAACCTGTCTGAAACCCAGCCCTTTGATATTTACCTGGGGATAATAATACCTACCGGACTGGGTGAGTACAAGAGGCTGAGGGCATTTATGGGGGTCAGCTGCAGTTCCTGGCATGCTGGCTAAGTGGCATTTGCTATTTTTAGCTTTACAGGCCCCTGTGACACAAGAAAGACCTTTGCTCTTCCTCCTCATGTCTGGGGGCTGCAAACACTTTGGATAATGTGCTCAGGGAGACAAGTGGGGTATGGATTTCCCTCCCTTGGTTCCCCGTTTATTATTGCTTTGTGTGCTTCCAAATGAAAACCGAGTGTTTTGACAATGGCCCTACAAGGCTATCTTGTTACCTTGCTTTTATTTTCTGAACCGTCTCCTTGTCGTTCCATGCCATTGAATTTAATGGATGTTTCCTGACTCTGTGCCGGGTACCCTGGTCGTGGTACGGTGTGAAGTGATGACCTAGGCTGGGTCCTGCCCTCCACAAACTCCCCATCTGACGGGGGCATGCACAATGGCAGCGTTACCTCTGCGACAGTCAGCAGAACGGGGTCCAGACACATCCTTTGCTTCCCATACGTGGTACGTTCAACTGCAGGATTTGGAATGAAATATATAGGCTCAATGATGGCTGCACGACCCTTGGAACCGGGCTCAACGTCCTGGAATGTCCTCTTCTTCAGCTGTAAAGTGGGGACACAGCTCCCTTAAAATGCTGTTGTGCCAGGAGTAATTAGGAGCACAAAACTGATGCGTATGCCGTGCCGTGGAGAATCCCATGTGCGTTGTGCTAAGCGGAAGAAGCCAGAGTATGACGTCTACGTACTGTATGGTTCCATTCAGACGATGTTTGGGAAAGAGCAAGGCTTTAGAGAATGAAATCCGATCAGTAGATGTCAGGGGCTAGGGCTGGGGCATGAGGAATTTTCAACCAGTGTGAATATGTGAATACTCTCTATGCTGACTGTGGTGGTAGTTAAAGGCTGAATATTTTCGCCAAATTCTTAGAACTGTGTGCCTTAAAATGGTGAATTTTACTGAATGCAAGTTACATTTAATACATAAACAAGTGGGGTGCCTGGGTGGCTCAACTGGTTGGGCATCCAACTCATGATTTCGGATCAGGTCATGATCTCACTGTTCTTGAGTTCAAGCCCCGTGAGCTGACAGCGTGGAGCCTGCCTGGGAGTCTCTCTCTTCTCCTCCCCGCCCCTCTCTCTCTGCCTCTCCCCAACCAGTCCTCTCCCTCTCTCTCTCAAAATAAGCAAATAAACTTTGAAAATAAATAAATACATAAATAAGCATTGCAAATTGGCTTGCATTGGACCAAATGAGATCATCTCTATGACAGAACCTGTCCCAATGTCCAGCACCCAGTGGGTGCCCCATAAGAATTTGTTTCATCTATTCAAACCAAAGAAACGAGGATCTTCTGCGAAGTAGAGAGACAGACCCGGCTTTGCGTCCAGCTCTTCCATTTATTCATTCTGCAACTTTGGACAGTTTGCTTAAATTTTCTGAAATTCCTCACTCAAAAAGTGGAAATAAAGTGGCGACTTTGCACGGTAGGAGTTTGTGAGACCTGAAGCCAGGGTATTTTGTATGGAAGGTTTTCTTTTCTTTCCTTTTCTTTTCTTTTCTTTTTTCTTTTCTTTTCTTTTCTTTTCTTTTCTTTTCTTTTCTTTCCTTTCCTTTCCTTTCCTTTTTTTCTTTTCTTTTCTTTTCTTTTCTTTTCTTTTCTTTTCTTTCCTTTCCTTTCCTTTCCTTTTCTTTTTTCCTTTCCTTTCCTTTCCTTTCCTTTCCTTTCCTTTCCTTTCCTTTCCTTTCTTTCAACACGCCAGCACTGTGCCTGTTGTATCCTAGGCACCATGCTGAAGATTCTAATGGATTGAATCCCTACGATGGCTTTATCTTACAGGTGAAGAAACTGATCCCTGGAAGTCAAGTGAAGGGCCCGGGCCACGTGTGGCATGGGCAGGTGCGTTCCCGAGTCCTGGCTTTCATCCCCACTCAACTCTGCCTCTCCCACTGACTCATCATTTACAGTGAGCCCCCTTGATGCAGAAAATCGCCCTGCGTAGTCTTACATGTTACAAACCCTACTGGGAGAGGCACGTCTTATATTCTTCCCCAGTGAAGCCCGTCACTGGAACTTTGCAATCATTTCGGGATGACGGAACCGGGTTTCGGGGTGCTGGGTGAGCACGGGGGCAGCTGAGGTATGACTGGATCCCAGACCTTCTGTCTCTGGATCTTGGACTTTCGTACTCTGCGTCAGAGCCTGCGTAAACTCTGCCTTCTTCGTCCACGCTGTAGCTAGAAATAAGCTCCCAGGCAAAGGTTTCTAAGTGAGAACGTAAATAAACTCTCCCCAAAACTGCTGGCAGGGCTGAATTGCTAAGATGTTTCCAGAGGACAATTTGGTGATATATGTCAAATGCCTTAGCAGTGAACCTTGCTTTGACTTAGCAATTTTAATTCCAGGGATTTTTTTCCTAAAGATATAATCATATAGAGGCAAAAATCTATAGACAAGCGACTCCAGTACATTATTTATGCAGCTGAAATTCTGGAAACACATTAAATATCCACCAGTAATGGAGTAGTTAACTAATTTATGGAGCAGCCATAAAATAGAATACTAAGCGGCCATTAAAAATCATATTTTAGAAGGCTACTTAATGGCATGGAACATGTTCATAGTGTTTTTGAAGAGAAAATGCGGGATTAAAATAAAATTACACATAAAAGGCTATAGAAAATAAGACTAGAATTAAACACATGAATAAAATAAAATACATGAGGAAGTTTATAGACCAAACAAGGTGAGAGGAGTGTGGGTGGTTTTCTTTCTGGCTTGTTGCTTTTTTATATTTTCTAAATTATATGTGTATATTTATGATTGGCAGAACACCACACCTGCCAGTACAACTGTTAAAAGCACGAAAAGGTCTTTACTCCCTTGAAGATGAAAATATAAGTTGGGTTCTTTTGTTTTTAACATTATTTATTTTTGAGAGACAGAGACAGAGAGAAAGAGAGAGAGAGAGAGAGAGAGAATGCAGGTGTGGAAGGGGCAGAGAGAAGAGGGAAACACAGAATTCCAAGCAGACTCCAGGCTTCGAGCTGTCAGCACAGAGCCCGACCCAGGGCTCAAACTCACAGACCATGAGATCGTGACCTGAGCCAAAGTCGGACGTCCAGCTGACTGAGTCACCCAAGCGCCTCTAAGTTGTGTTCTTTACAGTATATCTACACAAATATCAACATTGTTTCGCCAAACCTGGTGGACCCCTTGGATACTTGACTTTTCCCTAAGTAGATTATACACAGAGGCAATATTTAATTAGTGACTTGGTGCTCTGTGTACCCTCAGGAGCACAAAAGCATTGGAGTTGAGGGTAGCTGGAAGCGAGTTCTGGGCATCATCTCCCCGCTGGTTCCCAGTTCAGAAATTCCCAAGTCCACAGCTCTGACATGAGGTCATCTAGGCTTCTCCAGGTCCCGGGCCTCACAACTGGGGGATCTCACGCTGCTGTGCTTCTCATGTTGCCTGGAGCTTCTTCCGAGCCAGCATCTGTGGTTTCTGTCTCCTAGAGCCTTACAGCATGAGTCAGTCCCCTTGTGAAAGTGACAGCCTTTCCAATGTGGAAAGGCAGTCCTGTGTACCCTGGGCCATTTATTTCCCAGACAGCTCTGTGAAAAAGCCTGGGTGGCGGGGGTGGGGAGGGGGGTTTAAGCCAATGCCAGTCAGGGGGGTGGGTTGGCAGACACAACTCAACGGTGAGTGGGTTTCCTCCTCGGGAAGTCCTTCCCGGCCCCCACCCCCAGCAGACTGAACGTTCCCCCCTCTGGCGTTCACCTCAGCTTCTCACCCTGCCGTGATGATGGGGTCCCTTTCCACAACACATTGTGACCTCCTCAAGTCAAGGGACCTTCTTCGCACCTCCTTTACACACCCAGTGCCTAAAACAGAGGCGGGCATCCATTCCTTCATTGAATCGTGCAGTACACCCTGACAGTCAACACCGAGCCAGGTACATGAGTCACTACTGTAGTAACTCTGAGTATATGGCTGTAAACAAAGCAGTTGGGAACCCCTTCTCTGGATGGAGCTCATAGTCTGTAGAAGAAGTCAGAATATAAATAGATGATAGATAGATAGATAGATAGATAGATAGATGATAGATAGATGATAGATAGATAGATAGATAGATAGATACGTAGGGTGGTGGATGGGTAGGTAGGTGGAGGGATGGATGGATTGCATGGATGGGTGGGTGGTTGGATGGATGGATAGATAAATCAATAACTGGCAGGGACCAGCTATTTTACATTAATGCGAAGAGAAAGAAGAGGGTGTATTAGAGGGGAAACGGTGAACATGAGAACAGTAGAATAGTTAGGAGCAAGACTTACAGAGTCAGAGAGTATGAATCCTGGATCCACCTCTCACTGGCTGTGTGAATGTCAGCGAGATGCCTGTTTTTGTTTGTTTGTTTGTTTGTTTGTTTGTTTGTTTTTAACATCATGCCTCGATTTCTTCACCAGTCAAGTTAGGATTACGTGTGTTTATTTCTGTGGAATGTGTGAAGCATGCACACACACAGGCAAATGGTGGTTGTGACTGTTATTGTCAAGATGTGCGCATGGGCAGGTGGCCGAGCAGGGAAGACCTTGCTGGGGGAAATGGGGGAATGACTCCTTAGATTTTAAGGATGGGTAAGAGATGACCAGGAAGCATGGGGAGGGGGAGGGGGGAGAGCGTGATGGAGGACTCCTGGCTGACAGAGAGCCTGGCACGCTCTAGGGACCAAAGGCCAGGGAGCCTGGGGTGTGAGGGCAGAGGAGAGAAGGCCAGATGGCCTGGGGAAGTCAGCCACTCAGCTCCTGCAGGGCACCCCCAGACCGCTTCCCATTGGGTTTAGGAGTGTAAAGTTTAGAGACTGAAGTAGGGAAGGGTCTCATCTTACTTTTCAGTCTCTTAGCTGCTCATTGGGAAGGAGGGAGGCAGGGAGACCAGGGAGGAAGCTGGGCAGAGGTCAGGTCCTGGTGGGCCGTGTTACGGCGGCAGAGTTGGTGCTCCTGCATGTGGAACTTTGTGAAAATGAGGAAAATAGAGCGCGCGCACACACACACACACACACACACACACACACACATACAAACACACACAACTCCTTGTTCACAGGCAGACATGGCCTGAGTGCCAGGGAATCACACATGGGCAGTGGACATAAGTTGGGCTTAGTCTGTGCTAACACACCTTTTCAGGAGCTGTTATTAAAGACAACGTTATTTATGACACTTATTAAAGATGGAAAAGCAGACTTTATTCAGGACCCTCCTGATCAGCGTAGGGACCACTGCAATATAATTTTCGGTGGGGAAGAGAGGGTGGGCTCAAGTCCAAATACAGCATGGGTGGAGTGCGGTGGGGATCAGTGGGTGGAAAATGTCCTAGAGGAAACACCAGGCATAAAAGAGGACTCTGGCTAAACTGGCCAACGGGAATCTTGCTGAAGACAGGCCACAGTGAATAGACATCCTCCTGGGAGGGGGATGGAGGACGAGGAACCCTTTCAAATTTCAAACGGGTTCAGATATGGAGGGTGGGTGATTTTTGCTAAGCTGACTTAACAGGGTTCTTGCTAAAACTGGATTTTACAAGGAAGGATATTGATGGGCTCAGAAGGTTCAGGGGCCTGATTAAAGTTTGGCCGAGCAAAGAATCTTTGTTGCCCTGCAAACACACACTCGTTGTTTCTGTTGAGACGAGAGTGTGGCAGAGAAGCTGGAATAGGGCGGATGAATGAATGACCCTGGAGTGGGTGTGCAAAAGGATGGTGTCCAGGAGGGAGGGGGTGATTCTTCTGTTCTCCATGGAGTTGAACAGGAAAGGATGTGTATTTGTAGGTACCAACGGGTAGGAAGGTGGAGCCTGGAGAAAGTAGCTGGTACCCAGAGCCACTGTTCTTAAATACAGGAAGGGTCGCCACTGGGAAATGAAGTCTCGCTGGCCCAGCATGGCTTTCATAAAGGGATTAAGGGCCAATGGATAAAAGCCAACAAGCACATGAAAATAGACTCAACATCATAGCCACTAAGGAAGTTCAAAACACGCCCATTAAGATGCCTATAATAAAAGAAACGGACAATACAGGTGCTGGAGATGATGTGGGGTCACTAGAACCTTCATGCATTGCTGGCAGGAATGTAAAATGGCACAGCTACTTTGGAGAACAGTCTGGTAGTTCCTCAAAAATTTAAGCAGAGAATTATCACATGACCCAGGAACTCCACTCTTCGGTGTGCGTTCAAGGAGACTGAAAATAAGTGTCCACATTAAAGTTATACACAGGTGTTTACAGTAGAACCATTTGTAAGAGCCACGAAGTGGAAACCACTCAAATGTCCATCAACAAATAGATGAGTGGATACATAAAATGTGGCACCTCCGTAAAATGGAATATTATTTGACCATAAAGGCGAATGGAGTTCTGATACGTGTTACAGTGTGGTTGACTCTTGAAAACATGATGCCAAGTGAAAGAAGCCAGACGCCCCATGTCTCATATTGTATATTTCCATTTATATGAAAGTCCAGAACAGGCAAATCCATAGGGACAGAGAGTAGATTAACGGTTGCTAGAGATAGGGAGTAGTGGGAAATGGACGGTAAGTACAAGATGTCTTTTTAGAGCACTATGAATGTTCTGGAATTAGATCTGGTGATGGGTTGCACAACTTTGTGAATATACTAAACAACAAGGAATGGCACACTTTAAAAGGGTAAGTTTCGGGGTGCCTGGGTGGCTCAGTTGGTGAAGCGTCCTGCTCTTGATTTCAGCTCAGGTCATGATCTCATGGTTTGTAAGATCGAGTCCCTCCTTGGGCTCTGTGCTGAGCATGGAGACTGCTTGGATTGGAATTCTCTCTCTCTCTCTCTCTCTCTCCCTCTCCCCTCTCGCTCCCCCTCCCCCACTTGTGCACATACCCCCACTCACGCTATCTCTCTCCAAAAAATAAACGTAAGAACATTAAAAAAAAAAGTGTAGGTTTTACGGTGTGTGATTTCTACATCAAAAAAGTTGCTATTAAGAAAAGGATACAAAAATGATGGGGGGAAAAGTACTCTGTGCTTAGAAAAGACAGCCAAAAGCACTTTAAGCCTATGATCTAAACTGCGCCGTAAGTATTGTTAATGGGTATCTTTTATATATTTTTTATAACAATAGAGCCAACCTATATAATAATGTTATCGCCTGATTGTTAAGTTTGATTTTCTGTAAATATTTTTCTGTGTCACAAAAGAGCAGTACACTATATAATATCACATAGCGGGGCGTGTTTCACGCAGAAGTCTACAGTGAGCCATTTATCGAGCAATGGCTATTAGGTGGTTTCCATCCCTACACTTTATCAATAATGTTATGCCAACATCCCATGCACATACCTCTGCACACTCCCCTAGCAGTCGTCTCAACTTCAATTCCTAAATCGGAATTTTCCAGACAAAAGCTCTCTATGGGTTTTTGGCGATCTGGGACGCACTGGCAGATTCCTCTCCGTCCAGGTGGTGCCATGTGTTGGTCACCCCACAAGTAGGCCATGGGATCAATTCCCACTTGGGTTTACCTACCTTTGGCCTGGTTTTTGCTGGGCTGAACAGGTTCTTGTAAGGCTAGGGGACAACTGGAACGGAGACTCTGTCGGTCAGGTTGCCGTTCCTACTTCTTGCTGCCCTCGGCCTGACTTCCAAGACGGATGTCTCCCTGAGCTGTGACCATTAAGGCCTCAGCTGAAGATTGAGGAAGAAAAAGGACAATTAAGTCAAGTCAGGGCTAATTGATGCGGAACCTTGACAACATCTGGAGGTGCTGAGGATGCCAGCCCTGAGTCATCATGGGCTCTGAGTCGGGTAGACGACATGATCAAATGACATTTAATCTTTCTGTAATTAATTGAGGATCTATAAAAATAGCGTAATTGGCGCACTGTCCCGCAATTAGCATATTAATACGGTGACCCTTGCCAGGTGAGCAGCCTAGATTTATAAGTGGCTTTGCGCTGGGACCCCTGGCTGGAAGGCAGATCAGGTGCTGGGAGGTATCTGAGCTCCATTATCCCATCGACGGGTTTGCTTTGTTCCAAGACAAGGATTAGCGCTAATAATTTCTCCCCAGGGAAGTGCTATCTAAATCCAGGTTTTCTGCAGAGTCTGTAAATACGGCCAGAGTCCTATCGGGGAGCAGAGAGGAAAGGCACACGGAAGTAGGTCAGTCTGAGTGCTATTGTGTGCCAACAATGACGGAGAACATCAAAGTTTCCATGCAGCTTAGGCCATTGTTCTGTTTGTATTGACCAAGTAAGCTGGGAAATCCCAGAGAGAGATGATTTACAGGATTCGAAGCCATTGAGTCTCCTGATGCCAAAATAAAATAAATAAATGGAGAGAGAGAGATAAATAGATAAATAAATAAATGAAATAAAGTAAAATAAAATAAAATAAAACAAAACAAAATGAAATACGATAACCAGATCCATTCACATGGAGTCATCTGAGTGATGGAGTGATTTTTCTGCCCCTTGTCCTGCGGTCACTGGATCTGAGGGAACCCTACCCCGGCTTTGCGGCAGCACGTTTGAGAAACGGATATTCACAAATGGCTGTTTTCAACGTGTCCTCTGATCCCGTTCTCTAGAAGAGCGTGTTATTCAGGACCCCATTAGGTAAAATTGTATGGTAGAAAAGAAACATTGTCGGCAGCGGAGCAGGGGGCCCAGCCTGGCAAACGACTTTGCGGTGACGGGAGGCCGGTGACCTCCGCCTCTTTGTCACATGTCACTATGTTTCAAGTTAGCAAGTGGTCTGAGTGGCGTCCGGGACCCATCCTCCATTACAAATAATAAAAGTATTCACTCTTAAGTCAACTATGAGTAACTCGGGAAGGGATGATGTGAAGGCAATCTGTAAATCTACTGAGGCGGAAGGTGTGCCCATTAAGGGGACGAGACGCCGGGCTCTCTGCCATGTGTTTTCTCATGGAACCCTCAGAGCCACCCACGATTTTGGCTGTAACTTCTGTTTTTGTATCGAAGTCAGTTGGGGGGGGTGGTCACAGAATTTGCCACTTCCCTAAGTGTATTCGGCTCACAAGTAGCAAATGTAGGTTTTAATTATATAAAGAGTTAATGGTAATAGACAACATGTGTCAAACACTCTTAAAATTGTTTATTATATTATTATTATTAATTTATTTAATATAGATACCTATTTTTTTTTTTTTTTGAGAGAGAGACAGAGCATGAGCGGGGAAGGGGAGGAGAGAGAGGGAGACAGAATCTGAAGCAGGTTCCAGGCTCTGAGCTGTGAGCACAGAGCCCGACGCGGGGCTCGAACTCAAGAACCATGAGATCATGACCTGAGCCGAAGTCAGACGCTTGACTGACTGAGCCACCCGGGTGCCCCTTATTATCATCATCATCATTATTATTATCTTATCATTAATTCATTTAACCTCCTCAATAATACTGTGAGGTAGGAAGCTTTGTTTTGACAGATGAGGAAAGGGATGTTCAGAGGTCAATGGCTTTTTCAAGGTCATCAGGTTAGTGAACAGTTATAAAGAAATACTGCTTTTTGATTGCGTGAATGAATGGATGGATAGATGAAAGAATGAGGAAATTAATTAGACAAGTTTCTGATGAGTCTTGGACAGATAAACCACCAACAGCTCGTGGTGGCCCACAAAAATTGAGGTATGATCTATCCTGTGCCTCTTCTATTGAAAACTCTCTTTTTTTTTTTTTGGGGGGCGCCTGGGTGGCGCAGTCGGTTAAGCGTCCGACTTCAGCCAGGTCACGATCTCGGGGTCCGTGAGTTCGAGCCCCGCGTCAGGCTCTGGGCTGATGGCTCGGAGCCTGGAGCCTGCTTCCGATTCTGTGTCTCCCTCTCTCTCTGCCCCTCCCCCGTTCATGCTCTGTCTCTCTCTGTCCCAAAAATAAAAAAAATAAAAAAAAAAAAAAAAACAACTCTCTTTTTTTTTTTTTTTAAGTTTATTTATTTATTTTGAGAGAGAGAGTGAGAGAGTGTGTAATGGTTAGCAGGGAAGGCACAGAGAGACAGGGAGCGAGAGAATCCCAAGCAGGCCCGGCACTTCCAGCACAGAGCCTGATGCAAGGCTCGAACCCCCAAGTGGCAAGAACATGACCTGAGCTGAAATCAAGAGTGGGACCCTCAACCAATTAAGCCATGCAGGCACCCCTGAAAAATCTTAGAGAATTCCATATTGCCTGGAAAAAAAAACCCAACAGATTTCCCCAAATAGTCTATGATAATAACGACACTACCATTTATTGTTTATCTAATATATGCTACAAAGAATTAAGTACACTCTGCGTAAATATCTAACTCAATCCTCACAGCCACACTGTAGAGTGTTATTTTATTTCGCTGATTTCACAACAAAGAAAGCAAAGGTCGTGGAAGCTAATGAGTTTGGGTATACATCTGGCAATGGGTGACCACCTAATTTATCATCCTAGGTCAGATGGTCTTGATAGCCAAAGAGAGGTTCTTTGCTAATTGTGTTGAGACAACAGGCACGACTGGGACCTTTGCACCTCTACCGAAATATCGTCGTCGTAACCTGAAAGTGGAAAATCTGGAAAATGTTCTCGTCCCAGAGCCCGCGCTTGTAACCTCGGCCCCCCAAGTCCTGCCAAGGTCTTCTGTCCACCTTGTGGTCCAGGCCAGGGAGCTCCCACCAGTTGCCGCCATGTTTGAGGTGACTCTGCCTTGTTTCCCTGACTTGGGTTGCTTGTGAGATTCTCCTCCTTTGCACATTCCTCTGCCTCGTATTCCCTCCTCCTTGACCACACTCTTTTTCATTCTTTAAAATTCCATATGTCCACACTTCCTCTGGGAAGCCTTCTGCGATATTTACTTTTGTCTCTCAACATCTCCTCATCTTGTGTTGATGTGGTTCATATCCCTCCACCTTTCTTTCTCGCTCCGCTCTGAGGTCTCAGGAGCAAACATTCATCACTGGGACCTCAGGGTCTAGCACTGAATGGGCCTCAATACTTCTTTAAGAAAGCAAGACAACCAGAGGAAAGGACTGTTTCTATAGCCTGGTTCAAGTGTCACATTCTCTAGTGTTTCAAGGAACCCTTCCCAGCCTTCTTCTTGGCCCTCTTTTCATAAGGCCATTTTGAAGGACGTGAGAAGGGCATTATTGTGTGAAATCTGAAGACCTGAAGATAGAAAATGAGAGCAGTAAAGAGACATTTCCTGGGTGGTACAGGTTGTGCGAAGGGAAGTAGTATGTGATCTCCTACCAAGATTTTCCTACAAACTCTGATTAAATGGAGCAAGCTTGGGGTGCCTGGGTGGCTCAGCTGATTAAGCATCCCCCTCTCGATTTTGGCTCAGGTCATGAGCTCACAGTTCATGAGGTTGAGCCCCAGGTCAGGCTCTGTACTGGCAGCACAGAGCCTTCTTGGGACTCTCATTCTCTCTGCCCCTCCCCTTCTCATACTCTGTCCCTCTCAAAGTAAGTAAACAAACATTAAAAAAAAAAATCGGAGCAGACTCTACCTGGAAGAAGTCACTGAAAGCCACATTTAAAAATGTCTTTTATAATATCAAAATATAACATCTAAACACATACATCAGCTCTCTGTGGCTGCTGTAACAAATAACCCACAAACTTGCTGGGGCAAAACAACAGACAGCTATTCCCTCAGTTTTGGAAGACAAATGTTGGACATCAGTATCACTGGGTAGAAATCAAGGTGTCGGAAGGGCTGTGCTCCCTCTGGAAGTTCCAGGGGATAATCCTTTCCTGCCCTCTTCCAGCTTCCAGTGGCTGCGAGCGTTCCTGGCCATGTCAATCCAACCCTCAAGACCAGCATCTTCCCGGCTCTCTTTTCTCTGCCTTTGCACTGTCTTCTCCTCTGTGTGGAGTCAAATCTCCTATAAGGACACTCTTCATTATGTTTGGGTTCCTTTCCGATGATCCAGGGCAATCTCTCCATCTCAGGATCCTTAACTGAATCACATCAGCCAAGACCATCTCCCTTCTTTCGGGTCATGTAGGATGACATAGTCATTGGTCCTAGGGGTTAGGACATGGACACCTTTTGAGAGACCCTATTTTAGTTCACCTCCACAACTAACTCCTAATTATACTACACTGAGACTTAGTAGGTGCCAGGGAATTTTGACCCATATTTTATTGAATGTTCACACTTCCTCTGAGACATCACCTACAGGTGGCCCCAGGCTCTGAAATGGAAAGTAGAAATTTCAAATCTAGCCTTCTTACGCTCTGGTCCCAGACTTTCCCCACCACTTTCCATTAGAGCTGTCTTACTTAAACGGTAGATTCCCCCCCACCCCCCACCCCCCGAACGAAAGTCTCTCATCAGTGAAGTTTCCCAGTTTGCAAAATGAGTAACTTTCCATCTGAGTACATGTTCCTGGGATGGAAAGTTGCATTTTGTATTTTGCCCAAATATGAGTTCTTTAATAGCAAATTCTGTGTTCTGTTTGTGCAAATCATCCTTATTGACCGCGATGGGCAGACACTCTAATCCGGAGAGAGTTAATAGAGCCCAGCAAAAAGGAAGCTGTCTCTATGCCACTCGCCCCAGGAGCAATAGGCTGGCAAAGGAAGGATCCTTGTCAGGTCTCCTCCACTGGAATTTTCTGGTTCTTGGAGCCTGTATGTGTCTGGTCTTCAGCGAACTGATAAAAAGCTCAGCTGAAGGGTGCTGGGGACCCAGCCTCTCCATTCCAAGACATGATTCCACCCTGCCTCAGGCTAATTCCAATGTCATCCTCAAACCAACCAATATGTCTTTTCAAAAGTGAGGTCAAAGTCAGGTTGTTCTGTTCTGTGAATATTGAATGCTAAATAATATTAATAGTTAAATGATGTTAATGTTCCCCAAAACACATCCGGTTTCTTTCTCTTTCTCTTTTCGCTGTCATTCTCCTCTTACTGACAGTGTGTGAAAGGCAGAGTCTTTCCCCTCCCAGATCACACTTAATACAGTGCAGGCGAGCTATTTGTTCCAGCTCCCCAGAGACATCTGAAATTGATTTCGGAGGCTGAACACTCAAATTAGACTTTTGAAGCAACGAAGATAAATTTGAAGATGAATTTGCCCTGTCGAGGCTCAGAGGGCAACTGATGAAACATTTTTTTTTAATTCTTAGCCCATAAAGTGGATCCTTATCCAACTTGTCATTTTCTGGAATCTTAATATGCAAAGAAAAAAAATGTGAAATTGAGTACCTACCTGTAAGGATCGTGTATCATCAAGTGTCGGTCTAGGTTTTCCTTGAGACCAAGTGTGGATTTGGTAAGTTGAGTTGAGAATACCGAGGCTTGATGGATTCTCCTTGGTTCTAGAACTCCAGTGTCACCCAGTTTGGACTCAGTGGGATTTCCTACCAGTCATTCTATTTCACTTGCTCGTGAGGTCATGGACGTTCGATTTTGCGCAACTCTGGGAATCCTAAAGGGTGTGATACAGCTAAATGCCCCCTTTTAAACCAATGTTTTAATTTTTAAAAGCCTAAATTTTCATGTTTGTTTATTGGTGAAAAGACATTTTCAAAATAAATGTTCGCAGGGATTACATTATGGCCTAGAGGCAGGGTCTGCATACGCGATAACACAAAGTGAAGAAAAATAAAAAGGTGGAGTCTCTTTAAGTATTCCCCTAATTTCCTGTGACTTTATTTCATTTTACTCGAGTTTATGTATTAAACTTGTGCATGGCCACAGCTTCTTTCTGGAGCATTCCACTGTCCTAGATATTTCAGTCTTTTGGATGTGAAAATAATTGTAAATTGCAATATCGGTCTGAGAGGGTGGAAAGAAATAGTTGAGTGTTCCAGTGGAATTCAGCAGTCCTTAAAGACACAGCACTGACTTTGCTGAGAAGCAAACCTTCATTTTCAAGGAAGAGACCTGGGGTTATAGGGAGGCAGAAAGATGGACACTTTGCCTTGACTTTTCTACTCCTGCCTGAGACCTCAGCGGGATTGATCTGACCTTCTGAGATGTATGATATTTTTCGCCAATGCTTACAACCTACCAGCTTACATTCTGCACTTAATTATGGCTGTACATTTAGGTGGATGATAAAGGCATGAGTCTACCCCACATGGGATTTAGGTTAACTCAACTATGGATCTGCTGTAAGGAATGCATATGGGATTACATTGTAAATTGCTCCACCCAAAGGTCATTCTTGCAGCTTTTAGAGTGGGACTAGAGAGAATTCTGGAGACAAACAGTCCGGGGTTTGATCCTAGGTTCTTCCGCATCCCAGTGGGGTGGCTTTAGGCGAACCAATTAATGTCCACATATTAGTAAAGATAATCTGGGTTATGCTTCAGTAACAAATAAGTCCACAATCCCAGTGGCTTAATACAAGATATTGCTTGTCGTATGACATGTCTATTAGCAAAATGCGTCACGCCATCACTCAGGAAACAGGCTCCATCTTAGGGCTGGGCCATCGGAAGGCATGACTTCCCTGGTTGCCATAAAAGAGGAGATCGTGGAAGAATCGCGTGCTGTTTCTTTACTGTTTCAGCCTGGCTATGACACAACCTACTTTTTCTCACAGCCCATTGGTTCTAATTACGAAAGGGCTGGGAGACATAACAGGGCTGATGGCACGTGTGGGGCATGGTTTCTACGCCTATTTTCCAATTCTGTAAGATGAGTCCAGCAATATCTACCACGGAAGGTCTCTCTGAAGATTAGTGATAAAAAAATGTCTAGCATCTACTGGATGCTGACCCAAGTGGAGGTATTAATGTGGTGACAATAAGATCACTCTAGTGTGATGCAACTTGTTAAAGTGTACCAGTAAATGATACATTACATTTACAGGCACATTAGATAAAACCAAGTCTTAATCCATCAAATTCATTACAAGTTATCAATTAACTTCCCGGGTGCCTGGCACCGTGCTTACAGAAAATACAAAAGGAATTAAGATTCAGCTGTAAGTATCAGGAGCTAGCATTAGTCCAGGAATGCCCTCAAATGTCCGAACTTCCAGTGGCTTAAAAGAAGACAGGTTCATTGCTTGTCAGGCAATATGTCTATTGGGGTATGCACCACACCATCATTCAGGATGCCTACATGACCAAACTGTGAAAACAATTTATTAAAGCATATGGAAAGATGCTTAACATCAAGAGCCATTAGGGAAATAGTGGGTCAAAATCATGAGATATCACTTCACACCCACTAGAATGGCTATTCTATCTATCTATCTATCTATCTATCATCTAGCTAATATATTGTATATACATATACACACACATATATATACACACACATATATATTTATACATGTATATGTATGTATTATATATACATATATACACACCTATATATGTATATATGTACATATACATATATAGGTGTGTATATATGTATATAAATATATGTATATATATGTGTGTACATATATGTGTATATATATGTATAAGTGTGTGTGTGTGTATATATATATATATATATATATATATATATGACTAGAGTTGGCAGAGATATGGAGAAAGTGAATCTCATCCACATTACTGGTAAGAATTTAACAGAGTGACCATGTGACCACCAATTCCATTCTAAGGCATATACCCAAGAGAATGGAAGATACACATCCACTCAAAAACTTGTCCATGGATGTTTGTAACAGCACTCTCATAATTATCCAAAAATGGAAACCACCCAAATGTTTATGAGTTGATGATTGGATAAACACAATGTGAATCAATTTCTGTACCTTGGAATCCTAGTTGACTAGAAAAGGAATGGGGTTCTGATACATGAAGCAACATGGATGGACCCTGAACACATCATCTTAAGTGAAAGAAAGAAAAAAAAGTAGATTTGTGGTTTCAGGGCCTGAGGGGGTAGGAGTGACTGTTAGTGGGCATGGAGTTCCTATTTGGGGTGACAGAAATGTTCTGGAATTAGTGGTGATGGATACACAACTCGTGTGAATATACTAAAACTATTGACTTGTATACTTTAAAAGGGTGAATTTTATGGTGTGTGTATTACATCTCAATAAAAAGTGTCATATGAGAAAAAAAAATGAGAATTCAAAGTGGGGAGATTATCTTATTTGGAGAATGTGGAAAGTCTTAGTTCAAGGTCAGCCTGAAAGGATAGAAATGATTTTGCAGAAGAATGTGGATGACACACAGGGGCAAAAGTGAAGCGTATGATCGTGGTCTGAGAAAACACCTTTTAGGAGTAATTTTCCCTTTGGATCTTTTTGCTGATCTGCCCCAGATGCATAGGACCAGGACCTTAGTTTCCATATTCGAATTTCATGATTTCTCATCTATATTCATAGGTGATTGGTCCAAAGTAGTCCCATGAGCAAAGCTGGCCAGTTCTATTCTGTCTGCAAAGCTTCTGTCATATGACCTGAGATTTCCAGATACGAACAGATAGAACCTAAGTCTTCGTAATGGCAGAAGGCTAGATGAGATGCAGTCTTCAAGCATATACTAGGGTTGGCTGCCCTGATTCTTCCCCCTCCTGAGTCCTGGTTGCTCAGGATTTCTCTGAATTCCATGGTACCCTCTCTCCAAAAAATGCCTTTATTTCTCTTGGGAAAGTATCCATGTGTTTATGCTTCTTGCAGTCAAAGGAACCAAAACTGTGTGTTCAGCAGGCACAAAGAAACCAGTCTGACCACAGCATACAGGGAGAAGACTATGGAAACATGTTGGGATCATCTTCTGAAGACCATTGAGACCAGGCTGAAGAGTATGTGTTCAATAAGGACAGCCCTTGGAGTCTTTATGGCAATGAAATGTCTCAAGCCACCATGTAGGGAGACTGATCCGGCAGCAATGAGTGAGAATATATGGCTTCTCTTTGTATTGGTTCCCCCTTCAATGCCAATGTAGAGCCAGAAGTAGCTGGGTGTACTTCTTATAATGCAGAAAACAGCTATAGATTTCCATTTTAGAACCATTCTGATTTAATTTCTCATGAAATGTTAAGTCCAACCTCATGATTCAGTATTCCTGCCTGGGTTTGAAGCACAGCACTGAAATATGACAATGATTTGATTGGATCTATGCCCCCAGAGAGATTTCAGGTGAGAGTTTACACACATCCTAGATCGTCACTAATATTATGGGGTGCTCACTGTGAGAGTGTCCCCATGGTAGAACACATAGGACTGTATCGCAGGTAGTAATTATGTTTGTGATCCGAATTCACTGCCTTCTTACCCTGAACAGGATGTTTGGCCTATGGGAAGAAGAGGGGGCTTCATCCCCAGAACCTCAGCCTTTGGGAACACCCACAGTGTTTGTTGAGGGTCTAATGGTTGTTGAGCACCCAATGGTCTGATATTCTTATGGAAATTAAGAGAGGGACTGAATTTGTTAAAAGCTTAGTTATGGAAAACAACTTACTACTTAGTCTAAAAATTCATGCAAAGAAATAGGTGCAGCCTCCATGACTTAAATTCAGGCTTTTTCTTATTCCTTTCCTTCGTTCCTCTCTCTTTTCTGCTTCTCCTCTAAATATAGTTAAGACGAGTACTCCTGCTCTTATGGGTGCGAACAGAGTTGAGACACTCTTGGCCTTTAAGTCATCACAGATTCTTTTCATCAGAAATCTCTCTCTGGCTAATGTGTTTCCTCACTCAGTATGGAGTAAATTCAAAATGAAACGCTGTGTTAATACCATGAATTCTTTTGGGAAATGCAGTGGTGCAGCTAAATGTACCTTTCATTTCCTTAAACAAAATAAGCAGTGTGCAAAACTCCACCCAACATCTCTCCACATTTACTCATTAAGAAGTTTTCCAGATTTACTCTTAAAAAGTCCTCACGTGCAATGGCTCAGAGGCCACAAAAAATGGAGAGAACAGTGGGAGGGACACTGGCATGCTCCAGTGACAACCACCACAGGCCTTCCCTGTGTTGGCCAAAGCAGTAAGCACGGTGGGTTCCCTGTCCACATTTGGTTCCTTTCAAAGCAGTCTTTGAGACGTGGATTGGGTACAAGCACTTATTTGGGAAGGGGCCCACGAACCACTGTGTGGGTGTAAGACAAGAGACAAGAAAGGGAAGGACTCAATAAAGAGTATGTCAAGGACAGGATTATCGCTGTGGGTACCTGGGGCTCAAATAGACAGAGGAGCTTCTGAGAGGCACATTGTAGGTGCTCAGAAATGTTTTCTGAGTATTATCTGGAATTTCCTCGGCATATTTGGTAATTATAGGCATGACAGAACTGGTAGAAAATCAAATATTTCTGGTAATATAAAAAAGGAACAATACCATGTACTTTCAGGATTGAGTCAATGACTTCCACCTCCTGAGTTATTTACTACCCATTCCTTCATCACCAAAGACTGTGGTTCTGAACAGGAAACATGGGTCAACTAGTTTTTTTGAAGATGCTACAAGGGACAGCTTATTTCATGATACTGGGAATCAACAGTTAATGGAAATACTCAAAGAGGAGGTCCGAGCCGAGCATATAACAGAGCGCATCTCGCAGGGAGAAAATCAAACAGCTAATGCGAGTATTTTGTTGTTTGTTGTTTCTGCTTTCTATCACTACCCGGGAGAATGATCTTTTCCAAACATGTGTCTGATCTTGCCATTTCTCACTTAATACATTACAGGAACTCCACACCACCCACGGGAGGGAACTCAGACACCTGGCCCAGGCCATCAGGGCATAGGGCCCAGCTCATAATTCTGGGATTCCCTCATGTACATACCCACACTAACCACATTACTCTTAATTACCAAAGTATATCCTAGCGTTTTCGCTTGGATTCACTCTTGCTGTTCTCTCTCCTAGAAATATCTCTTCCGCTTACCGTCAGAATTTGTCACTCCCTTCGTTTATTCTCACTATGCACTTTGTTTACAGGTCGGTTATTACCTCAAATTGCAAAAGCTTCTTTATGTAGTAGCTATATCTACTTTATTGTGGAGATTATGTCTTATTTATCTTTATCTCTGGATCCTATCACAGTGTCTAGTTAGCTGATAGGTGTTCTGGGAATATATACGGGAAGACAAAAATGGATGGGTGAATGGATGGATGGATGGAATGGTGGATGGATGGATGGATGGACGGGTGGATGAATAAATGGATGGAGGGATAGATGAGTTGAAAATAAGACAGAAATAAGTTAATGTTATCCTTCAGATCTGTAATTAGAGATCAAAAGTTCAGGAAGAAATATAACATCCTTTAACAATGTCTTTGTGGTTTTCCATTCAGAGAATTGTGTTTGTATTTATTCCCTAGGGCCAGGAAGAAGATATTTTACCTTTATAGTTGGCCCAACTGAAGAGAATTTGAAACATGTGCATCGCAACCTGTTCTTGCTAGTATCTTCTAGACCTTTACTTATCCACATGTGGCTATTGAAAATTTCAAATGTGGGGCGCCTGGGTGGCTCAGTCAGTTAAGCGTCCGACTTTGGCTCAGGTCAGCATCTTGCAGTCTGTAAGTTGGATCCTCGCATCGGGCTCTGTGCTGATAGCTCAGAGCCTGGAGCCTGCTTCAGATTCTGTGTCTCCCTCTCTCTCTGCCCCTCCTCTGTTCACACTCTCTCTCTCTCTCTCTCTCTAAAAAATAAACATTTAAAAAAGTTAAAAAAAGAAAATTTGAAATGCAGCTGCTGAGACTGAGAAAAAATACTTTTATTTGTTTATAATTAATTTTAATTATATTTTAAAAACCCATACTTGATTTAGTTAATGGGAAGTCTTCAGTATTTTTGAAATAACTTGGATATGTGAACCAACTTTTTCAACTACAAATTATATGAAATCCAAATATAGACAAAACATTGCTGATGAAAATTTAGCCCCTCAACTGCAATATGCTGCAAGTATAAAATACAGACTGGATTCCAAAGACATGGAGCTTAAAATTGAAATAAACAAATATCTGATTAATAATTTTTATCTTATTTTTATGTTGAAAGGCTAATGCCTTGGGTATATTGAGTTCAGTAAAAGATACTGCTAAAATTAATTTCAAGTGCTTTATTTTATTTTGATATGGTTACTAGGCAATTTTGAATTGCATATGTGGCTGGCATTCTATTTTTACTGCACCAGGCTACACTGGACCAGCACATGGTAGGTGCTGAATTGTGTTTATTTCTCCCTGGATAGTAGTCATCAGCCCCAGTTTGGATTTCCCTCATGGAAATTATGTCTTTTCAATGCAACAAGATACACAGGCAAAAAAAAAAAAAAAAAAAGCATTAGAGTTCCATATCACTGAAATAACTTAGAAACATCTTTTGTTGGTTAATTATTTACGGACTTTCTACTCACAAACCACTGACTGTGCTCTGTGATGCGGGGGCTGGGAATTTACAGATCCCTTGTCCCACACATTTTTGTCATTTCACTTCCTATAAGTTTTGACCAATAGGAGGCACTACAGGGTGGCTGGAAGGAGAGAGGAGGGGAGACGGGACTTCCTTTCTGTCTTCCTGTTGGTGTCAGTCTTGCACCAACAGCAGCCGTTTCTTCCAGCCCCAAGATATTCAGCACCCCACGGAGCAATACCCAGTGCCTGCTCAAGGCACCACCCGCAGCAGAACACCAGCCACTCCAACTGAGACCTAGTTCTTTCTTTTTTATTCCAGTCCTACAGGCGACAGCTACTCCCATAGTAATTAATCTCAGAGTTTTAGCGTTGTTTGCTTTCTGGTCTTTCAGTTTGTGATGCTGTGTAATTACTTAAATCCCCTTTGGAAATGTATAATGCAGTTCTGTTTTCCTGATGGGAATCTGAAAGGTGCACTCACGTCTGTAAACGTGGCTATACTTACAAAAATTAAACGCAAAAAGAGAAACCATAGGAAAAACCCGAAAAAGGATAAGGATGGGATTACAACGAACATACTAGAATCAAAGCTGTGATGTGCAGCTAAAGCAAGATTTAAAGGGAAATTAATAGCCTTTATTAGGAAAAAAAAAAAAAGACAAAATCAGTGACCTAGGATACAAATGAGGAAATCTTAAAAAGAATATAGAAGAAAATCTTTGCAAAAGAAAGACAGAAACAAAGAAATATGAGCAGAGCTAAAGTAATAACATGAAAGGAACAGAAAAAAAATTGAACAAAGTCAAAACCTAACTCTTTGAAGGGCAAATATAGTTATATTGGGTTATAAAGATTAAGCTAAGCAAGAGAAGCTTAAAAAAAAGAATTAGTAACGTAAAATAATATACCTGCAAGTAGAGAAGAGGATGAGATTACAGAAGGAAACTATGAACAATTTTAAATCGTAAGTTTGGAAAACAGAAATGGAAAAATTCCTAGGAATACCACACTTGTAAAACATACTTCATCAACAACTAGGAAAGCCAAATAGAACTAAAGACAGTGACTCTCTAGCTAATGATTACTGTTAACAAAAAAAAAGAAGAGCAATGTAGTTTACATTCTAATTCAGCCAAATAGTCAGAGAGGATTTAATACTTGCTTTCTCCTGTCCGATCCACAGAAGAGAAAAAAATGAGAGACTGTTCCACCCTTCGTTTTGTGATTCTGGAATAACCTTGATGCCAAAAGTTAGAAAAAGATGGTGTGAGAAAATAAAATTATGGACGATTTCATTTAGGAATAAATTTAATTTATGAATATAAATGACATAATCTGAGATAAAAGACTGCATAACGAACTAAACAATATGCAAAATAACCAACCTGAGATTAGTTTCGAAACATAAGGGTAATTTTAAATTAAAGACAAATATATATTTGTTCATAGTAACAGTATAAAGGAGTAAGGCTATGTAAACAATCCATGCAGAGCCATTGTTGAAGTTCAAAACCCATTTATAGGTAGAAGAAAAAATCTCTCAGCAAACTAGAAATAGAAATGAGCTCTGTGAACTTGCAGAAACCAATGGCATGCTCATTAGTAACACATTTGTGTCCCAGTAAAGTTAAGTAAAGGACCAGTTGTTCCCATGTCACTACTTCGTCCAGGATTGTGTTGGACCAGCTAGAACAGGAGGCGAGACAAATCAATACAATTATGGCAATATCAATAAGATTATTGGAAAATCCACCAAGTTGGAATTATTAATAAAACTAATAAGTGGATTTCAGCAAGTTGGCTGGATACAAGTCTGACTTATTCAATTGATCACATTTCTATAAAGAGTCGCGATCAAAGAATGTTCCTTAGGGCACATGAGTGGCTGAGTCGGTTGAGCGTCAGACTTCGGCTCAGGTCATGATCTCTGAGGTTCGTGAGTTTGAGCCCCGCATTAGGCTCTGTGCTGACAGCTCAGAACCTGGAGCCTGCTTCTGACTCTGTGTCTCCTTCTTTCTCTGCTCCTCCCCTGGTCGTGTTCTCTCTCTCTCTGTCTCTCTCTCTCTCTCAAAAATAAATAAGCATTTGGGTGCCTGGATGGCTCGGTCAGTTAAGCATCCGACGTCAGTTCAGGTCATGATCTCACTGTTTGTGAGTTTGAGCCCCAAATCGGTCTCTGTGCTGACACCTCAGAGCCTGGAGCCTGCTTCGGGTTCTGTATCTCCCTCTCTGCCCTCCCCTGCTCACGTTCTGTCTCTCCCTCTATCTCTTTCAAAAATAAATAAACATCAACAAAATTAAAAATAAATTAATTAATTAACATTTTAAAAAAGTTTAAAAAATGTTCCTTTAAAAATAGCATTTGCAATAGCAACAAAAATATAAAGGACCTTGTAGTAAATCTAAAAATCTGCAATTCCACAGGAACTACTATTTTTACTAACCTTAACTATGCCTCTGTGTGTATGTACAATTATATGCATGCAAAATAAATGTATATATGTGTGTCGTAAAATAAGAATATGCATATATATATATATATGTATATATACTTATTTTATATATATAGGATGTATTTTGGAAGGATACAATGATGTTGATATGATAATTCTTTCCAATTCAATCTATAAGTTCAATTCCAAAGAAATTCCATGGGAATTTCGTGGAGCTTGACAACTCATTCTAAAACTTATATGATAGGCCAATGGGCCAAGTTAAAACAAGACAATGATAAGTAACGATGTGATGAGATTTGACCTGTCAGATATGAATGCTTACTATAAAACTATACTCACAATGAGAGGGTGTCAATGGGGGCGGGGAGTAAAATAAAGACCAACAGAACAGAAAATCTAAACTCAGGTAGCCTGAATGGCTCAGTTGGTAGGCATCCGACTCTTGATTTCAAGATTTCAATTCAGGTCACGATCTCACAGTTTATGAGAACCAGCTCTGCATTAGACTGGAGCCTGCTTGGGATTCTCTGTCTCCTCTCTCTCTGCCCCTTCTCTGCCCCCCCACTCTGTCTCTCAAAATAAATAGATAAAAAAATAAAGAAAATCTAGAACCTGTCTCATACCTATATGGAAACTTCATTTGTGACGTACGTGGCAATACAAGTCAGAAAATGCCAGCTGCTGAACCAGATATATACCACAACATTTTGACCTAATAGAAATTCATTTATAGTGCACAAGAGTGCTGATTGGTAGGTACTTCTCCTGAAAGCTATAATTGAAGAACCTGCATTTTCAATCTTGTAATTCTAGCATCTTCCACATATGGTGTCCTTGTCCACCTCTATCAACTAACTCAAGTTAGTGGGGAGGGAAGCATGGGGTCGGGGGAGGGGGGCACTTGCTGGACTGTTTGAACGGCCAGTCTTAGAAGTTTACACATCATAACCACTCATGTGCTGTTGGCTAGAACTCAGTGGTATTTAACCATCAAACTTCAAGGCTGACCGTCCAGCTTGCTGGAAAGAGGAAGAGAAATTAAGTTTGATGAATAGTTTATTAGTTCCTGCCACAATTTGGAAATGATGGAGTATTTGATGGATGGTGCAAGATAATTGGTTTTGCTTTGAGAATAAGAAGAGAATTACTCCATTCATGAAGTGCATTCCAAATGGGTTAAAGACCTGTATAAAAGCAAAACCTAAGAAGGAAATGAAAGGCAATATCTTTATGGTCTTAAGTTAGGCAAGAGTTCTTTTTCTTTTTTTTTTTTTTTAATACAGGGCACATGAATCTCTAATCAAAATGGAGGGACATAAATTTCACTAAAATTACTAAGGACACCGTAAAAAATGGAAAGTGTAAAGCAATGAATATAACCAAGAGGACATCAGTATTCAGAATATGTAAAGAATACCTATAAAACAATAAGAAAAAAATATATAAGCAACCATAGAGAAAAACTTGGCAAAGGATATGAATAACCAGTTCAGCAGAAAGGAAATCTGGAACGCCAAAGATGTCAAAAGATACGCGACATCACTGTAAATCAAGGAGACAAAACACCACGAGAATGACAATTTTTAAAAGTAAATTGATAATACTAAGAATTGACAAGGATATGTAAAAGTGGGACATTTTAGACATAGCTGCGGGACTATAAATTGGTACCAATACTGTGGAAAATGAAAGACAATATCTAGTTAGATCAAAGACATTCATGTTCTGTGACCCAAGAATTCCATTTCTAACCACGTACCCTGGAGAAACCCTACATAGAGGGAGCTATGTGCAAGAGTTCTCGCTGTGGCATTGTGTGTAACAGCCGAGAAAACAGAAACAACCTCGATATCTTTCAACAGAAGAATGCATTAAAATTCTGCTACATTCATACTCCCGACCATCACACGGCAGTTCCAATGCATGAAATAGAGGTACATGTAACTACGTGGTACAAATCCCAGAATTAGCAGTGTTTAAGGAACATGGAAGGGGGTGGCGATTTGCTGAATGTTATATATCACATCATACAAGGGATAGAAAGTTAATATTAAAGTAGTCTCTATTATGATTATGGACATAAGAAACACTGTATAATTTTATGGGAGAGAAAAGTAATACATTTAATACGGTAATTGGTCGGTTCTAAGGAGAGAAGAAGAAGATGTGTTTGGGAAAGAGATGAATGAGAGGTCCTCCCTATTGGCAAAAGGATGAATTTATTTTATAGACAGAAAGAGGGGGAGGGAGATTTCGATAGATGTGTAGATAGTCAGAAGGCAGTGGTGGTCATCATATTATTCTCCATCCTTTGGGGTGTGCTGGAAATATTGTAAAATTAAAAAGTATTTAGCCATAACAGTCGTTGATCTTCCTTCTCTCCAAGTATCTCCTCCCAACACACCCCATACAAAGACTATGAAACATTCCGTGATTCTAATTTGTTTCCTCTGCCCCAAGTGACGACTCCTGAGCATTCTGTCTTGGGCGTCCCATAACTTTTACTGTTGCTGCAAGCCCACCTGAGAGAAACTCTAGAGAGCGAGTTCTTCAAGGACTAACACCAATTAGCTCTTTTCTGTTACCAAACCCGGCCGAAAAGAAGAGCCTCCCAAATTCATATGCAATTTAGGAAGCTCTGAAAACAAAGACGCGGATAGATGAGAGGCGCACATCCTCTTAGCTTGACCTGCGGGGTGATGGACACAGCCACCCCCAAACCTAACCTGTCCATCAGTGGTGGCTGCAGACCATTGGAGAAGAGACTGCGGTCCTCGGCGTTAACTGTAAAGAACCCTCGTGCGGGGATCCTAGGTCCGCGGTTTAACGGAAGAGGGGGGAAATGTAAAAGATTAGTGTGACGGTGACATTTTCCACGCCACCTGTGCCCGTGAGCCGCCTGCAGAAACCATTCCTTTGATGGACTGGGGATGATAAAAATAAATTAAATTGTACAGTCAGGATCAGCCGGTAGTATGAAGGTAGAAAATTATTAGTCGAAAATTATTAGTTGATTACTATTACGCTTGTTTTTTTTTTTTTCTAATGCAATAACCACAATAATGCACATCCATGTAACCTTTTGCGATTTTTAAGAAAAGTGACCATACACTGTGGTGTGCCCAGGACGGTCCTGGTTTATCCTTGGCCGTCAATGGTAGTTCCTTTGACTCTCCAACTGCTGGGGTGTGGATACCCCATTTTAAGGCAATGTTGCAACAACGACAAAATCTCAGTCTGGGTTCTGTCTTTGGCACGGATTGAGGGGGCATTGGTGTCTCACTTTGTCTCTCCAATTGGGTTTCCGTGCTGGTAGCAGTAAAGACAATAGTACATCTTTCCACCCCTCACTTCTGATTCCGTCTCCTGCAAGTCAGCTTGTTAGACCTCTCTCTTCTGCAATCTCAACCCTTGGAAGAAGTTGTTCATGATTCCTTATCGGGACAGACTATGTAATTGGTGGAGTCCAGTGCCAAGTGGGGCCCCTTGTTCAAATGTCAAGGATTTCAAGATGGAGACAACAGATCCTTAAACCAATCACGGGGGCATCGAAATGCAAAGTCCTGTGTCTTCCGGACTGGTCTCATGCCCAGAAATCCAGCCTTGACTCTCATCTGGACCAGCGGCCGTTCCCCCTCTTCTGGTGTGCCCACACTCACTGGGCTTTTCCTCCGAGCCATATCTCCAGCTCAGTTGCTGCAAAAGCTTCCTAGCACTCTCGGCCCTGCCCGATCGCCCTACTCTCCCACTGCCTTGCCAACCTCAGAACCCACCAGAACACCCCCATTTGCTTTCTTTGTCTAACTACACTGACAGCCCCTTAACTGGGTCTTCTCAACCTGGACATATTTTGGTCAGATAATTCTTTGTTGTGGGATCTGTCCTGTGCATGGTCAGAGTTATCACCATCTGTGGCCTCTACCCACAGTAGCAACTTCCTCCCAAATTAAAACAACTAGAAAGGTCTCCAGACATGGCCCCTGGGCTGTAGAATCACCTGTAGTTGAGAACCGCGGATTTAGACCCTTCGCTCAGTACCCTCCACTCCACCCAGGGCCTCCGTGCCTTCTGCTCCGTTTGCCTGGGGAACTCTTCCTGTCTTCCGTGAATCCCTCTCACGCTTCCTGCAGGCCCTGACCTAAGGAAGCCTCTGCCCAGAGGCCAACGTTACCCTCTAAGTGACCACATGCATCTCTCCTCCTCATTGCGTTCCTAGCACATAGCAGCGAGAACAGTGGCTGGCACAAAGTAGGCCCGCGGTAAATATCTGCAGAATTCACTAATCAAGGAAGTAGATAGGATCAGATGAGAGAAAGATAGAATGTTTTAGGAAATGGTATGACCACAAGCATTGCACGAGATTTGGATTCAAATCTTCGATCTGACTTTCAGATAATATGAGATTTAAATGCAATAGTGGATATAAAGGCGCTCTATACACTAATAAAGCCCACACAGTGTTAATAGTTCTTACTTTTTACATTCTCTAACTTAATTTAGGATATTTTCCGTAAATACTAACTACACGCTGAGGAGTCTGGTAGGCTCTGGGAAGGACAGAAGGCGAGGACACAGACCGTGCCCTCAACGAGCTCACAGTCTCCAACTGTCGGCAGCCACTGCTCATGCAGACAGGAGAGCATGTGTGATTACCCATTTCCAGGCATAGACCTGGGCTCTGAGGGAAGGTTAAGTGACTTACATAGGAAGAGTAGAGCCAGGATTCCAACGGGTTCTTCTGCAGTTGTAACCTTCCTCCTAACTCCAGCCATCATGGCCCCACTGGGTGAGGAGTGGCTGCTCCCCTTACCCAAGGCTGTCCTTCTATAGCTGAAGTTCTTCATGGCCCACCCACCTCGGGATCTTCTTCCTTGGCCACTCATTCACACCCTGCTCTCTCACTTGTGGTGTGGGCAGGGGGGCCACCTTCTGTGGGTCTCTGTTTCCTTGGCAGTGAGGGGAGAGATCAATGCCCCCCCTGTTAGGATAGTGCCAGGGTTGGATGAGACAGGCTGTGTGAAGGTGCCAAGGAGTTGACCGACCTGCCCCCTCTGATGACTAGCCTTGGCCTCCTTGCTTCCCCTCACTAGACTTTGAACGTGCATGATGTGCTGGGCTCATGGCTGGATCCCTGGATCCCTGGATATTATGCCGCACACAGTAGATGTCGCTCCTGCCCCCTTGGGATGACAGAGAGGGGGGCAGACAGTAGCCAACTGAGTCACCTCACAGGGTTCTGTATTTACCGCCATCATAGACAAGAGAGAAGCACAGCATTTGCAGTAGGGCACCTGACCCAGCTTTCTTGGGTCCGTGACAATCGGGCTAAGATCTGAAGAATAAGAAGAAGCTGACCAGGAGAAATGTGGGGAGGGTATTCCTGGCTTGGGGGGGGGCTAGTGAGAGGCAGAAGCCCTGAGGCCCCATGATGCTTCAGGAACGAAAGACAAGCTGTGAGACTGAGCACCAAATGAGAAGGAAAGTGCAGCGTTTGTTGAAGGCAGAGGAGGGTGGAGGCTGTGACAAGCCACGGCGGTATTATCCAAAGGGTCGGGAGAGCCATTGAAGACTAAAGCAGAGGGTGCCATCGGCATATCACGAGCACACGTGGAGGGCTGGTTGACGTGGCCGGAAGCCCCTGTCCTGTTAGGAGGCAGCCGTGGGCCGTGAATTGCCCTCTAAGTAACCAAAGGCTAAAATGGCAAAATATCCATTTTCTTTGGCTTGATTTGCAGCAACTTCCAGGATGCTGCAGAGAGAAAACCTCCCTAGAAGCCAACTTGGACCAGCTGCTACGTGTGCCTCAGGCAGGAGCTATAGATCTCTCTTTGACGTCCCCTTGACATGTCGGGGATAAAGGGCCACAAGGTAGAATCCCAAAGAAACATGCCTCCCTGCCCCCAGACCAAGCTTACATGAAGATGGAAGGATCCTGTGCACACAGATGGAGAAGTGCTTCCCTCTCCTCTCTGCTGAGTGGACTCTTCCCAGTGGAGGGAGCTGCTCTTTGATAAACCAACAGAGAGTGGGGTGAAGGGCCAACCACTTTAAGAGTTTCTCCATTGAGGGGTCTTCTAGCCCTGCTGTCCTCTCATCTGCATTGGGAACGACAAGCAGAACATCACACAGAGTCTCGTCAATGTGGGTCCTGGAAGTTTTTCTCCCTGTTTCCAGTTCATAAGGATGTCAAGTGTTTCTAGAAGGCATCTCAACAGTTTCTTTTAAGCTGCGGAATGCAGACCCTCTCTCTTTTCCCCTCCAATCATAGTGGACAGAAGATCTCAGCACGTGAATCAGGCACAGGGAGGCTGATGTTGTAGAAAGGGGGGCAGGGAGTCTCGTTCATCCCTACCTTGTCCCCCACCCTAGCAGCTGGGCAAGGTACAGCAGCAAATCCCTGGGATGCCAGCGAGGTCACCAGGACCCCAGATCTTGTGGAGAGATGAGGAGATAGGGGCTGGTTGTCATCATCACAGCCCCAAATTAAGAAAGACTCCCTGTGGCTTTGGGGCAAGGAATAAGGACCTCGGTCCCCATCTTGCCCTCTGTCGAAATGACCTGTAGATCTGGGGTCTCGGAGCTGTGCTTCTTTTCCCCTTGGGCAAGTGGCCTGTAGACATTCCACTGGCCTCCATCCATCTCTCCGCATGGCCTCCTCTCTGCATCAGTGTCTCCTTCTCATCTCCCGTAAGGACTTGTCCTTGGCTTTGGGGCCCGCTCAAACTCAGGACAAATTCACCTGGAAATCTTGACCTTACTTACATCCGCCTAGACCTTCCGAGTGAAGTCACATTCCGAGATCCCGGGTGGGCGTATCTTTTGGAGGCCACAATTCAAGTCACTATGGGAACGAAAACAAGTTTAAAACACAATCCCTGCCCTAGGGGATTGCATGGTCTAGAGAGGGGCACCCGCGTGCACCGGCAATGGCTGCCTCCCCCACCTTTCCGAGCCTCGGTTTCCCCGTTGAGCCATGGGGAGCCACCTGTGTAAAGCCAGGGGGAGGGAGGGAGGCAGTTCTTGGAGAGCTCTGGCCTCCCTCCCGGGCATCAGCTATAATGATTGTTCATGTTTATCTGGGGGTGGACAGGGCTCTGCAGGAGACCCACAGGGAAGTTTGGTCTGACCCGCTGGGAGACAGTGACCTCCATCTCAACACCTGAAAAACATGGAGAAAAGCCAGTGACTGATCCCACCCCTCCCCCCGCCCCGGACCCACTGAATTGAAACCTTTAGAGGTAGAGCTTGGGCCCTGGAGTCTTTAAGTGCCTGCCGCATGAGCCTGATTCACAGGGGCGGCTGCGAGGAAGAGTGGCTGTCTCAAAGAGGAGGGACCTTCCGGCACAGGTCTTAGCTTCGTTGGGTACTGAAACTGGCTGGTGTGCTATGTGGCAGGTGACGGTTGTCAGGGCAGAACAGCAGCGGGGTGGGGGGGGGCATGCATGGGGTGCCAAGGAGGGGAGGGCCTTCCTCCCCAGGGCAGGGGGTCCCCGTGGTACCTAGCTGGTGGGGTGTCTGATGGACAGTTAGCGCCTAATTAAGAGACAGTGCATCTGACCCCGCCAAGCGGCAGATGGGTCAGAACAGAGACCTAAGTGGTGTTTACGGGCGAGGCAAGGAACAGCCCGGGCAGCCCCATTTGCTCTGCTTTTGATCCTTAATCCCAGCCTCAGGTGGGTGCCCCTCGAGCCAGACAGCACTAATCAGGGCGACAGAAGTAATACAAAGAACACAAGTGCAGCCGGGTTGGGAAGACAGAGCAAGAGAGAAGGGGGGGTGTGGGGGAAGAGTCTTCATGGGATAAAATTACCAGCCAAGACAGAAGGCTAAGAGGCCGTGGGGCGGGCTCCCCCGCCCCGGAGTCTGTCCCTGTCGCCCCAGCCTCTGCCGGCGGGTGAGCAGATGCTCCCGGCCTGTGATGGGAGCCTGGGGAGCGGCCGGCCCCCCCTCCACCAAGAGAGGAAGGCTGGGGTCTCGCAGACAGGGGCCTTCGGAATGGGCAGGGAGATGGAGGGGCCACGGCGAGCAGGCCACTGAGAATCCCATCCTTTCCCCCCTTGGGATGTGCCAAAGCAAACCAAAAGGGAACCAAAAACTCAGCCGGCGTTGATGTCTATGTTTCAAGTTTAACAAAGCACTTAAATAAAAAAGAAAAAAAAAATCCAGGGATACCTACATGAAGAAATTCTTTCTCTCGGTAAAGACAAAAAACGGGGAGAGGAAGGAGAGGAAAATGCAAGATGATGGCTCTGAGATCTATCTGCCACTCATGCTTGGATACCGATCACTTATCTGGATAATTAAGCAGTATCAGAAAGCAACCAGATCCCCGAAACCTGATATTAATCCGTCCCTCTTAATAGTAACCCGGAGCTGGCGCGGCAGAACTCAGCCGAGACCCCTAATCCCCCTTCTCCAGCGTTCCGGCAGTGGCACACGGCCCCGCTTCCCCGGAGTGGCTCGAGACGTGCTATCAGCGGCTTAAACCTCATTTCGGCTTGGAATCAAAGTATATTAGGGAAGTCTAAGAGAGTCGAGATGCCTGCAGATTTCACGGGGAGCGAATAATTCATAACTGCTCTGCCAGCGGCCAGGCCCGAGGTGACTGGCTTTCACGCTTGACTCTCTCTGAGGTTTGTGTCCAGACCAGAGACAACCGACGACGGGCTGTCTCCCCATTCAGAGCCCCCCCCCCATCCCAGCCCCCCGCCGCTCCCCAGCCCCTCTGGAGCCAGGCCTCTGCACCCACACACCGCCTGCCCTCAGGGGGGACTCAGACGTCCCTGGTGTCCTTGGCAAGTGCCGCGGGCTGTCTGTCCACGCGCGGCCTTGTTTCTGTCTCTTGGCTCTATCTGGCATGCCATCCCTCTCCTTCCTCTTGGGTAAGACCTTCCCTTCTGGCCCTTGGGTCCCGCCTGGGCTCTGCCTGTCGGGGTCCAGCTTTGGAATCTCTTTGGGGTTTCGGAAAACGGACACACGTGGGGCGATTCAGTCAACAGAGGTCTCCTCTAACAGAACATGTGGTTTCCAGCAAAGGAGAAAGCGGGAGGACTAACCCCCCCAACCCCCCACCACGGTTTGGGGGCAGCTCCCGCTCAGCTCCTGGTAGTCTTCCTGCCCCCCTCTTTTGTGACCTCTGTCGCCACCTTAGCGACCGTTGCCTCTCTCTGGAAATCCGTATCAGACCCTCCTCCAAAAGGGCTCTGGTTGGTTCTCGCTCTATCAGAGCGGGGAGACGGTCTGCAGTGATCTCGGGGAGCCACCTCCCAGCTGGCCAGCCCACGGGTGGCAGCCTCCTAGGACAGATTTGCTGTCACAGGCCAATCAATGTGGCCAAGGGGACAGGGTGTGGAAGCCCACGCTGACACAATGTCTCTGGTGCCCAGAGCATCCGGGGCTCGTCTTCAGTGCTCTCGGAATTCGCGGGCAGTTTTCCTCGCTTTGGATTATGGCAGCGGCCACACCAGGACTAGAGTCTGCTTCCCGGGAGGGGTCCCTGCCTCCAGGTTGGTCCCCCAGGTCCCCCCTTTCAGAGGGAGAAGTGCCACATCAGAACCAAAGGAACGAGCTAGTCACAAAGTCCGGAGTGTGGATGGAAGAGAGCAGTGCAAACCAGACGTGAAATCTGGTCCACGCGGAGGTTGCCACGTAGAAGCGACCCATGCTGGGGGTTCCCAGGAGAGGCTGGAGGAAGGTCACAAGCGATTATATCCAAGGACAGAAGGGAAGGCGTGGTGGGGGTACGAAGGGAGATGCCGGAGACACAATTCCAGGCTTCAGCAGCCGAGGGCAAGGTGGGCGGTGGAGTTCGGATTGGGTACAGGCTGTGAGTGCTGCTGGCTTTCTCTTCACTGGTGCCAGCCGTGGGTCCCCAATGGGGTCAGCTGGTCTAAAGGCTCCCTTAATCTTGCTCCATACGAGGGTGATAAGCGAGGAGATTCTATTGGACAGAAGCATCAGGGCAGTGGGATCAAGGCTGTACCAGACAGACATCGGTGGCTGTGAGCTGACAGGTCACATCAACTCGGCGGACCTGTTTGCGGGGCAGAAACGCATGCGTGTGGATGGTGTGTGTGTGTGTGTGGGGTGGGGGGGGTGGGCAGCTCGCTCACTGGCAGGTGTCCCACAGGTGGGCGAAGCCTGTGTCTCTCACCCCTTCTCCATGGAAGACCCTTTCTCTCTTTATGCCCCTCATGCTGGGTTTTTTCTTTTTTTCCCCCCTCAAATATCTCTACCCAGAAAATCAGGGTTTTAAACTCGAGATGCCCATCACATAACGTAAATTTACCTATTTCACAGTCAACGGTTTAGTGACCTTAAGGGTTGCACACAATATAGAGAACGTCTCACGCCTTCTGACCTGCCCCAACCCCTTCTCCCCGGGAATCTGGGGCTTCTCCTTATCTCGTCCCTGTCCCCCCCACCCCCACTTCTCAGCTTTATAAGTGTCACCTTCCCCAAGGGACCTTCTTTACCCCTTGCCTGTGCCCTGGGGGGAGCAAACGCTGCCATCTATTTGGAGGGGACTTCCAGCATTTCTCGTGGGTTGTTAGGAAACCCCAAGGAGGTGGCCGGAGCTCAGAAAGCCAGTAGGTTCCCTTTGCGAGTGGCAGAGCTGAACAACTTCCTTGTACACAGGTGGGGCCACTCCCTAGAAAGTCCTGTGTTGCACAGTCGCTTGTGTTTTTGCCGGGTCCCTTCAGGGGGGTGGTCTGCTGTCCCAGCAGCAGACGGTACACGGAAGAGAAACCAGGGGGTGCTGGGTCCCTGGCCCATAGCAGTGTGGGTGAGCAGGTCTCCCCGACTGGGGAGGACAGAGAGAGCATTTGGGGGTACAAGTGAGGGAAGGGGGATACCGGAAGAGCCAAGTTCAGGGGCGGGAATGATCCTGTGCCCATCCTTTGCTCCATGCAGGGTTCTGCAGGGGCCTCGCCACCCCCTTCTCATAATTGTGCTCCTGATGACCGACGCTGGAAAGGCTGAGAAAGGAAACGAGGTCGAGCCCCTCCACCCGGTGATGCCGTGAGCCTGGGGTCACGCAGGGATTAGAGGCACACGAAGAGACTGGGGGCACAAAGATGCCTTAGAGCCACAGGCGTCCAGACTAGCAAGGTCCTCGGGGAAGGGTTTTTAACCTGAGGTCCAAGGAGCAAAGGCAGCTTCAGGAAGTTGGACAGACCTGCCAGGATCACGTGGGTACGACGTCACCTGTGTGATCCGACCGTGTTCAGGAATCACTTGTCTTTTTTTTGGTTTATTTATTTAGTTTTGAGAGAAAAGGAGAGAGAGAGAGGGAGAGAGATTCCCAAGTAGGCCCTGTGCTGTCAGCACAGAGCCCAGTGTGGAGCTCGATCTCATGAAACGTGAGATCACGACCTGAGCTGAAATCAAGACTCAGATGCTTAACCGACTGAGCCACCCAGACGCCCCAGGAATCACTCGTTATGTTTTCGCTTCTCCAATTCCTAGCTAAGGCTTGAAATCCCCCCTAATAAAAGGAAGGTCCTTTGTCTGACTACATTTTAACCATCCTCTTGGCAAAGGCAAGCAAAGGGAAGGAAGAGAGGGAGGGAGGAAGGGGAGAGGAAGGAACAGAAGAGGGAAAAACATGTCCTTGTGGCTGGGCCTCTGTGCTGGGAAAGATAAGACAAGGTGGTCATTTGGAGTCGGCTGATAGTGGACCTTGACTTTCCGGATTGCGCACAAATTTCAGCTTGGATCTGAGTCTTCCCGACCTGAGCCCCGTGAGCCGATCTCCTGAGCAAAAATGCAGGACACAGAGTCTGATAACATTCCAATATATGTAGATACACAGCAAGAAACGTAAATAAGTGGAGACTGGTGGTTTTATAATGATGTTTATTGTGTAGCAACCAGGACGATGTGATTTTGGATGGCAGTCGGAGTGACCTTTGAGAACACCCGTTTGACAAGGTCACATGTGCCTGCAGCTGCCCAGTGGCTTGTCATCGGTCTCTGGTACTGAGGTTTTCATCCGGACGCCTGATGGCCCCTGTTCCTTCCCAGTTCAAACCTTTCATGTCTCAGCCTGAACCCCCTTCACTGCGCCCAAGCCCTCAGTCTTGGTCCCAACAAATGCCCTTGCCCCTCACCTCCTATTGTAGACTTTTCTGCCCAGGACACCTTCAGTCGCCCCTCTTCACCAGGACCAGGTCACAGTGATATCATTCTGGGACTTGACTAGATTGTTCCTTCAAGACATCCAGGAGCTGGGGCGCCTGGGTGCCTCAGTTGTTGAAGCATCTGACTCTTGTTCAAGTCATGATGTCTCAGTTTGCGGGTTCGAGCCCCGAGTCGGGCTCTGGGCTGACAGCTCGGATCCTGGAGCCTGCTTGGGATTCTCTGTCTCCCTCTCTCTCTGCCCCTCCCCTTCGAGCTCTCTCTCTCTCTCTCTCTTTCTCTCTGTCTCAAAAATAAATAATCATTAAAAAAAGAGACACCTAGGAGTAAAGTGGGCGTAATGATACTGACCCTGAGGGTTTTAGGGTCCCAGCCCCCGGACGGACTGACAGCCACATCTGTCAGGAGTATGCAGCTTTCCAAGGTCAGCCTGCTCACCGGCCCGTGCCAAGCGGGAGCAGGGGAAAGCCCGCCTCCCCTTATTTATAAAACACCGATGATCCCAACTTTTCAGCGACAAGGGGGAGGGTGGCGGAGGGAGGGGGCACACATGTATCAACAACCAGGAGCACACCACGTTCACCTTTTCATTTTTTATTTGTACAAAAACGGTAAAATGTTTTTACAGGCTAAGCCAACGGTGCTCGGAAGCTGAATTAGAGCGTCCTTAATTAATATGTCAGAATATAAGAAATGATGAAAATATGTATAATTAAATTCTTGCACTAAAACAGGATTCGAAAATGTGACCAAAATAGCAGCTCCGCTTTCTTTCTTTCTTTCTTTTTTTTTTTTTCCTCCCCCTTTTTTCCCTCTCCCTCCCGGCCCCCTCCCTCCCCTCCTTCTCCAGAAAAACAACAATAATAATAAAAAAAAGGGAAGTGTCGGGGCTGTGGCAGCTGCCGCCTGTTTCGGCCTCAAAGCGGGATGGGGTTGCTGGAACTGACAGCCTGGTCACCCCCCAAAATTAGACACAAATTGTCGAGATTAACAATTCTCCCCCAGTCAGGTGCTGGCTGCCTTATTTTCATACAAAGATGCTGCGGGCTGTGTGCTATGACAGCTGGGCACGTTGGTTCCCATACAGGCTCACACGGTGATAAGGCTGTTGGAGGCAGGTGCTCGGCAAAGCCGACATCGAGAATAAATATACAATTATGCTACGCGGGCCCGATCCTGACGGTTGGTTATTTATTTCTTTACTTACTTGCTTACTTTGGCTCCCAGTGTGATACAAAGGTGTCCCCGGACATGACCCTGAAGGCTGATGAGGCGATTATCCAGGGGTTCCCAAAAACGCACTGGGGCCCGTTTCTAAATTTGGAGCATGTGTGGTTGGGGTCTCGCGGGGCTCCATCCCGATGTCTCCAGAAAGTCCTGGGGACAGAGTTGCCTGTCTTTCCCCTTGAGAGGGAGACGCTCGGGGCATCCTGAGACCAACGCGGGACTCCGACCCAGGGATGCATCTGCTCCCTTGGGACACAAAAGGAAAAAAGAAAAATCGCTTTCTGATCCCGGGAGGCGGAGTGTGATGAGACAGAACGTCTTTGGTTTATCTGAGGAGGGGGTTGGGCTATGGGAGAGATGTTTTTTTAGGGCTTTGCTCTGTCTCCCTTACCCCTGTGAAGGGGGATTCCCCCACCTGGCCCTGCAGGGAAGCCAAGGGCAGGCCTTGTTACTGGGACTAAAGTGCACCTTCGTGGGAGGGAGCGGGGTAGGTGGCTCATAAGGACTTGAGGAATGACACCAGCTTCTTCGTGAGACAGGACCTATTGAGTAGATGTGAACCCAGGTATTCCGGGACGTCCGGGCAGGTGTCGGCTTTGGAGATGGGCCGAGAGTCAAATCCTGACTGTGAGACCGTAGGCCAGGCTTCAGATCTGTCATCTATAAAATGGGAATAACACCCCCTAGCTCGGAGGGCTGTGTTCGAAATTAAATACAAGAATGTAGGCAAATCTCTGAGCAGATACGGAGAGGGGGTCCCCAGAGAACCCTGCCAGGAAGAACCCAGCAGACGGGCCCGGCTTTCAGACCCACACGCACGCCTTTCCAGAGGCAGCCCGCATCTGGAGACGGAGATAGGTGGAGGTGCCTGGGTCCGGTCACCTGCCACCTTGCGCCCTGTCCCTGCGGAGCAGTGTTCCTTCCAGAGTGGGGCCAGAGGCTTCGCTGGGCCCGTAACCCGGTGTAGCCTGTCTGTCTGCTTACCTGCCTCCTTTCCCTTCCTTTCCTGGGTATTCATCTGCCATAAGCATCTTGTTCCCAAACTCCACGTCAGCATCTGCTTTCTACAGATCCACAACCTGGACCAGATCTTTGTGCCATCCCAGCTCGGAGTGAGCGGTCCAGATGGGGGCCTGACATCTGCCATCACAGCCTCCCAGAGAAGTCACACAGGACAGGGTTCAAGCCAAGGAAAGGGGTACCCCACCAGCCACCCTGCGCTGCCCCTTTCCTGAAGAAATGCCACACCCCCTGGGTGGGGCCCGCGTTGCTGGAGGCTTCTGGGGGAAAAGAAAGAACGAAAGAGGAAGAGAAAGAGGGTCAGAAAGAAAATGGTTCTTCGGTGCATCCTGGGTTCAGGAAATGGGAGAATTCCAGTCCCTGGAGAAGTGTTCCTACCAAGGTGGAGACTTTCTCTCAGCACAGCCTAGCGTCAGTCCCCTGGTGGTCAACTCACTAATATCCTGATTATCCCTCTAGATTTCTGAGTCCCTTGATATAAGGAAGAAAGGGGGGGCGCCTGGGTGGCTCAGTAGGTTGGGCGTCTGACTTCAGCTCAGGTCATGATCTCACGGTTCATGGGTTCGAGCCCCACGTCGGGCTGTGTGCCGACAGCTCGGAGCCTGGAGCCTGCTTCGGATTCTGGGTCTCCCTCTCTCTCTGCCCTTCTCCTGTTCCTGCTCTGTCTCTCTCTTTCTCAAAAATAAATAAACATTAAAAATTTTTGAAAAGAGGAAGAAAGGGCACAGAAATCTATCATACGCTGGGCGCTGGGAGTAAAGCTTCTCAATTCTGACTAAATGCATCGACTGGCCTGGGTCCAGTGCCAACTCCGCCATTCGTAAATGGAGAGACCTCTGAGCCTCGGCTTCCAGGTCATTCTCACGGAGCATATGTGTGGACAGCACTGTCCACAGACCCCGAGGGGAAGGACACGACGGAGGTCTTCCTCTGCCTGCTGCAAAGACAGGGGTCTGGAGACTTCCGCGTAATTGAAGGGGCTTTCAGTTTCCTTCTGCCTGTTGTGCATCTTTGGACCAATCAGTCTCTCTGAATGTGAGGCGTCCCATCTCTCACGTTGATGGCAGACAATCTATGGGTCCAAGTTTCTTCTCCCATCTCTGTGCTATTTACCTCAGAATTCACCGGGGATTCGGTGCTGAAGGTCTCTGCCTCCCCCGTGACATCAGCACACAAGGGGCATTCAAAAAATAGTTGAGCGTATTGGAGAGTGTGGGGGTGGGGCACATACTCCCAGCTCTGGGAAAACTGTATTTTTCTGGGTACCGGCTGCTGTATTTGAATGAGAAAGACAGGTGAATGGCTGTGTCTGTTTAAAGGGAAAGTGTCCTATGCTCTATTTCTTTTAATTCCACACAAGCCAAGTCAGCCCAGGTCCCGTGCATTCCATGCCGTGTTCCAGGAATTGTCTGTGTGTTCTTTTTTTTTTTTTTTTTAATTTGTTGTTTATTTATTTTTGAGAGAGGGAGACAGAGGGCAAGCGAGGGAGGGACAGAGAGAGAGGGAAATGCAGGGTCCGAAGCAGGCTCCAGGCTCTGAGCTGTCAGCACAGGGCCCCACGCGGGGACTCGAATTCGCGAACCGTGAGATCATGACCTGGGCCACCCAGGCACCCCGTCTGTGTGTTCTTTAACCTCCCTTGAAGTGTTCTCAGGATGCCCAACCTTGTGATATCAAGAGTGCTCTCTGCAGATAGCCCGTGCTTCCCCGACCCCAGAACGTTCTGCACTGACCGTCCCCATCAATGCTCAGGCAGCCGTGTCAAGTCTGGCTGGCCAGTCATCTCTCCAAACGCTGGCACACATGCATTCCTGCACTAGGTCGGCCTGTCCAAAGGCCGTGTCTCTGCGCAGAGATGCTTTGAACCTTTTTTTTTTTTTTTTTTTTAATTTTTTTTTTTTTCAACATTTTTTATTTATTTTTGGGACAGAGAGAGACAGAGCATGAACGGGGGAGGGGCAGAGAGAGAGGGAGACACAGAATCGGAAACAGGCTCCAGGCTCCGAGCCATCAGCCCAGAGCCTGACGCGGGGCTCGAACTCACGGACCGCGAGATCGTGACCTGGCTGAAGTCGGACGCTTAACCGACTGCGCCACCCAGGCGCCCCGAGATGCTTTGAACCTTTACAAAACTGTTTTGCTGGTCACCCCTCCCTACAGGTACTGGCTCCGAGCACCCACACCGAGCTCCAGCCCTGTCTGAGGGGCGGTGGGAGCTGTCGCCCCCGGAACGCAAGACTGTGATTGCTACAGACAGATTTGTGGGGGACCTTGAACGCACTTTCTGGGGCTTCTTTGCAGAAAGGGCAGGGTTTCTCCCAGGAAACGATTTGTCTTGTTTTAGGGATGCTGCGAGCCGAGTAACTGATCCCGTCTCCACCTGGAAAACCCAGGGCCCTGTGTGACTTCCGGGAAGGATCCAGAGCTTGGTTTTGGTCACTAACTTCACCCCAGTACAATGACCCTTCTCCTGCCGTACTTTCCAGTTGTCCTCTATTCCTGACTCCTGTCTATTTTGTTGCCCCAGACACCTTTCTGCAAGCTTTGGCAAGTCCTTCGGGGCGGAGCTGGATGCAGATGAGGAAATACAATCACAAATAATTGTTGATGGCTTTTGAAGTTTTCCCAGTGGGGCTTGATGCTGCAGCTGGTTTGGGCCGGCCGGCTCTGTTTTCACCCTTCTCGTCCAAGGCCGAGAAGCAAGTGCTTTGCCGGTGGCAGGGAGGAAGATCGGGGAATCTGCAACAAGGCGAAGGCTCGTCGTGTTAGGGGTCCCTCCACGTGGCGGAGAGCGAGCGCCCCTGGTTTTCAAAGTAGCCAAAGGGCTGCCCCAGAGGGCTGGTGGATTGAACCTTATAATAGACTTGAAAGCCACTGGCCCTCGGGCCGCCCTCAGGCAGGGCAGTGGCCCGTCCGGGCTCAGAGGTGGGGAACCGGCCCCTGCTGGCGGACAGGTGTTCATGCCTCAGCCCTGCACCCTGGTCCCACGGAGCTCCTGAGAGACAAGGCATCAGGTGTTGTCATGGGTGTTCCCTTGGACCCATGAAACCCAAGCTCTGGGGCTGGGGAGAAGGGCTCACCAGTGCGCCACCCTTCCAGCTGGGGCCTGTGTCATGACCATGACGGAGGCCGGGGGCAGGTTACAGGCAAAGGTGAAATGTGCTGCAGGTGTGGTATTCTGTTATATTACATTTGTGTGTCGTCTGTCCCTCTCACTAGAACCGATAACACGGATTCTCTATGCTCTACGGGTGGACAGGCGACTTTTGTCTGTCTGGATTTCCAGCATATCCTTGGTGCCTTGAACAGTACTTGGTTTATAATAGGTGCTCAATAAATACTCGTGAAAGGAAGGAAGGGGGGAGGGTGAGAGGGAGGGAGGAAGGAGAGAAAGGAAAGAGACACTTTGGGCCAGAAGCCACCTGCGTGGAGGGAGGAATGTATACAAATATCAAAAGTGTATGTTACGCTATCAAATGGGTCTAACAGAAGTACGAGCTATATTCCAGAGAAACCAAAAGAGACAGAGGTGGGATTAATGTCAAACAGAACCAGAGATGACTTCTCAGATGAGGTGACTTTTTTTTTTTTAATTGGATTTTGAGAGTGGAAGATGCTCATTTACCTCTTCCTAAAATTATATATTTTTAATTATAAGCAGAATACTTTCTCATTAGAGAAAAATTGGAAAATGCAGATGAGTATAAACACAAAAATTAAATCTCTCATGAACGCATCATCTAGTCAAAAACCACTGCCAGAACTATGGTGTGTGTTTTACTCTCTTCTTGTTTTTCTCTGTATTTTTTCCCATAACTGAAGCCAGAATGTTTGCATTCTTTACAATTTCACCCATCCTCTATAATATGTACTTTTCAATATTTTAAACTATTGGGAAACTTTTTTCAATTAGCTGTAAGTAGTCCATCACACAGATATTTCCTTATTTACCTGGCCATTTTACAATTGTTTGCTGTCTATATTGGCAAAATTTTCATTATTGTGCATAAGGAGTTGGGAGACAATTTTTAAAAAATTTTTTGATGTTTATTTTATTTTGAGAGAGGGCACGAGCAGGGGAGGAACAGAGAGAGAGAGAGAGAGAGAGAGAGAGAGAGACAGAGAGAGAGAGAATCCCAAGCAGGCTTCACGGTCAGCCTGATGCAGGCTCGATCTTGCAACTGTGAGATCATGACCTGAGCCGAAATCGGACGCGTAACCTACCGAGCCACCCAGGTGCCCCGGGAGACATCTTTTTATAGAATTAGTCACCTTTGGATTCTTTCCTTAGAACGACAAATCAAAGTAGAATTACTCGGCCACGTGAATATATGCTTTTAGACTTAGGTATAAAAGAAGAAGGGGGACCTTCTTCTTCGGGAGGAATCTCATGAACTTGGGAACGACTTGCAGAGGCACATTTGTGTCCACATCTTGAGTGGAGAGAGGCATAGGAAACCATGGTGCGGTGGTTATGGGAAGAATGATGATGGTTTAGAGATGATCCTGGTTGTCATGGTGACAAGGGGTGATGGTGGTGAGAGGGGCGGTGGCAATGTTGGTTGGGGTGATGTACATCGTCTTATTGGAAACGTGACAGCAAATAGGACCGAGAGAGAGAACTTTCTTTCCTTGGCTCTTTTTCCGATCTGCCCCATTTTGGGGCGGTTAAGGACTTTCTGTCAAGGATAGTCTCTGTTGAAATGGAGTCCTCTATTCAGATGGGATTACAATAATAACTTAGAAGAACAAGGTTCTTGGACAATGTTCGCAAAAGGCAGTCCGTGTGCAAACCCTCACTCTGTCCTCGTAAACGGGGCTGGCCTCACTTCTGCCTGGGAGCATGTGCTTGCAAAATCACAGTGTCTGTGGAGAAAAATATTTTGTATTAAATTGTAATTCTGGTTAGCTCAAAATTGTACAGCGATATTTTTTTTTTCTTTTCTTTTTTTGTTTTCGTTTTTTTTGTATCCATCCTGCAGAAGGACACAACCCTCAAGGGCACGAATCTCTTCTCCTTCCTATTCCACCCATGTCTGTATTTCAGGGACCAGCAGACGATGGTCCACGAGCCCAATCCAGCCCACTGCCTGCTTTTTACGTGGCCCACACGCTAAGAATGGCTTTTATATCCTTGAAGGATCAATAAAAGGAAAAATAAAAAAATAAGAATATTTTGTGACCCATGAAAAGTGTATTGAATTCAAATTTTAGTGTCCATAAATAAAGTTTAATTGGGACACTGTCACACTCATACACTGAAGTATTGTCTACGGCTGCCCCAGAGTGACACTGGCAGGACTGAGTATTTGTGACAGAGACAATATGGCCCACAAAGCCTGAAATATTCATTCTCTGGCCCTTTGCAGAGAAGGTTTGCCAACCTTTTGCAAATAGTCCACGCCCCGGTAAGCAAGATTCCTTTGGAGGGCCAGGCATAGATTTGCGTTGCAAACCAACATGAGCAGGGGCTCTGACACTCCTCACTTAAATTGCTTCAATCTCAGACCGGGGGGAATAATATTTGTGTGGTAAATGGGACCAGCATTGCTTAAAAATTATTGTGACTATGGGAATGCAGGACACAAGGTCGTACCTAATCAAACTGAACTGAACCTTTTGCCTTGAGCTTCCCGGTAGCCAGATCAAAAAGGGCAAGACGTTCATGATTCCCATGGTCCAGAAGAAGTGAAGTTCTTCTGGCCAAACAGACTATTGTCTGGACGAACACGCCGAGAGAATGATCTTCCCACAGAATTTCATAAAAGGACGTGTGCAGGGCCCGCAATGGTGCCTCACAGTCTTGGAACCGTTCTTGTTGCCCTCTGCCTTAGGGAAATCTGAGATCACAGAGCCAAAGACCGTTTGATAAAAGCAATTCTGAGTTAGGCAAATGGTATGGACCGAGCACCAGCTGCCAGTAGTTCCATTTGCTTGAGTGATAAACCCTAAAAGGTAGATTGCCCACAAGTCTTTTGAAAATGCCTTCATAAGTCTCATCTCTCTTATATGCTTTAAAAGAAAAAGTGTTCGACCTCCCCCTTTACATCATCAGGCCCAAAAGACCTCCGTGATGGACTGTGAGGCTGAGGGGTGGCCTGCAAACAGGAGGGACCCAACATTCCCATCCGTGAGCGTTTAACCCAACACACAGGCTCGCCTTGCAAACGCAAATAAATCATAATGTATTTTCAATTAGTTTGCACTCTTACTAGCTGCTGTCCTGAGTAATTAGGAAAACAATTCACATTCTGCCAGGAGCTGATCTGAAGTGTTATCCCTGGAATAATTATCTGTCTGCAGCTCGCTTTCTCTGCTCCTCTCAGGTCAGCCGGCTGCAGGAGGACACCCAGAGAGCATTAATGAGCTCTCATTGAAGATGTTAAAAAGCTTGTATTGATCTGTTTGTCCAAGAAGGAGATATTTAAGCCTCTCTGCTGAGGGCAGGAGAGACGGCGAACCCTATCACAGGGGCTGTTAGCAGGCCTGGCTGTTCCCGCCTTCCACATCCTCCTCCTGGCAGGTCGCCATCGGGGGGTCGGACTCCCAAACCCACCACAGGCTTTATTCTCCGCCCTCAGTGCCACTCAGCCTGTTTTTAGGTTCTTTGAGTGTGTGTGTGTGTGTGTGTGTGTGTGTGCGAGAGAGAGAGAGAGAGAGAGGAGGAAGAAAGAACGAAGGCAGCACACCGAATGAGTATGAATCTCTAGCCCTCTACCAATATAAATGAACGAATAAGTAAGTGAATGAGCTGAAGAAGAGTGAGCTGTTTCTTGCCATCGCAAACCAGCCAATAGATGTAGAAGGAACTGGACAGTCACCATTTGGCAACTTGCGTAGTAAAAACTGATCCAGGCAAGAAATAGCAAGCACCAAAGTATGATGAGGAACAGGACATTTGCACAGCTTCCAGAAAGCTTATAACCAGATACTCTTAATGAAAAAGGGAAAGAAAATGGGTGCCTGGGGGGCTCTGTCGCTTAAGCGTCCGATTTCGGCTCAGGTCATGGTCTCACGGCTCGTGGGTTCCAGCCCCGTGTCGGGCTCCGTGCTGACAGCTCGGAGCCTGGAGCCTGTTTCGGATTCTGTGTCTCCGTCTCGTTCTGCCTCTCTCTCTCTCTCTCTCTCTCTCTCTCAAAAATAAATAAATATTAAAAATTAAAAAGAAAAAAGAAAAGGGAAAGAAAAGAGTCACTTCACAGTGTAGAAACTGGTGGACACTCCTGAACCAAGTGATCAAAGGTGACATCAACAGTAAGGGGACAGAATGCCGTTACTTGTCTCCTGGTACCATGTGTCGAGGAGAACATAGTGTGGCTTCTGTGGCATTCCACGGGATATGCGAGCCCTGCGTCGAATGACCAGGAAACTGCAGACAAACTCTGGTTGCCAATGTTCCTCTAAAAGCCAGTTCATGAAAGGCACAGACAGACTATAGAATGAATGGGGCCAGGTGAGGGAGACTAAGACAAGCAACCGAATGGAATGTGGTGTCCTCGCTCTGGTCCTGGGACAGGATAAGTAACTTGATTTTTGAAGAAGAAACGGTATTGGGACAATTGGTGAAATTTGAGTAAGATGTGGGGCTGGGATTGGGGGTATCTTTCTGTTAGTTTCCTGTTTTGACCATTGTGCCACGGGGACGTGACAGGGGAAATACACCTTGAAGTATTTATGGGTAGTGGAGCTCATGTCTGTAATTTACTCTCAAATGACTCAGGGACCCAAATAATAATGTGTGTCTGTATCTATATCCATCCATCCATCCATCCATCCATCCATCCATCCATCTACAGGGATTGTGGTAAATGTTAACTTAGGGGATCTTGGTAAAGAGCATATAGGGGTTGTTTGTATTATTCTTAATACTTAATACTTATGACTTAATACTTATTATTAAAACTTTTCTGTAAATCCAAGTAGTTTTTTTTTATTTAAGATTTTTTTTAACGTTTTTATTTATTTTTGAGACAGAGAGAGACAGAGCATGAAGGGGGGAGGGGCAGAGAGAGAGGGAGACACAGAATTGGAAGCAGGCTCCAGGCTCTGAGCCATCAGCCCAGAGCCCGACGCGGGGCTCGAACTCACGAGCAGCGAGATCGTGACCTGAGCCGAAGTCGGACGCTTAACCGACTGCGCCACCCAGGCGCCCCAAGTCCAAGTAGTTTTTAAAAGAGTTTTTAAAACAGAGGAAAGAGAGGAGGAAGGAAGGCAGGAAGAGAGGGAGGAAGGCAAGGGGAATGAATACCATCCTGGATCCCTTTCCGGACATTCCCAATAAAGGGCACTGGGATCTGTGGGAAGGATTTCAGCAGGCGACCGCGCCATGAGGACCCTGCCTCACGGGTGTTCAGCCCGGCAGAATGTGCTGGGAATGGCCTTGAGCTGGGAGACAGAGGAATAGAAGTCTGGCCCCAGCCCTGCTCTCGAGGATCTGGGGGGGCCAAAGGGAGTGCCTAACCTTCCCAGGGATCCAGGTCGCCTACCTACAGTTAGGACTGGAGCTCTGAGATCTCTGTGGAGCGACAGGCTTCTCTTGGAGTTAGAATGACGGGATGAGGCAAATGGAAACAGTCACCGTTGGCACATGCGTCGGAGCCAGACAGGTATGGGTTCGGTTCCCTGGATCTGTTACTCGGTAATTACTTTCCTCCCTGAGCCTTGGTTTGCTTCTCTGGAAAATGGAGACAGTGTGGCCTGTCTGGCTGTGTCCTTGGAGGTTTCAGGGTGACCACAAGTGCAGATGCTCCGGAAAGAACAAGCACTTTGGCAAGGCTGGCTCCCTCACGCCCCCCTCCCACTTCCCCCCCACCCCCAAACACGAGGCCACCATGACTGTATTGGCCGGTCCATGTTGGAACAATTACACCTTTGTCCCGGGTCTTACCTAAACATGGGATCGGATTCTATTGACGTGACGACCCACCCCCTCCCATCTGCCAGCTGAGAATAGTGTATGCTCAAGTGCTGATTTTCTTTCTCAGAATAAAGACGAGCCCCCAAACTGCATTCTCAGGGTGGATTCTGGGAGGCACCCGGTTAATGGTCTGAAGGGCATAGGAGCAGGTGAGCCCATAGGCTCCGGGAACACACCTTTTGTCTCCTGAGGGGTCAACCAGCCTTGCGGCCCTAATTAAGAGCTTATATCAGAGACCCATCTGCCCAACTTCACTATGGCTCTTCACCGGGAAATGTATTCCTTTGTCTACCCCCACTGCTTGAGTCTGCAGTTTTGTCAAAAGGTCACTGTTACGGAGCGTGGGACAGGGGCGGGGGTGAGGAGGGTGGGAGGGAGGGCCGTGGTCAGCCTTGGTGGGAACGACAGCTTCCCCGGTAGGAGCAGAGGCTAGCAAATTTACAATAATAATAATGAATACATAGGAGCTTCCACCAAGAGCATACACGTTTGGACCAAACAATAGTGGCAACCTTTGGAGAGGGGCAGTTTCTCTCGAATAATGACGTGTTATTGATATGGTAATTTTTATATTAACAAATGTATGCTGGAAATGCTGTGATTTATTTTTTTTTTCCCTTGGAGGGGAAAAAAAAAGTAGCTTGCCTTAGCATCAATAATGATATGCTAATGACCCGTTTCCAAATTTAGATTTAAAAAAAAAATTAATTGGCAAATCTCAGAGCGGAGAAGATAGCATTCTTGGTTGTGACCCAGTTTTCAGGTCCAAATGGAAGGTTTGGTAAATTTAAATTCCAGGCCCCCATATAGAAAAGAACCTGGAGAAGGGCTTGTTTAGGGGGTTGTAGATTAATTATGCTCTGGGCTCTGGGTCTGTCTCGTGTTTAGAGAATCACGGTTTGACGAGAAATATCCAGAAGGTGTTCCCTGGGACCGCTGCTTACCCCTTTGCAGCCGAGTGCACAGGAGCACACGCACATGATACACGTGCACACACACGTGCACACACACGTGTATATGCCCACACGTACACAGGAAGCAGAAAGAAAGCTAAGGAAACCATCAAAAAATGTTTTTGAAGCAAAGGGGCAGCTTTCCTGATGGAAACAGAGGTGAACTTGCTTTGTTATTTTAAAAAAAACTTTTTTTTTAATGTTTTTTTATTTTTAAGAGAGAGACAGAACATGAGCAGGGGAGGGGCAGAGAGAGAGACACGCACACACAGAATCCGAAGCAGGCTCCGGGCTCCGAGCTGCCAGCACAGAGCCCGACACGGGGCTCGAACGCACAAACCATGAGAACATGACCTGAGCTGAAGTCGGATGCTTAACCGACTGAGCCACCCAGGCGCCTCCGTTTTTTAAACTTTTATTTATTTGGTTAGGTGTAAATTTTTAAATCATTTATTTATTAATTACTTACTTATTTTTGAGAAGGAGAGAAAGAGAGGGGCAGAGGGAGGAAGAGATTCCTAAGTAGGTTCCACACCCAGCACAGAGCCTGACCCAGGACCCAGTCTCACAACTGGGAGATCATGACCTGAGCTGAGATCAAGAGCCGGATGCATAACCGACGGAGACACCCAGGGGCCCCTTTGTTATGATCTTTAAAAATAATTTCTGAACCTATATTCATTTTCTCTAAAACCTGGAGTAAAAGATATTTTCTCATATGAGAGACTGAATGCACTTGGCCAATTCACTTTCCTGCACGGCAGAGATATCCCAAGATATTTAAAGGTGGGGGGGGGAAAGGAAATCTTTTAGATAATAATGAATAATCCCATGGCGGGTCTCCGTTTACTTCTTTTTTTTTTTTTTTTTTTTTTTCAACGTTTTTTATTTATTTTTGGGACAGAGAGAGACAGAGCATGAATGGGGGAGGGGCAGAGAGAGAGGGAGACACAGAATCGGAAACAGGCTCCAGGCTCTGAGCCATCAGCCCAGAGCCTGACGCGGGGCTCGAACTCACGGACCGCGAGATCGTGACCTGGCCGAAGTCGGACGCCCAACCGACTGCGCCACCCAGGCGCCCCTCCGTTTACTTCTTTAAGCTTTCTCACCTTACCCTGTTCTTCCTCTCTCTTTCTTTTATTATTCTGCCTGCATTCTTTCTAAATTTTTTTTTAATGTTTTATGTTTGAGAGAGAGAGTACAAGTGGGGAAGGTCAGAGAGGGAAGGGGGCAGAGAGGAACCAAAGCAGACTCCAGGCTCCTTGCTGACAGCAGAGAGCCTGATGTGGGGCTTGAACTCATGAACCATAAGATCATGACCTGAGCCAGAGTCAGATGCTCAACCGACTGAGCCACCCAGGGGCCCTTTCCCTGCATTCTTTCTACATTGATTGTCTGCATTCCATCCTGATCCAACCATTTTCTCTGTATTCTCTTTTTCACGCCCTCCCCACTCATTCCCTCCTTCTCCCCTTGCTCTGTCCCCTCTCCTTTCATTTCTATACCCTCTGCACCAAAGTAGGAGGAAAGTGACTTCCTGATTAACCAGAAGGGCAGTGGCCATGCTGGGCTGGGTATCTGCCCTTCTGATGAATCTATACAAACCGTTGGTCAAAGACAAACCCCTTGTTTGGCTCAGAAAGTCTTTCGACTGTGTCACAGTCACAGTCTCTTTATTGGCGAGAAGAGTCCAATGAAGAAATGTGGAAACCTGGATGATGTGGCTCAGGGTCTTGGGCTATGGGTCTTTTTAAATTAAAAAAAAAATTACTGTTTATTTATTTTTGAGAGAGCAGGAGACAGAGTGGGAGCAGGGAAGGGGCAGAGGGAGAGGGAGACACAGCATCCGAACGAAGCAGGCTCCAGGTTCTGAGCTGTCAGCACAGAGCCCGACACGGGGCTTGAACTCACGAGCTGTGGCATCATGACCTGAGCTGAAGTCGGACGCTTACCGACTGAGCCACCCAGGCGCCCCTTGGGCTATGGGTGTTTATCCTAGTGTTCGGTCCGTGTTTTGGGGGGGTGGAGGAGGTCAAGGCTTCCGGGAGCTTCCTCTGGCAGAAGTTATGTTAATTGGGACATTAGCCAAGACTAGGAACTTTTCTGGTGATTTGCCTCTTTCCCCTGAAAAGTTTGGAGTTGGGGGGGGGAGGAGAAAAAAGTCAGTTCTCAAATGTTTCAGTTCATAGAATGACACTACATGCCGCTGATGTCAATGTTTCTACAGAGGTGCATAATATATAATTGCGAATGTTTACGTGCTGTACCTTGTGTTTAGAATCCAAATCCGGATTGGCCGCCCTTACTTTGTGTTTCCGGGGCATCTGGCACCGTGTATCCCTCCACCCCCCCCCCCCCACCACCACGGGAAGTTTAACTGATCGTCTTCCTCACTTGAATTCTGAGCAACCCGAAGTCAAGAACCTTGCTCCTTGGATAGCATGTGATCGACACCAGCCAGATGCTGTTGTCCTAGGTGGGGTGGCACCAAATGGACCCAGTTTCTACTTCTGCAGAGCTCATGAGCTCAGGGCAGAGGGTGTGGAACAGATTGAGATTCCACATTACTGAATCCCCAGGGTATTGCATGATGTCTGGCACATTTCAGGTGTTCAATAGATGCTTTTGGAATGGATGAACGCATAAATAAAATAATACGTGAGCAAAATGATTGGCTTCGAGCAAGCAATGTATTACCTCTGTCTATACACTACACGGGGACTGTTCGTTCTCTTCGCTGATGAGGAAACTCAGCCAGGGGGTGAGTTGGTGCAGGGAAGAGCAGGTGGAGGGCCCGGGCTCCCCAACCCCTCACCTCTCTTCCAAGCAGCATCTCCAGCTCGGCTTCTGGAGCTCTGTCAGTGACAAAGGGGTCTTATTATTTACACTACAAGCCTGTGTCCTTGCTAAGTGTTTTCTGGTTATTTACTGGAGGGTTGATGAAGCAAACAAGGAAAATGACAGGGTACTTTTTTTCTTAATTCATTTTAATATCTGGGTCTTGGTTTCCTGGTGGCAGCTCCAAGGATCCATTTGTCTGTCATCGTGCACTAAATGTTGGAGAAATGATGCACGCCCTGGCGAGGGGGCTGAGGATAGAGAGGAGGGTGGAACACTGGATATTCAGGACCAGTGGCTGCCGGAGCACAGGAACCAGGGAAAAGAAGGCAGGGAGAGAGGATGGCACCAGATGGCTAAGTGGGAGAGGAGAAGCCCCCCCACCGCTATGAAAGACAGGAAGTCATTGTAGAAAGAGGAAAAGCCTGCTGAGCTGAGAATCACACAGGGTGCAAGCTTCCCTTATCCACAGCTTAACATTCAGGGAGGCAGCAGGTGCATGTGCTAAAGAACATGACCTCGGCATCCCAGACTCAAGTTCACACGTAACTGCTTCCTAACTACGCCGTTGTGGGCAAGACACTGAATCTGTCTGTGCCTAGGATTCCCCGAGCTTACAAATGGGATAAAAAATACCTGCTTCTAAAGGTCACTATGATATTAAGTGACTAGCTCTGTGTCAATGTCCAGTGGCCCTTCTCACCGGCAAATGAGACAACGTGGCCTTCGTCTCCACTCCCTACATTTTATGCCCTGATATCGCAACCACCCTCGAGGACCGTGATGTTCAACGGACAGC